>NC_079198.1:102925416-103272082 GCF_029499605.1 Hyla sarda | reverse complement strand
GCCTCACAGACGAAAGATGTTAATTCATCTGTCTTATCTGTCTCTGCTAGGATCTCATGGATAGCCTGTACACCCGCATCGTGGGGGATGCGGGTGTACAGGCTCTCGACGTCCACCGATGTGAGTCGGTATGATCCGCACCAGTGGAAGTCATGGAGTGTGGTGAGAAGAGCTCCTGTGTCTTTAATATAGGTTGGGGTGGAAGGCAATAGTGGTTTCAATAGCCACTCTAAATACTGCGACAGGTATTCGGTCGCAGAGCCGATCCCTGCCACAATGGGGCGTCCTGGGGGTCGGCTCTGCGACTTGTGAACCTTAGGTAAATAATACCACCTAGGGTGGCGGGTAGCAATAGGAAGGAGTTTTTCTGCGGTTTTCTTAGAGATTACACCTTTCTCACAGCTGACACGAAGAAATGATCTAAGGTGATCCAGTGTTTTGATAGTGGGGTTACTGGAAAGGGGTCTATAAGTGGTGGAGTCACCTAGAAGGCGCTTTTTCTCAAGATCGTAGGCTGAAGTGGTCATTTATCATCCTTAATGACTTTTAAAGTAGTACTCCGGTGAAAACCTTTTTTTCTTTTAAATCAACTGGTGGCAGAAAGTTAAACATATTTGTAAATTACTTCTATTAAAAAATCTTAATCCTTCCAGTACTTATTAGCTGCTGAATGCTACAGAGGAAATTCCTTTCTTTTTAAAACACTGATGTCATCACGAACACAGTGCTCTCTGCTGACATCTCTGTCCATTTTAGCAACCATGCCTAGCAGATGCCTAGCAGATGCCTAGCAGCATGGTGGCTAAGTGGTTAGACCTGCTGCCTTGCAGTGCTGGGGACTTGGGTTCAAATCCCACTAAGGACAACAATAAATAAAGCGTTAAATAACGTCAGCAGAGAGAACTGTGCTTGTGATGTCATCAGAGAGCATTCCAAAAAGAAAAAAATTTCCTCTGTAGTATTAAGCAGCATATAAGTACAGGAAGGATTAAGATTTTTTAATAGACGTAATTTACAAATATGTTTAACTTTCTGCCACCTGTTAATTTAAAAGATAAAAGGTTTTCACCGGAGTACCCCTTTAAGTCTGGTCTAGTCACTAACCACTTAAGAGCCCTTTCTTCACCGGGAGTAAGGTTGCCAATAACTTTGGGGTAAAGCAGGGCCTTTACATCTCTGGTCACCGCCTGGACAAACAAGTCAATAGGACTGCCTGCCGGGGTGGGAGGGGAGAATTTGGACGGATTACCACCCTTAAATGGCAAAACCTCAACTGGGGTTGAAGTTAAAGTAACCTCATTCTCTTGTGTCAACTCACACAGTGGGGTTTATTTACTAAGAGTGGAGTGTAGGTTTCTTTGTGGGTTTAGATTTCCCACTGGTATTTTCCCAAGGTATTTACCAAGGTTTCCCTACATTTTGCACTTTTCCCTACATTTTGCTTTTTTTTACAACGGTTCTGATCTGTCGGGTTTTTCTCAGCTCAAATACACCACTTTTTCTGTGGAAACCTTAGTAAATATGTTGTGATTTTTCAAAACTGTCGGGGCCACGCCCCTTTTGTCGGGACCATGCCTACTTTATCCCGTGGACACGCCCCCTTTTCATTTTTTCTTGTAAAATGGTTTTTTTGGTCGCAAATTGTGTCGCAAGGGACGTGCGACACAATTTGGGCACAAAACCCGACAAAAAAGAGTCGGGATCACGTTAGGAAATAAACCACAGTGTGTTTAATGTGACCCTATCTGTGGGGGACAGCTCCAAGATAGGTGAAAAACCTAGCGGTCCTATTATTGCAGGGACGTCTCCCTCTCTGAGGGTCTCAACGCTGTTAATTGCAGTATTTTTATTGCTAAACATTTTATGTAACCCCATCTCTCTGGTGGTTTTAAATAGGTCCACCTCAAATTGAGAATAGTCAATGGACTGGCAAAGGCCCTTGGATAGGAGTGACACGCACTCGTCCGTGAGAGCCATATCTGTGAGGTTAATTACATTCTACTCGAGAACAGTCTCTAGTCCTTCCAAGATACCCCCTTCCTCTTGATGGAGGCGGCAGCAATGTCCTGATTAGGAATCAGTTCAGTTGACCCTTGAATATTAAAATCGTTTGTGGTTTTGTCATTTGTGGACAAATTGCTAGTTGCTTCGTTTCCTTTTTTTAGACAAAGTAAAATCCACATTCACACAAGTTTGGTCGGCTCAGTATTTCCTATAGACCTCAATGGAGAAAGACTCATACATGCAAACTACTTCTCCATTTAAAGGGATATTCCATCCCTAGACATCTTATCCCCTATCCAAAGGATAAATTACTGATTGCAGAGGCCCCGCCGCTGGGGACCTCGCAATCTCGGCTGCAGCACCCAAGACATCCGGTGCACGGAGCGAGTTTCGCTCCGTGACGGATGACTGGCAACACAGGGTGGAGGCTTGTGACGTCACGGCCATGCCCCCTCAATGCAAGCCTATGGGACAGGGTATGACGACCGTCTCGCCCCCTCCCATAGACTTGAATTGAGGGGGCGTGGCCATGACATCACCAGTGGGGCCAGGCCGTGACGTCATGAGCCTCCAGTGCTGCACCCAATGCTCTAAACGAACACAGGGTGCAGCAGGGAGATCGCGGGGGTCCCCAGTGGTGGGACCCCGCAATCAGACACCTTATCCCCTATCCTTTGAAGTCAGGATGGCGGAGCAGTCTAAGGCACTGCGTTCAGGTCGCAGTCTCCTCTGGAGGCGTGGGTTTGAATCCCACTTCTGACAGAGTTTTTTTTGGTACCCAAAATTTGTTGGGTGCCAAAAAAAAAATAAAAAAAAGGATGAAGCAGTGATGGAAATATTTTTATTAAACGAAATGTATATATTTTATTACAAAATTTGTAATGTTTTTGAATAAAGTCTGTGAGTTTCACTTTATTCCCTCTATTTTTTAAATTTATTAGGTAGTACTACTACTCCCACCGTAGTACCCCCTTAAGGTCAACATGAAACAGTAGTCTAAATGAGATCAACCACCTGTGTGGCCATAGATCACATCAAACACGTTGTGTGGGAAATTCTTCAACCTGAAAAGTACTTTATTACTTACTACTAGTAAAAACACACAATCTCTACTTCTGTGTTGTTACACAATTCTCCTTCACACCTCATTGTGTCTGTGCATTGGCACGTGTTGGACTTTGGCAAATATTTGACCACTCTTTATAGAGAAGATGTTTCATGTTTGTTTTGCCAAATAAACTACTATAGTCAAACTAATGACCAGATCATACATTTTACAACTAACCTGAGAAAAAGGAAGCCACTTATGACTTTAGACCTACAGATATTGTGGGAAATTTATCATGGGTTAAGACTGGTGCAGAGCTGCTAAATGTTGCAAATGTTTGTGCAAACTTGTTTTGCAACAAAATGTTGCAACTTTTTGCCACTTTGCACTCTCCAAGTGAATGAAATCATTCATTTCTAACGATAATTTGTTTTCCCTTAGTCCTAACAGTGGCACATATGGAGTATTTTGCCCCCGTGGAACTGGTTAGACCAGTGGAATTATAATGGCACACCTCAAGTAATTAAAGTCTTTAGACCCTCCAGGGGCGTAGGAAGCCCCACAAATCTGGGGGAGATAGCATTGTAACTGGGTGTGGCTTTGAAAAAAGATGGAGCCATAAAAGGGGAGGGGCTAAAAGGGGCGGGGTCACTCAATTCTGCATGACAATACAGGCTCCTCATCACAGGTACCTTCAGGGAGCAGTGAATTCAAGGGGTAGGTATCTGTCAGGACTGTGGGAGGTAGGCTGTGTGTGTAAGATCAGGATGAGGGGTTAGTGTAGGCACCATTGACACCTTGACGAAACATAGTGTACATGTATGCCGTGTTAGCAGTCTGGGTGTATGAAGTGCGCTTACAAGCTGAGCGCTCTTCATTTATTGCTAATGCCGGACATCAGTGATCATGTCCCTACCCTAATAAAAGTGTAAACAAAAATAAACATATTTGTTATCGCCGCATGTGGAAATGACAGAACTATTAAAATATAACATTAATGAAACTGCATGGTAAATGGTGTTTACACTTTTTGGGGGTAAAATAGGGAAAATGGGACAATTTACGTTTTTATTGGGGGAGGGGGTTTTTCAAATTTTTTTACTTTATTTTTTTACTTTTATTTTTACACTTTAATAGTCCCATAGGGGACTATTTATAGCAATCATTCGATTGCTAATACTGTTCAGTGCTATGTATAGGACATAGCACTGATCAGTGTTATCGGTCATCTTCTGCTCTGCTCTGGTCTGTGGGAAGGCATATCAGATCAGAAGACGCCGGGAAGGCAGCGGAGGTAGGTGAGGGGACCTCCGTCTGCTGTGCTGGACGATCAGATTGCCGCGGCAGCGCTGCGGGAGAGCCGATCATCCATTTTAGTGACCGCGATGCTGCAGATGCCATGATCTGTATTGATCACGGCATCTGAGGGGTTAATGGCGGACATCCGCGGGATCGCGGATGTCCGCCATTACCGGCGGATCCCTGGCTGCGATCAGCAGCCGGGACCTGCCGCGCATGATCCAGGCATCGCTCCGATGCTCGTGGTTATGCTTAGGACTTAAATGTACGTCCTGGTGCGTTAAGTGCCAGCTCACCAGGAAGTACATTTACGTCCTGCGTCGTTATTAAGGAATCTTCTAACCAGGGCATCTTGAGAGAGAGACCTGTGGAGAAAAGCTGAGAGGGCAGACACTTGCACTTTTAAGGTGGAAGGAGATAATCCTTTGTCTAGTCCGTCTTGTAGAAATTGAATAACTGCAGAAGTGACAGGATTCTTGGCAGATAATAGGCGTAGCCGACACCAGGGTGAGAATATATTCCATATTCTTTTATAGGATCTTGACGTGGCTTCAGATCTGGAGTGTGATAAGGTCCTCAGGAAGCCCTGAAAGCCCTTCTACATTTGGAAGGGACTCCAGGTTGTCAGGTTGAACATTTGAAGATTAGAGCAGTTGTAAGTGTCCCCCGACACTAGTGCTTGCTCTGGGGGAAGCCTCCAAAATTGACCCCGACTCATCTGAATGAGCTGGATGAACCAAGCTCTTTTGGGCCAGTATGGAATGATGGCTATGACAGAGACTTGGTCTTGCCTGATTTTCATCAATACCCTCGGAATCAAGGAAATTGAAGGGAAGATGTAGGCCAACCTGAACCTCCAAGGGATTGACAGAGCATCTATCGCCACAGGATTGTCCTCCCTGTAAAGGGAGCGTTGAACCTCGTAGCCATGAGATCGATCTCTGGCATACCCCACCTGAGCAAATTCTCCTTGAAGATGTCTGGATGAAGAAACCACTCTCCGGTAGGAAGACTTCTGCTCAGGCGATCCGCAATCACATTGTGAGTGCCCCAATCAAATATGTGAAAAACTGGGGTATGACTTACAAATTAAAATTGCAACTTATTAGTTATATTCTGAGAAAAACAACATATAACCCCTATGACAAAACAAAGATACTCTCCTGTGACCGCAAGGGAAATAAATATTCACAGGGAATAATAACACAAATATAACGTCCACCACATAAATTATTGCACATATAAATTGCCACTTCAATAGTCCTATGAATGTGACCTATTGCACATATATCATCAATTGTCAACTTTCAGTTAGTTCCAGTGACTCATTATATTGCACATATTTCGGGCACATTAGTTAAACAAATTGGGACCTCAGGAGAATTCACATCAGTGACGGGAAGCTAGTGCACGTTAGCCCTATACTCCCTGTTAGTCCCTGAGATATAGTGCAAATTAAGTCCCTAATCACACCTTCCCCTTACTGTGTGGCATGTAATTGGGGCACTCGTCCTAATAAGGACGACCCCCATGCCTCAGGACCCTGTCCCTACTCTGGTTCAATCCTGATAGTATGTACACAGTTATTGAGGACAAAAAAGTGCAAATGTGCATATGCAGATACAAAAATACAAAGAGAATGCCTTAAGCTTATAATAAATTACACATCAGCCGCATATAGTACAATAAAACCTAGCCTCCAATGCAGCGTTTTGCTTGGCTTAGCTCATCAGGGAGACATGTTGTCAGGCTGTTGCATCTCGGCAGGGTGGAGTGGCACCTTGTGAGTGCCCCGGATGTGGACGGCCGACAAATGGGTGAGGTTCACTTCTGTCCAATCGAGAATCACACCTATCTCTCTCAGGAGACTTTGTGACCTCGTGCCTCCCTGCTTGTTGATATATATAACAGCCGTCATGCTGTCTGATTGAACCTTTACCTCCTTGCCTTGGATGTAAGGCGCAAAGTGAAATAGTGCTAATCTTATGGCCCTGATTTCTAGGAGATTTTAAGACAACATCTTCTCCTGGGGTGACCAGGACCCCTGGACTGTTTTGTCCACAAGCAATCGTGGCACTGGAGATGTTTCCTTTTAGATGTAGCCTTCCTAGAGGAAGCATCCCTGGACCCGTCCGCTGAAGACATGCTCTGAAAAAAGAGCAAAAAGTGTTAAAACAGGGAGGGGGAAAAAAGGAAAAATAAAAATTTTACAAAGAAGAAAATTCTACCGAGCAAAGCATGGAAGAAAAAATAGGAAAGTAGAAGCACTAAATAGCAAAAGCTAAGTAGTAAGGCACTCAAAGCTAAGAAGCAGCAAGTAGAACTTGTGCAACCGCTCCAGGAGACCCACTCCAGAAGCTGGTTTAAATAGTCTCCTGGTCGCCAAAACCCTTAAGCCCTGCCCCCAATGGGAGACACAGGAAACCTCTTTAATCAAATCAGATTAAAGAGAAGGAAAAACGGGGCTAAAGAAACATTCCTGGCATCTCCAGGAGGCATAAATAACAATAGAAGGATCGAAGATAACAGAAACAGGAAGTGACGTGCGAAGCGATCCCGCACCGCCCCCGTCACAGCGCAAGGACGTGTGGGCGGAAGCAACGCAGGAGGACGCGCGCACAGCAGAGGAGCTTAGCACATACTGCGGCTACTATACAGAAAAAGAGGAGTGGCAGAAGCCGCAACTGCCAGGACTAGCTGCCAGTAGTAGAGAGAGGGGCAGAAAAAAAAAACACAAGGTATGTCAGAATATATTAAAGAAAAAAGGGGGGTCCCATAGGACCACCACCGATCCTAACACTGTCCAGAGGACAGTAAAAAACACAAGGGGGCTGGGTGTTTCTCCTTTTATGGGGGAGGTGGGAGGGTCTAAAGACTTTAATTACTTGAGGTGTGTCATTAAAATTCCATGGGGTGGCCTTCCTGTGCATCAAATTTGCTTGTCAGGATGGCTAAGGATATGTAGCCCTATTCTCCACTCACTCCCCTGTCCCTGTCTACTTGGATGATTCACCTTAGATAGGGGCCCTTCCCCTTGGTGACAGTGGGGAAGATTTATCAAAAGCTGTGCAGAGGAAAAGCTGCTCAGTTGCCCATAGCAACTTACCAGTTTGCTTCTTTCATTTTCCACAAGGCCTTTGCAAAATGAAAGAAGCAATCTGATTGGTTGCTATGGGCAAACGGTCAGAGGCAGGCCTTGTAAAAAATGAAACAAGTGATCTGATTAGTTGCTATGGGCAACTTAGAAGCTTTTCCTCTGCACAGGTTTTGATAAATCTCCCCCAATGTCTTTCTGACTAAGTGCAAGGATGAGGGATAGGGAAGACAGTAGGCTCAAGGTCAGCAAAGCAGAGTCAGTATCAGGATGTCACAACAAGGCAAAAATCAGTATTTAGAGGAAAGGTCAAAATGAGGTCCAAGGTTCAAGGTCCTGGAGTGTAAATGTCATACAAAATCAGAAGGCAGAAGAGATAATCTGGGTTACAAGAAAGAAGTCAGAAGCCCAACAATACAATCAGCAAAGAAAGCATGTGTGGTAAAGTAGACCAATCACAGTGAGTGAGTGCAGCCAGAAACACCTGTTTCAATCTGGCGCCATTGAACAGTGCAGAACACTGGCGCAAAGCCTGGGTGCCCTGCGTCCATGCTGCCTCATAGGCTAACCAGTCATAGCAACGGTGCCGCAGTGATCAGTGTCCCCACTGGACGGCAGCTAGGTACGTTTCTTACATTATTACAGTGTACAAATTAAAATATCAAAATTGGAGTTGTAATTTACACCAGCTTTTCACCATGCACTTCTCAATAAATCCAATGCAGTGTTGTCACGTATGGGCAGGGAACAGTGAAGCCTTAACTCCCCCACAGCCACTGTCCCTACCTATTGCCTATCCGCCCCATGTGACGGATCGACAACCAAGGTGACAAACCCTCCCTGCTAAGTGTTAGGGCAGCGTTGTCAAAATAATAAAATACAAAAACAGCAGGAGTTGGAAAACAGTTGGAGGCACACAAACTGACAGAGATACACTAAAACACACACACGATCAAATCAATGTCAGTTTAGCCGAGTTTGGTACCAAAAAATAGCGGAGTAACGGAAAAACACTAAACACTAGAGTAGTCAAAAAGCCGAGCCGAAGATCAAAACCTGAAGTCAGAAACACTATGAGATTGCTGGTTACTAAACTGGCAAGGACTAGAAGCACACTGTAGGTTTAAAGAGTACCTATCATGATCTTGTTAAATTTTACAATCCTCCCAGTTCACTGCCCCCATAATGGTAAACCACCCCCTGCCTTTATTTTTATTATTTGTTAATTTTCTACCTTGATATTGCTCTGTATTTTCTGCTCAGTCTTAGTCAGATTCACAGACTGGGAAGGGATGTTACCCAGCAGGCGTGACATCATCTGAAGCCATACAGGGGAGAACTTCCTCCCTCACTCTGCTACACACAGCTCAGAGCAGTTCGGGGTGAGAGGAGCTATGATTGGCTAAGGATGCACACACACACCCTCAGCACTCCAGACTGCATTTTCTGATTTTGGACTTCAGCCAGACCAACAGGAGTCCAAAGTCTGTGCAAGAGATGGGGGGAAATGTACTCTGAACAAGTAGGGAGACACTTAGTGGCAGCTTTTTAAACACAAATAAAACATAGAAAACGTAATTTTTTTAAGCAAAGTACATTAGAAAGATTTTTTTTATTTACCATAAGGAGTGCAATAGCAAAAAAATATTTTTAATTAGAGTGTCCATTTAAAAACTACCTGTCACCAAATAAACTTTTCTAAACAAACTCAGGCTATGTTCCCTAACTACTCCTAACACCCCTCCCGCTGTTAAAAAAAAAAAAAAATCAGAGCTTTAAAAAGCTCTTACCATTCTTCTTGCTCACAGTGCAATCTTCCAGCAGGAGAAAGTGGGCGTTTCTGCACTTCTGCCCTCACATTGTTGCAGTGCTGTGATGAATCAAGACCTCAAGCTCTGTGCAGCAGCTTTCAGTCTGTGTATCTTTCAGTGAGGCTCTTTGCAGCTTTCAGTGAGGCTCTTTGCAGCTGTCAATCAAGCTCAGTGCAGAAAAACACTTCCTGAGTTTGGTCTCCTGCCATTACAAACAGGAGACCAAAAACTGAGATTTTGACAAGACGGGATGTGTTCTGGCCAAGAATGGAGACCCCTGGTAGACAGAAGTATACAGCAGAAAAACTTTTTTATTTTTTATGGCAACCAATTACAAAAGTTATTTATTTGGCATAAGGAATCAAATATTTAAAATCATGTTTAATGACAGTGCCCATTTAAATAGCCAGCTACACAGGTGCGATTTCAGCATGGTAAACCAGATAGCTAGGGCGTAGCCAGCAACCAAGCCAAACCTCAAGAAAGTTTACAAGTGTACACGGTAGAGGTATTACATAAGATTTGAACTGCAGATTTTTGTAAATTCTACCTATTGTCTTATAGTAGTACCAATAATCTTTGCATTGAAGTCTTCCATTATCGATAATCTCTTTTCAATTGAAGGGTTCCCTGAAGGATTATCACAGGAGAGAGCCCCAATATAAACTGTAATCTTAGATCAAATAAAAAAAAAAAGTAGCAGTTGCCCATTTATTCTGCAGCACCACCATGGGAGAAAGGAAGTATAGCATGGCGCCCATTGAAGTGAAACAGCTAGGGGCCTTCTGACAGAGAAATACTCTTTGCGGCCACTCTAGACTCCAGTCCAAGTAGCGTGTAGGGTATTATGTATAATTATTGTTAATGGTTGTATGGGCAAACCAGACCAAAACTAACAAAAACATTAGAATTGCATTTCATTTTTCATATGTTATTCCAGAACAATACCATGAATTTAAACAGTGACACCCTTTACTTCCGCTCTACTTTTAATGTTTGCATTGCCATGCCTATTTGTATAAGCAACACTTAACAGCACCGTACAGCCATGCATGTTGGGAGGATCACCATTGCCCAGATTTGTGACCAAGAACATTTCCAGTCACACCATCAGTAATGTTCTGATCTACATTACTAGTCCCATTGTCATCCCAGCTATATTGGTGAAAGGTTTCTTAGACCCATTGACATCCCTGTTATCAGTGTATCTTGCATTATTATTGCTATTGCATAAGCATCAGTCTACACCTGGCAGCTATATACTGCTGCCAGTATCTTGGCTTTCCAAGTACCGTATATTCCGGCGTATAAGATTACTTTTTAACCCTGACTTTTTTTTCTGAAAAGTCGGGGGTCGTCTTATACGCCGGGTATTGGGGTCCAGGATAGGAAAACTAATGACTATCTGCCTGGGCACCCTGGTTTTTAGTATCACGGGAGCAGATAATCATAGCTTTTCCTATGCCGGACATCTCTGTGTCCCGAAAGATCTTTTCGTGACATAGGGATGTCTGCCGGTCACTCACCATTCCTCCTCCTCCTACAGGCCTGGGACTGCTGCTATGGTCCATAGCAGTAGATGGTGACCCTGGGCCGGAGGAGTGGTAATCAGAACACTGTGGGGGCAGTACAGACATACAGCCTCCAGCCATACATTGTATATGGCTGGAGGCTGTATGTCTGTGATGGGGGGGGGATTGTCTACTAATGTGGGGGAACTGCCAACCTAATAAGGGGGAACTGCAACCTTATGTGGGGGAACATGCTGCCTACCTAATGTGAGGGGAACTATACTGCCTACCTGATGTGGGGGAACTACAAGGTTCTGTACATCGTGGTAGAAGGGGTAGTCTTATACAGCGACTATATCCCAAACTCTATATTTTAACTGTAAAAGTTGGGGGTCGTCTTATACGCCGGCATATACGGTATTGCTTCCATCATATGCATCAGCTTCGAAATATACGAGATGAAAAAAAAAGCACTAGGTCCATCTGGTCTTTTCTTATTTTGTTTCCTTTTTTAATTCTATCTTAAGATAAATGTGTGTTGATCTCATAAGAGTTTGCTTAACTTTCTACCTTTTTATGCCATTAACACCATAAAGTTACCTACCAACAATCGCACCAGAACTCTTGGTTCCAGGGCACTGTACATATGATAGGGATTACAATACATAACACAAACACAGGTACAATCAGGGGCGGATCCAGAGTCTAGTCTCGGGAGGGGCACTATTAGAGAATTTTGCGTTGGCGGACAGAAAATAAGGTGTTGCTTAAAGAACTTACAATATTATTAAATGTATCCAGTATAATAATCAAATATACCAATTGCCACAGAATGGTAAAGCACTAAAGAAGTTTTTACCATTTAAAACTACAGCTCCCAGAATGACCTAAGTAGTGGTGAGGAGATGCTGGGAGTTGTTGTTTCACCCATCATTACTGCAAAACTTACAAGTGACTACCGCTCTGATGGGACAGTCAGGACAATACACAATGATATCAGTGACTACAGGTGACGTCTTCTCTATAGTCTTTCCTTATCAAATTCAGATGGTACATACCACCGGGTCCAGCTAAATATTTTCGCTGAAGAACTTGACGCCCAGACAGCTCTTCGCTGTGTCAGCGGATTCTGATCCTCTATATGAAAAAAGTATTATTATAATACTGCCAAACACCATATCCTTTGAATATAATTCTGACACATTGTACCCTCCAAATATACTACAACTCACTTTACCCTTTGAATACAATACTGCCACACACTGTACCATCTGAATATAATACTGCCACACACTGTACCCTCTGAATATAATACTGCCACACACTGTACCCTCTGAATATAATACTGCCACACACTGTACCCACTGAATATAATACTGCCACACACTGTACCCACTGAATATAATACTGCCACACACTGTACCCTCTGAATATAATACTACCACACACTGTACCCACTGAATAATACTGCCACACACTGTACCCAATGAATATAATACTGCCACACACTGTAACCTCAGAATATAATATGCCACACACTGTACCCTCAGAATATAATAATGCCACACACTGTACCCTAGAATATAATACTGCCACACACTGTACCCCTGAATATAATACTACCACACACTGTATGCTCTAAATATCCCTCTGAATACAATACCGTGATGTATTGTGGCTAATGAAAACAGTACTACCCAAGAAATTCCTTATACTCTGTGCCCCTGATATATAGTAGTAATGCCCCATCCTGTGCCCCCACATATAACTATGACCTGTTCTGTTCCCCCTCATAATAATAATCCCCTCTGTCCTGTGCCTCTACCATATAATGCCCCCTGTGCTGTGCCCCTCACATATAATGCCCCTGCAATGTTCCCCTCACATATAATGCCCCCCAATCCTGCTCCCTCAGGGGGAATTATAAGTGAGGGGAACATAACAGGGGGGCATTATAAGACAGGGCACATTATATGTTAGGGGCACATGACAGGGGGCATTATATGTGAGGGGCACATGACCGGGGATTCCTCACTTATAATGCCCCCCTATCATATGCCCCTCACATATAATGCCCCTGTAATGTTCCCCTCACATATATTGCCCCCTGTCCTGCCCCTTCAGGGTGCATTATAAGTAAGGGGCACATAACAGGGGGCATTATAAGTTGAAGTACATTATATGTTAGCGGCCCAAGACAGGGGGGCATTATAAGTGAGAGGCCCAAGACAGGGGGGCATTATAAGTGAGGGCCTGTTATGTGCCCCTCACTTATAATGCCCCCTGTCATGTGCCCCTCACATTTAATGCCTCCTGTCATGTGCCCCTAACATTTAAAGCCAACTGTTATGTGCCCCTAACTTATAATGCCCCCTTCATGTGCCCCTCACATTTAATGCCCCCTGTCCTGTGCCCCTCACATTTAATGCCCCGTTATGTTCCCCTCACATATAATGCTCCCTGTCCTGCACCCTCAGGGGGCATTTTAAGTAAGGGGCGCATGACAGGGGGCATTAAATGTGAGGGGCACATGACAAGGGGCATTAAATGTGAGGGGCACATGACAGGGGGCCTTTTACGTGAGGAGCCCCCCTATCATGTGCCCCTCACTTATAATGCCCCCCTGTCATGTGCCCGTCACTTATAATGCCCCCCTGTCATGTGCCCCTCACTTATAATGCCCCCCTGTCTTGGGCCGTTAATTCATAATGTGCTTCGACTTATAATGCCCCGTTATGTTCCCCTCACATATAATGCCCCCTGTCCTGC
Organism: Hyla sarda; assembly: GCF_029499605.1. Classification (NCBI taxonomy): domain Eukaryota; kingdom Metazoa; phylum Chordata; class Amphibia; order Anura; family Hylidae; genus Hyla; species Hyla sarda. The sequence goes on along the minus strand of NC_079198.1, from coordinate 103,258,546 downwards.
ACCCTCAGGGGGCATTTTAAGTAAGGGGCACATAAAAGGAGGGCATTATAAATCAGAGCACATTATTTGTTAGCGGCACATGACAGGGGGGCATTATAAGTGAGGGGCACATGACAGGGGGGCATTATAAGTGAGGGGCACATGACAGGGGGGCATTATAAGTGAGGGGCACATAACGGGGCCCTGTCAGTCTGCCGGAAGTGGCCATTCCAATGTCCTCCGCAGGAAGTTCCGTACAGGGTTCAGCACCCCCTTCCAGCAGACTGCAGGGGCCCTGGTCGGGAGATTGTAGGGGGTCCTAGTGCTCGGATCCCCCACAATCTATAACTTATTTCCTGTCTCGGCATCTAAATTGGCTGTAAGTAAATGAAAAATAGATGCTGGCAGCAGTGGGATAGATATGATATAGATATATAGATATATAGATAGATATGAGATAGATAGATAGATATGAGATAGATAGATAGATAGGAGATAGATAGATAGATAGATAGATAGGAGATAGATAGATACCGTAGATAGATAGATGATAGATAGATAGATAGATAGGAGATAGATAGATAGATAGATAGGATATAGATAGATATGAGATAGATAGATAAAAGATAAGCTAAAGTCACAGCTTAGTCTGTCTCCACTCAAGTCAAGTCAGTCACTGTCATCTATTGTCAAGTCAACGTGGCCTGCACTAAATTGTCCAAAGTTTGTTTGTCTTTTACTCTTTCCCTCCTAACCAACAGGTGCAATTATTCACAGGATAACTACAGGGACCAGCATTAGAGGAAGTCTGCACCTGATCAGCCTCTGAGAAGGTGACTGTAGAGCAGATCTTTGAAGGACTATACCAGATATTTGAGTCCCATTCTCCATCAGAGGTACGTCTCCAGCTGTATTAAAGGCAACAAAAGCCAGGTGAGACCTTGAGAGCATATGCCGTAGCCCTACAGAATGCCCTAAAGACTGTCCAAAAATTAGATGGTATAACTCCAGAGCAGGGCAACAAGGGCGGTAGCCAGACCTATACCACCTCCGTCACCAGCCCCCGCCCCAGTGTCCTCTAATTTAGCAGCCACCGCAGCCTCAGATTTACAGAGTGTTAGGCAGGACATTGAACAACTGACTAAGGATGTGAAGGAGCTTGCCACCCGGGCCTCTCCACTTGACCGTGAACCCCCTCTGCCTAAAAAACCTGCCCCTGCTCCCTGCAATTTCAATTACCACAATCCTCTGCCCAATAGACCCTCGGGGACTCAAAGACCCTTTTGCACTTATGGATACTGGGAGCCAACTATTCAGTTGGGAAAACATGTAATTACCAGACAGGAAGTGATTATAACTAATGTGACAGATAAGGTGTCTGCCGAGTTTATACTGGGGATGAACATTATGAAAATTGTTTTGCTGAAATATTAGATGCCTTGCATGCCTCTCTTCCCCATCTGTGCCCTTCAGGCCAGCGGGCTGTGCAGCACCACTTGAAAGTTCTACAGGCGGAGCAGATGTTTGCCAACAAGCAAGGTGAAATCTGCAGAGTACGAGTTCAAGACATCAGGTCGGTGACCTTACAACCCAACACGGAGACCATCATCTGGTGTTGTGCATGTCCCGGAGTCAAGAAAATGCAATTGGAATATCATTCTCTTGTTCGAGCTGCGAGAAGCCTTGTCACTGTCACCAAGGGAGAGTCCCGGTGCGGTTAGTAAACCTGTCTGATTCTGCAACTGTCTCGCCCAAATACACTCCTGTAGCCCAGCTGAGTCGAATGAGTGGCCCGACAGCGTGCAGCTCAAGTGGCCGAAGGTTCTGGTGTGGGCGCATTTCCAGGTTGGAGACGACACTACTCCAAGGGACCATGTCAATGGAGTCATGTCACCAAGAGGTACCATGGGGCTTACTTTGATGATCCAGCACCGAATCCTCAGATGATGATGATGGCCCACCTACAAGGAAAGACACCGTCTGGTCGCGCCAGGCATGTATCAGACTCTCAAGAAAATGCTGGCCAACATGAAAGAGGCAGACGTGATTCAAGAAAGTCAGGGTAGCTTGGTCAAGAAGAAAGATGGAACCATCTGCTTCTGTGTTGATTACAGGAAACTGAACAATGTCACACCTAAAGACGCTTATCCTCGGCCAAGGATCGAGGAGTCACTCACAGCCCTCGGGTCGGCTGCTTACTTCTCCACTCTGGACTTAACCAGCAGATATTTGCAAATGCCCATGGCTGTGGAGGATCGGGAGAAGACCGCCTTCGTGACACCCATGGGAGTGTTCGAGTTTAAAAGTATGCTGTTTGGGCGGTGCAATTCCCGTGCTACATTCCAGCGTCTCATGGAAAGGTGCCAGGTCCATCTGTATTTTCAAAGGGTCCTATTGTACCTGGATGATGTCATTGTGTATTCCAAGTCCCACCATGAACACCTCAGTCATCTGTCAGACGTCTTCCAAGTCTTAATCAAGCATGGATTAAAGATTAAACCATCCAAGTGTTACCTGCTAAAGCCTCAGGTCCATTACTTGGGTCATGTTGTCAGTGCAGAAGGAGTCCAGCCCAATCTTGAAAAGGTGGAAGCTGTCAATAACTGGCCTACCCCACGCACAGTGAAAGTTGTCAGGAGCTTCCTGAGATTTGCCGGCTACTACTGCCGCTTCATTCCCCACTTCGCCCAGATTGCAGAACCCTTCACAGCTCTCTTACAAGCTACCGCAAAGGAGAACTACAATGGAAGACTACCTACAGAATGGGCCAAAGAGTAAGAGACAGCGTTCCGAGCTCTTAAACTTCTGCTGACGGAGTCACCCATCTTGGCGTATCCAAACTACAGTCAGCCTTTCCGGCTTAATACTGATGCCAGTTTCGAGGGTCTGGGAGCGGTCCTGTCCCAAGTCCAGGAAGGACAAGTGCGAGTAATTGCCTATGTCAGTCACAACCTGCGAGGAGCAGAAAAGAACATTGCCAATTACAGCTCATTCACATTGGAACTTCTTGCCCTGGTGTGGGCCGTGACCGAAAAAATACAAAGACTATTTGGCTGCCACGCCATTTACTGTCTACACGGACAATAACCCATTGGCCCACCAGAACACTGCCAAGTTGGGTGCCATTGAACAGCAATGGGCTTCAAGACTAGCCAATTACAGTTTCACCATCAAGTACAGAAGCGGCAAGTCAAATGTCAATGCCAATGTACCGTCTCAGATGACCCCCAGCGAAGAGCCACCTGTCGAAGACGTGTGGGAAGACGTGGAGATGCCCCCATTTTATTAGCGGTTCGTGAACCAGAATGTTGCGACCGCCCTCATAGACGGTGAACCCAGGTCCGAAAAGATTAAGGAAGAACTATGTAGAAAGGGGGGGGAAGAGAGACCGGAAGGCGGCGCCTCATGCGTTACCCTAGATAGAGGGAGGGGGGATTTTCCCTTGCGGGAAGGGGTTGTAGGCTCTATAAATTAGCCACTCACCTTGAGCATATAGGAAATATCACCCCGTATGGGGGTATTAAAGATGGTGTGGATCTGTGCAGCCCAAAGGTCCCAGGTGCAGCCGGATGGTGTCCTGTAGATAAACTGGATACAAATAAGAAAAAAACGACCTTGGCAGCAGGCGCTCAGGATCCCAAAGGAAGTGGTCACACTCATGTCATAAAGTGGCAAAGTGCAGCAACTTTATTTGATGTACAGCAATAGAACAATGACGCGTTTTGGGGTGAAACTACCCCTTCATCAGATTGACTGTATTACATCTACTGTACAGTCAATCTGATGAAGGGGTAGTTTCACCCCGAAACGTGTCATTGTTCTATTGCTGTACATCAAATAAAGTTGCTGCACTTTGCCACTTTATGCCCTGAGTGTGACCACTTCCTTTGGGATTCTGAGCACCTGCTGCCAAGGTCATTTTTTTCTTATTTGTATCAACGAAGAACTATACACCTGGAAGACTCTTCAAAACAAAAGTCGAGTCATGGGGGATCTGTTGGACTACCTTCTAGCGAAAAAGGTGCCAACCCGTCTACGCCGGGCCCAGTGTGACTACAAGTTGAAATGTCTGTGGCGACAGAGGAAACGACTGTTTGTGCAAAAAGGACTGTTGTACCGAAATTCTTTGGATCCGGTCTCTGGTGATCAACTTCATAAGATTCTGGCTCCCCAAAGAGACGCGGCGATGGTCCTCAATGCATACTATGGCCAGTCAGGATACTTTGGAGTCCATAAGACCGAAGCTACAGTCAGGCGAAGATTTTATTGCATTGGAATGAGGAGTGACATTGAGAAAGGGTGCTGTGAATGTGCAGTCTGTAACATCACCAAGAATGTGCACAAGGACGCAAGAGCACCCCTCATTTCCATCCAGAGTGAAAGGCCCAACCAGTTGGTTGCTCTAGACCACGTCAAATTGTCTCCTACCTGGTGCGGGTACACTTATGCTCTCACCATGGTGGATCATTACTCTAAATGGGTTGTCATTGTACCCGTCAAAGATCTCACAGCCAAGACAGCGGCCCAAATGTTCTACTCCAATTGGGTGCAAACTCTGGAATCTGGAGTCTGTCCTAAGTAAAATTATATGGCATAGCATTGAGCAGTGTATGCAATCATTATATTGCATGTGATAGTCCCCTATGGGGACAAAAAAATAATGTAAAAAAGTTAAAAGAAATTTTTTATTTATTTAACCCCATCCCTAATATAAATTTGAGTCCCCCCCATTTTCCCATAAAAAGATGAAAACTAAAATAAACACATGAAGTATTGCCGCTTGTGTAAATGTCCGAACTATGAAAATATAACGTTAATTAAACACGGTCAATGGCTTATACTTAAAAAAATACCAAAGTCCAAAATTGCGAGAAAATTACAAGAAATGTATAACAGGCGATGAAAATGTCCCATAAAAACCAAAATGTTACTGGTAAAATCTAAAGATCAAAATAAGCCCTCACACAGCCCCATATACGGAAAAATAAAAAGTTAGAGGTCAGAAGTTGACATTTTTAAACGTACTAATTTTGGTGCAAAAAGTTATCATTTTTTAACAGAAGTAAAACAAAATCAAACCTATATAAGTTTGGTATCAATTTAATCATATTGACCTACAGAATAAAGTTAAGGTGTCAATTTTTACAAAAAGTGCACTGCATAGAATCAGAAGCCCCCAAAAATTAACAAATGGTGTGGGTTATTTTTTCAATTTTGCCCCACAAATATTTTTTTTCAGTTTTTGCCATAGATTTTGTGGTGAAATGATGGTATTACAAGATAAAATTGGTGGCACAAAAAACAAGCCCTCATATGGGTCTGTAGGTGGAAAATTGAAAGGGTTAGGATTTTTAGAAGGTGAGGAGGAAAAAAACAAAAGTGCAAAAAAGAAAAAAACCTGTGGTCCATAAAGGGTTAAAGAATTTTTTGTACTGTTTTTTTTTTTTTTTTAATAATTTTCCATTTTACTTATTTTATAATAATCCTGAAACATTTGTTGGTGTTCAAACCAGACTTCTTCTTATCCCTGCTGTGGAGCAATACAAATAAAGATTTTCAATTGCAACCATGTTCCGTGTGTTGTGAATTCTTCTACAATCTATGCTAAAGTGCCTTTTGTTTTCACCAAGCAGCCTGCCTCTGTTAATAAACCTCGGTAATGCTGTGCAGCAGTGTGGTGCTGATCGAAACTTTTGCTTATACAGCCACCAATTGTACAAGTTCTCCCACTTAAAAAGATGAGAGAGGCCTGTAATTTTCATCATAGGTATACCTCAACTATGAGAAACAGAATGAGAAAAAAAATCCATAAAATCACATTGTCTGATTTGTAAAGAATTTATTTGCAAATTAAGGTGAAAAATAAGTATTTGGTCAATAACAAAAGTTAATCTCAATACTTTGTTATATACCCTTTGTTGGCAATGACAGAGGTCAAATGTTTTCTGTAAGCCTTCACAAGGTTTTTACACACTGTTGCTGGTATTTTGCCCCATTCCTCCATGCAGATCTCCTCTAGAGCAGTGATGTTTTGGGGCTGTTGCTGGGCAACACAGACTTTCAACTCCCTCCAAAGGTTTTCTATGGGGTTGAGATCTGGAGACTGGCTAGGCCACTCCAGGACCTTGAAAGGCTTCTTACAAAGCCACTCCTTCTTTGCCCGGGCGGCATGTTTGGGATCATTGTCATGCTGAAAGACCCAGCCATGTTTCATCTTCAATGCCCTTGCTGATGGAAGGAGGTTTTCACTTAAAATCTCACGACACATGGTCCCAGTCATTCTTTCCTTAACACGAATCAGTCGTTCTGGTCCCTTTGCTGAAAAACAGCCCCAAAGCATGATGTTTCCACCCCCGTGCTTCACAGCAGGTTTGGTGTTCTTTGGAAGCAACTCAGCATTCTTTCTCCTCCAAGCATGACGAGTTGAGTTTTTACCAAAATTTTCTACTTTAGTTTCATCTGACAATAGGACATTCTCCCAATCCCAATCTCCCAATCTAAGCAGGAGGACATGTCTGGCACTGCATGATTTGAGTCCCTGGTGGCATAGTGTGTTGCTGATGGAAGCCTTTCTTACTTTGGTCCCAGCTCTCTGCAGGTCATTCACTAGGTCCCGCTGTGTGGTTCTGGGATTTTTGCTCACCGTTCTCGTGATCATTTTCACACCACGGGGTGAGATCTTGCGTGAAGCCCCAGATCGAGGGAGATTATCAGTGGTCTTGTAGGTTTCCATTTTCTAATAGCTGCTCCCACAGTTGATTTCTTCACACCAAACTGCTTGTCTATTGCAGATTCAGTCTTCCCAGCCTGGTACAGGTCTACAATTTTGTTTCTGGTGTCCTTCACCTAGAAATCCTACAATGTGATTTCCTGTATTCCCCCCCCCCCCCCATTCTGTCTCTCATAGTTGAAGTATAATGAAAATTACAGGCCTCTATCATCTTTTAAAGTTGGAGAATTTGCACAATTGGGGGCTGACTAAACACTTTTTTGCCCCACTGTATCTGAAGTAGAAGAGTATAGCACTTGTTTGTGAATGGAGCGATTTTGAGCTTCATTCTCTTAAGAGATTAATGGGGTTATTCCAATAATTATTTTTTTGGACTATGCTACAGGGAATGTAAAGTTAGGGTAATCCAGAATATAGTGTCTGTACCTATGTGTGATGGTGGTCTCACAATTCTTCTGTAAAATTTGCCCAAATGTTTATTTTTAACAGCACACAAAATGAGTGTCGTCTAAGGTTTTCCCAGGTTTTAGTGCGGCCCGAGACATTAAATCACTAGTCAGGTGATGAAAGGGAGCCTGTCTGTTTCAATGGATGGAGCGACCGCTGGGTAGGAGAAAAATGATTCTGCAAGAAATTGTAGTTTTGCAACAGCTGGAGGCACCTGGTTAGAAAACACTGGTCTATTGCATGAGAGGGAGCAAATGTCCTGAAAGAGGGGCAGGGAACAAGGAGTTAGTGAGCCCTAACTGTCCCTACAACTAATGTCGCTTCCTATTTCCCATCCGCATTAAACACTGGATCGACAACCATGAGGATGGACCCTATACTGCGCCAAAGTGCATGAGCGTAAGAGTTAAACAAGACAAACTGTACATGTTGGGAAACAAGTCTGGAACATAACAGGTATACTACTGAGATAGAAACAGATATACCAGGCAGGATATAGCATACTAACAAACAGTTTAAGAACCAGGATCAAGATTAACGGCAGATATGATAGCATAGAAACATACAATGTGTCGGCAGATAAGAACCATTTGGCCCATCTAGTCTGCCCAATAATCTGAATCCTATCAATAGTCACTGGCCCTATCTTATATGAAGGATAGCCTTATGCTGATCCCATGCATGTTTAAACTCCTTCACTGTATTCGCAGCGACCACTTCTGCAAGAAGGCTATTCCATGCATCCACTACTCTCTCAGTAAAGTAATACTTCCTGATATTACTGCAGAAACCTTTGCCCCTCTAATTTAAAACTATGTCCTCTTATGGTAGTTTTTCTTCTTTTAAATATGCTCTCCTCCTTTACCATGTTGATTCCCTTTATGTATTTAAAAATCTCTATCATATCCCCTCTGTCTCTTCTTCCTTCTATACATGTTAAGGTCCTTTAACCTTTCCTGGTAAGTTTTATCCTGCAATCCATGTACTAGTTTAGTATCTTCTCTGAACTCTCTCTAGAGTATCTATATCCTTCTGGAGATACGGCCTCCAGTACTGCGCACAATACTCCAAGTGAGGTCTCACCAGTGTTCTGTACAGCGGTATGAGCACTTCTCTCTTTCTACTGCTTATACCTCTCCCTATACATCCAAGCATTCTGCTAGCGTTTCCTGCTGCTCTATTACATTGTCTTCCTACCTTTAAGTCGTCTGAAATAATTACTCCTAAATCCCTCACCTCAGATACTGAGGTCAGGACTGTGTCAAAATATTCTATATTCTGCCTGAGGGTTTTTACGCCCCAGGTGCATTATCTTGCACTTATCCACAAAAAATTTTAGTTGCCAGAGTTCTGACCACTCTTCTAGTTTGCCTAAATCCTCTTCCATTTGGCGTATCCCTCCAAGAACATCAACCCTGTTACATATCTTTGTGTCATCAGCAAAAAGACATACCTTACCATCGCGACCTTTTGCAATATCACTAATTAAGTTGTTAAACAAAATTGGCCCCAGTACAGATCCTTGAGGTCCCCACTAGTGTTGCTCGCGAATATTCGCAATTCGAATTTTATTCGCGAATATCGCATATTCGCGAATTCGCGAATATAGCGCTATATATTCGTAATTACGAATATTCGTTTTTTGTTTTTTTTTCACAGTACACATCACAGTGATCATCCCTCTCTGCTTCCTGCTTATGTGGTGTAAGAAGGCTCTAATACTACTGTGTGAGACTGGTGTGCGAATTTTCGCATATGCGAAAATTAGCATATGCTAATTTTCGCATATACAAAAATTTGCATACACTAATTTTCGCATACGCGAATGTTTGTTTATACACATTTTCGCATATGTTAATTTTCGCATATGTTAATTTTCGCACACGCGAATATTCGCGTATGCGAAAATAAAACGAGAATATTACGAATATGCGAATATTCGCTAATATGACGAATATTCGTCCATATATTCGCGAATTCGAATATGGCCTATGCCGCTCAACACTAGTCCCCACTGGTAACAAGACCTTGCTCTGAATATTCTTCGTTGACTACAACCCTCTGTTGTCTGTCATTCAGCCACTGCCTAATCCACTTAACAATATGGGAGTCCAAGCTCAATTACTGTAGTTTATTGATAAGTCTTCTATGTGGGACAGTGTCAAAAGCCTTACTAAAATCTATTTTCAAAAATCAATAAGATTTGTTTGACATGATCTCCCAGAAGTAAACCCATGTTGTTTTTCATCTTGAAATCCATGGGATTTTAGATGTTCCACTATCCTATCCTTTAGTAGGGTTTCCATTAATTTGCCCACTATTGATGTCAGACTTACTTGCCTATGGTTGCTTGATTCCTCCCTACTACCTTTCTTGTGAATGGGCATTTGCTAATTTCCAATCTTCCAGGACGACTCTTGTTACCAGTGATTGGTTAATGGTTTTGCTAGCTCACCTCTAAGCTCTTTTAATAATTTTGGGTGTATCCCATCAGGCCCCTGTAACTTATTTGTCTTCACTTTAGACAGCAAGCGTAAAACCTTTAATATGAACAAGACTAGATATGAGGATAAGTTTACAGCAGACAAAACCAGGAAATGCAAGGGATGAACAGGTTAACTGATTGTCAGAACATTAAAAGACTCAGGAAATCAAGAGCACTGTTCACACTGGACTCTGAACAAGAGACACACTAGACACCCTACTACAAACATGGAGGGACAACAATACTAAAGCATAATAGGCTCCTAGCTAGTGGGCACACTCCACAGTGTGAACAGGATACTAGCCTAGAAGGAAACAAAAATCCTAAAAACAAGCAAACAAGAGTACAGACACAAGGCTAACTCACTACTAGATAGAACAGAATCCTGTTCTGAGCCTCGTGCTAATCCGTCTAAGAGATCCATGATAAAACAAGGTAAAAAAAAGGACTGACAAAATGCACAGTGTGAATACGGGCTTAGCAAACACAAAGCATATGCAGAATGAGCAATACAAGAATACTAAAACCCAGCAAAAGTACTAAAACAAGGCAAGCTAACATCTATATCATATAACTAGGAAATGGAGTCATGGCTAACTAAAGACATTAGTGCACACACACATACATAGCAAAGTAATGAAAACTTGGTCTGAGTTACAGGTGAAATTACCAGTCCAGAGCAGCACCTGAAGAGGTTTTATATACACTCCCAGTGCTGAAGGGCTGGAAGGTTAACTCTTCCCAAACCAGGAAAATAAACACAGAAACTGTTCAGACATAAATATATTGTCTCAACAGGACCCAGAGCAGAAAAATGCAAACTACAGATAAACAGACCTTACAGCACAGGTATGTTTCAATGGGTGGGTTGGCTGATGTGTGGGAGGAAGAAAAGTTACCTCACACTTACAAACAAGGAATCCTGGGACTTGAAGTTGAAGGGAGGGAACTCCAACAGGAAATCGCCAGTTCATAAAAAGATAGCCACAGCATTATCGATCCTTTCTAAGCATGGCCATTACTGTCTGGCAGATACATATTAAAATCACCTTATGGTGGCTAAACCCAGGACTAAAATCTCCAGCAATAGCTAGATAATACCCATCCTGTAAATAGGCGATAACTTTTTATCTTGGGATAACCCATTTATGCACCTCTGCATGATAGAATTGAAGATTAAGAAAAGACAAGTCAAAGACATACCTGCATTATTATATAATATAGAGCTTCTATACCCTTCTTTATTACATGATTTCCTCTGTATACTACTTGGTTGCCAAACTGTTTTATAAGTATGAGAGTTGGCTTTAGTATTTGGCTACACTGGATTCGATAACACCATTAAGTAAGCAATGGATAATACATTTTTCAATTGAGAACTATTAGTTCTGCCATGTTTCCTCTGTATTTTCCATCAGGCCTGTTAATAATACTATTATTTTAGATGACATTATCAGAAGCCATCACATTTATTTGGAGAGAACAAAGACTATAATAGGACCAACTTGCTGATCATAATAGGATTATTCTATGTGACTGACTTTATCAGATTATTGTGGTTTTATGCAGAAGCCAAGTGTCTGTGTCATTTCGTAGAATTATTTAACTGTGTGATGTAGATTACATTTAGCTTGGTGAATAGACAAACATGTAGGCGCATGAGTCCTGAACTGTGCATAGTGCCAAAATTGGATCCAGACGGACCTTGCACTCTCAAAATTACTTTACAAATCATTCATCCATTTGTTCCATAAAGGTCCTTGTACAGCTCATTGTATGGGGCACATCATTTTCTAATGACAGCCCTGCTAAACGGCACCCATCACAAAGGCACAACCAGTAACTGTGACAGACACCCACTGTGGGCCCCAATAGCACATGACTCCATGGCCATATATTGTCACCATCCCTGTTAACCCCTTAAGGACCCAGGACATCAGGGGACGTCCTGGCACCCTGGGCCATCAGACGAAGGACTCGCCAAAACGTGCGTTGGGGTGGCGTTGCTCCAGCAGACCCTGTTAGGAACTGAATGTTACAGTTTGGTATGCCTATTGTCTTCACTGTGTGCATTGTACTGTATGATAATTAGAGCATTGTTGTGCCTATATATGTGCTGTTAATGCACACATGTGTGACTATGCACCATGTTACTTTTCCTTATATAACTTATTAATGTGGATCTGTCTGTGAGCAACACCTTTGTCTTCCCACTTTGTGGATGCTTCTCCCTATTTGTGATTTTAAATTAATACATTTTTAATGTATATTCAATAAAGTTATATAATTTTTATATTATAAGTGTCTCCATTCTCTTTTTCTGCTATGAAATAAAAAAATTTGCACAGCCCACTGTTACAAAGATCTGACAGGCACCAGTGGAGGGTAAATGCTCACTGTACCCCTTGTTACGTTCCTCAAGGGGTCTAGTTTCCAAAATGGTATGCCATGTGGGGGTTATTTTGCTGTCCTGGCAACATAGGGGCTTCCTAAATGCGACATGCCCCCCGAGCAAAAAGCTCTCAAAAAGCCAAATATGACTCCTTCTCTTCTGAGCATTGTAGTTCGCCAGTAGTGCACTTCAGGTCAACTTATGGGGTACCTCCATACTCAGAAGAGATGGGGTTACACATTTTGGGGGGTATTTTCTGCTATTAACCCTTGCAAAAATGCGAAATTTGGGGGGGAAACACATTTTAGTGAATTTTTTTTTTTTTTACGTATGCAAAAGTCGTGAAACCCCTGTGGGGTATTAAGGCTCACTTTATTCCTTGTTACATTCCTCAAGGGGTCTAGTTTCCAAAATGGTATGCCATGTGGGTATTTTTTGCTGTCCTGGCACCATAGGGGCTTCCTAAATGCGACAAGCCCCCCCGAGCAAAATTTGCTCTCAAAAAGCCAAATATGACTCCTTCGTTTCTGAGCATTGTAGTTCGCCCGTAGTGCACCTCAGGTCAACTTATGGGGTACCTCCATACACAGAAGAGATGGGGTTACAAATTTGGGGGGGGGGTATTTTCCGCTATTAACCCTTGCAAAAATGTGAAATTTGGGGGGAAACACACATTTTAGTGAAATTTTTTTTTTTTTTTTTTTTTACATATGCAAAAGTCGTGAAACACCTGTGGGGTATTAAGGCTCACTTTATTCCTTGTTACGTTCCTCAAGGGGTCTAGTTTCCAAAATAGTATGCCATGTGTTTTTTTTTTTGCTTTTCTGGCACCATCGGGGCTTCCTAAATGCAACCGTTTCTGAAAAACGTACTCTCCAAAATCCCCTTGTCGCTCCTTCGATACTGCGCCCTCTACTGCGCCCGCCGAACAATTTACATAGACATATGAGGTATGTTCTTACTCGAGTGAAATTGGGCTACAAATATAAGTATACATTTTCTCCATTTACCCCTAAAAATCCAAAAATTGGGTCTACAAGAACATGCGAGTGTAAAAAATGAAGATTGTGAATTTTCTCCTTCACCTTGCTGCTATTCCTGTGAAACACCTAAAGGGTTAAAACGCTGACTGAATGTCATTTTGAATACTTTGGGGGGTTCAGTTTTTATAATGGGGTCATTTGTGGGGTATTTCTAAGATGAAGACCCTTCAAATCCACTTCAAACCTGAACTGGTCCCTGAAAAATTGTGATTTTGGAAATTTTGTGAAAAATTAGAAAATTGCTGCTGAAATGTGAAGCCCTCTGGTGTCTTCTGAAAGTAAAAACATGTCAATTTAATGATGCAAACATAAAGTAGACATATTGTATATGTGAATAAAAAAAAATTGGAATATTCATTTTCCTTACAAGCAGAGAGCTTCAAAGTTAGAAAAATGCAAAATTTTCAAATTTTTCATCAAATTTTGGGATTTTTCACCAAGAAAGGATGCAAGTTACCAAACATTTTTACCACTATGTTAAAGTAGAATATGTCACAAAAAAAACAATCTCAGAATCAGAATGATAACTAAAAGCATTCCAGAGTTATTAATGTTTAAAATGACAGTGGTCAGATGTGCAAAAAATGGCCGGGTGCTAAGGTGTAAAATGGCTGGGACCTTAAGGGGGTAAATAAAAACCACCATAAACAGACCCCCCCCCCCCTCCCCCAGAGAAGCCCTACCACCTGTGAGCAATTCATTGCATTCAGCAGAGGATCTTCTGGGGGACATATAGCAGAGGACCTACTGGACATATTTAGGTAACTGACCCACTTGTTGGAATCCTGACAGTTTTCCTTTAAATCCATCACTGCACCAGGAAGGGGTTAAGCAAAAATAATGTTTAAAGTTGGACATTCAATTTCAGTATTTATCCCATCTGCCTATAGGCCGGGTAGAGTCTTATCACCTATTATTCTCAATAACATATGAGCTTAGTGTAAATCTATAATGCAAAAATGTATGCCTGTCCCTGTTTCAGATGTCCTGTACTTTGTGTTCCAAGCACTATTCTATTAGGATTAGGGCCAAGATCAGGCAAAATGACTGCCCCATAATAGACGCATTCAGGGAATCAAATTATTTCCTGTCCCTTTTTAATCTTATGTGACATGATTGCTTAACTGCTGCAAGTTATATTTAGAATTGTTTTCATTCTGTAAATGTTCTTGTAGGTGTCATTTACCTCAGATTTATAAGACATTAGAAAAGATAAAGCAGAATATTACAATATGTTTTCTAAATACAATATCTGTTTATGTTTTTTATATTTCCGTAAACGTACAAATTAACGTTTGTTATATAAAATGACTTAATAGAACACAGTCTGTAATGCAAAAAAACTGACAAAGTGCAATATAGGATTTTTAAGTAAACATGAAAGTTAATAATACAGTGACATCAACAACTATCTATTAAAAATGTATAAAAATCTTTTTTTAGTGAAGTGAAAAAAACATGCTTTCATTGTAGCATCAAGATGGCAACAATGTTAAATGTACAAATATGTCACAATACATTAAAATACACATATTAATAGTACAGTTGCACAGTAGACATACGCAACAGGATGAATTTACACAGATTTAAAGGGGATATCCAGGATTTGAAAATTAGAACAGCGCCACACCAGTCCTCAGATTTTGTGAAGTATTACAACTCAGTTCCATTCACTTCAATGGAACTAAACTGCGGTAGCATACAAAAACTGAGAGCAAGGAAAAAATCAACTATATTTTTCTAATCCTGGATAACCCTTTTAAAGGTTACATGTACATTTAAAATAATATTTTTTTAAACCTGCATGGTTTTGTTACATTAATCCTTTAGAATAGTGACAAGGTACTTTAATATTGAGAACACAAGAGTCCCCTCTATATTGCACAGCTATTTCTTATTCTCTTCATTTTAGAGAGCAGAACCAGAGCTGGACTGCGTTTACAGCAGTACTTACACCTGGACTTTCTTTCCTTAATTTTCTGGCCAATCACAGAACACATTCCTCTCTGATGTGCCATGCAGATGGTGCTAAAGAAAGTGCTCTAAACTTTGCTGGGGTGATTTAAAGTACACTACTGTAGATAGTATGTAGGAGAATGGGTTATATACTATGTTTGTAAGATGCCATGTGGGCGGAAAGTAGGAGGCGGAGAAACACACAGGGAGATGGAAGCTGGAGATCCCGCTGTCGAAGGGAACCAGGTAAGTCCGGATGTATAAACAACATATTCCTTTATTGTGGAATATAATAATGCACACGCAACACGTTTCAAGACCAATGCAGTATTTTCATGATACACCTGATGAAAAGACCGTATTGGTCTTCAAATGCGTTGCGTTTTCATTATTATATTCCACAATAAAGAATTCTGTTGTTTATACATCCGGACTTACCTGGTTCCCTTCAACAACGTGATCTCCAGCTTCTGCCTTCCTTTGTGTCTCCTATTGTCCACACGCTTGCCAGTCAGCATGGGAAGCCGCGGCAGTTGAACTCCTTCATATACATATATGCATCAGAGTGTTGTGCCTCCTCAGCACAACACCATCAGGTGAGCTTGTACTTCACCAGTTTCGTTCTCACCCCACATGCTTTGTTGATTCCAAACAGGGAGCGCTCCTCGTGTTTTTTGTTTTGATGTGAGCAGCAAGGAAACAAACAGCAGCAGTATGAACACAGGATGACATAACACCCTGTGTTCATACTGTTTACCATCTGCTCACATGGCATCTTACAAACCTAGTGTAAAAGCAGCCCTGATGTAAGCAGTGAACTGCTGCTGATGATAACTAAACAGCACCATAGAGGATCGCAGCAAAGAAAGGTTATATTGATAAGCAGCTCTGGTCTAAGCCGTCAACTGCTGCAGCTGAAGATGATGCTTATTGTGACAAGCCAAAGGGGGGGGGGGGGGGGGAGAGAGAGAGAGAGAGAGAGAGAGAAAGGGATTACATTCAGGAGGCAGCATTGTGTACATAGTAAGAACATAAGTATTTACACAAGGGACAGCTGCCCAGAACTATATAGGTAGTCAGAGTTAGCCACTCTGGAGGGGACAAAGCCTACGCATGAATGTACACAGTCCAGACTTTCACCTCTGCATTACATTAGCTAAGATCCACTCCCACTTTCTGTTTGTGCGACACCTTGTTGTGTGAAACTACATTGACCATTTAAAGGAAAGATGAAAAGTAATTTCTATTTCTTGTGTTGGAATTTACATATCTGCACCTGTATTGATGTCTTGATGCAACAATAAAAGTGTTTTTAATTTACTGCTACACTGAAGAGTGCTGCAATGACTTTTACAGCAATTTGGATAATATTGTCAACATGACTATTTGCTATGCACTACCAGTATTGCTGTGAAAGAGTAGTAGTACTGTATTTGCTAAATAAAAGTTAATAGGGCTGAGCTGCAGTGATAAATACAACCTGTGGACAAATGTGGCACTGTTGTTGTAAGAGGCAGCCTTGCTTTTGTAGTCCTGAACAAACCCTTTACTTGTAGTTATATGTGTAATGGGGAGGGGAAAACAAGAGAATGGGGGCGGTGTAATGTCAGATTACTAGTACTATGTGTACAGGGAGGCATCATCCAACAGCCTTCCACAGAGTACACAAGGGGCCTCAATGGTCCAACAGAACACAACATAAGTTGAAGGTGACTTTGTAACAATTACTTGTCCCTAGGGTATCCGTGTACAGTTCACAGATTTACTGGGAAATGGCAGTGGGAACTCACCTGTACTCTTTGCGTCTGTCCCTCAGAATATCATTGTATGCCATGTCATCAATATTACGCCTTCTGCATTGATCAGACAGGGATCTAATTATTTCCATTCCAACTCATATTGATTAGATCTTTTCTATAGACCTTTTCTGACTTACATGTAACTGAGAAGTGTGATTTACCAGCCAAATGACGATTTACTTTTATTGATACCTATATATTCTCAGTCCTTAGACAATTACTTCACTTACTGTGAGCATTGAGAAATTTTACATATAGGCAGAGGCTTCTTGTTATCGGAAAAAGTGCTACATACAGGGCAGTCTGTCAAGACAATGTAGCCCTAGGCCTTTTTCCATGAAACCTTCACTCTTTAGAAGACAGTCATTTAAGAAAGAGACAATACAAGCAAAACATCCCACAATCGTGACACTTGTCCTTAGTAAATAATTTTCCTACTACCAGAGCCAAGACAGGAAAGACATAAGTGGAGCAAGTTCTCCAACATTCGACATCCTACTGTTCAAACTTATCAGCCACAAACATCTCGTACATCGATGGCACATACAGAAAATGCTGCAATATTTTACTTGACCTGTTTTCTTAAACTTCAAGTGTAATTGGATAAAAGTAAAAGAAACTAATAGTCTGTTATAGTCAAGTTCCATTAAGGTCTCCAGCAAGTGCTACAACATGGTGAATGTTTTAATAGTAAAGGCTGCAATGAGAGGTATAAAAAATAATAATGGGGATGAGCATCAATATCAGGAACAACTATACTTGGATGAACCACTGTGACTGTAAAAATCAAAGGGGCCACAAGCTCACAGGAGTACTGTGGATAAGTGGGAATTCAAGGTTTATGGGCATGCTCTGTGACCTGTGCAGAGAGAGGGAATGGAAGGGAGGGGGAGGCTGATCTCTGAGCTTAAGCTATGGTAAAAGTTGTCTTATCTATCCACTGAGCTGAGGAAGGATTACATCGAAATACATCCTGTTACCACTGCTATCCTATCATGTTTATGATGGATGAAAACTTGTGAACTACACAATCTTTTTTACCTCATGCACCACTACATACAGTGGTACATACAGTGGTGGATATTTTATAAAATAAGACAAGAAAAACTTGTCATGGCCTTAGAGCAGCTGGCAGTTAGCGGGGCATCTCACCATCGGATCTCTCGTGGTTGACAATGTCCTTCCCTTTCTTTCAACAAACGGAACTGAAGCTGTGAAGTTTCTCCATGAGGAGAGTGCCAAAAAGTGTGTGGAGGTACAAAGGCCTTGGAATGCTCCACTGGAAGAAAAAACATGCAAAGTAGTTCTCCTCCAGAAGGAAGAGAGCTTGCTCTTTGGTGCCACCTAGGGGAAATAGCATCCCTGCAGCTTAATGCCCATAACTGTTAAAGAGCCTAGAAACATGTCTATTAGTCAGGTAACAAACACCAGGCACTGACTTGTAAGGATGTTACCTCCTAAAGCTGAAACCAGAGAGCAAGCTCTCTTCCTTCTTGAGAATGGCTACTGTCCATATTTTTCCCAGTGGAGCATTGTATGGCCTTGAAAATACACCTCAAGCCTTTTGGTGCTCTTCTCTAGGAAACCAGGGGTGTGGAAATTTAATAAAAAACTACTCGTCCACGGGACTAAAACAGAGAAAAATCTACTTGTCCCTCATGACGATCCACTTGTCCGGGCCTATATTCGCTTTTACACTCTCGTTTTTTCTCCACGTCTTATAATAGCCATAACTAACTACTATAACGATACCTTTTAATTATTCCACAACATATGTTACGAAACAAACAAAAAAAAATTGGTGAAGTGAAATTTAAATAGTAAAAGATTATTTAGCAAATTTGGTGGTTTTCTTTTGTACGTCTTTTACCTTATGGTTGAGCTAACATGTTATTTTGATACTTTAGGCCACCTGATTACAGCAAGATTTGTATAGTTTTACTAATTTAAAAAAAATTCGGAAGTTTTATGACTTTTTTAATGGAGATTTTCTGTCCCCTGTAGCTTATTTATTTTTTATTTTCGCATTCGAGGCTGTATCAGGGCAAATTTTTTGCTCCATAATCGTTTTTTTGGATCGGTACCATTTTGGTATTGGTATGACTTTCTAATTGCTTTTAACTTTTTTTCTGGAATATTATAAAAATTGCAATTCTGGGGTTTGGTATTTTTTTTACACTTACGTCATTTACCGTACGGGATACGTAATGTTATATTTTAATAGCTCGTACAATTACGCACGCAGTGATACGAAATATGGTTATTTTTATTATGTTTACATACTTTTATATAGGAAAAGGGGGTGATTTGAACTTTTAATATGGAAGGGGTTAATGTGTGTCTTTTAAACTTTTATTAAAACATTAGATTCCTCATACAGATCAATAGAGTTCTATTGAACTCCCCTGATCTGTGTGCTCTGCAATCCATTGATAGAGCCTAGTCCAGCCAGGCTCTATCAATGACAGAGCCATAGATACCAGGGAAGCAGAGGTACGCCCTCCGGCTACCTCTATAGTGGATCGCCCACCCCCCAGTGATAGCGCTTCAGGGGGGGGGGGGATTGGAATGGGGATCCCCACCATTAGCCCACCAGGGAGCATTCACGCCAGCCGCAGCAATCGCTGCATGCTGGCTATTAATGGCGGCCCCAGCTACTGAAAACAGTTGGGGGCTGCAGAGTATGGAGCAGGCACGAGTCCCCGCTCCATACACCCCTCTGAGCGCTGCTGTGACTGTCGGGGGCTTTCAGGTCTGGCCGTGCTTGCCCGAAGCAGGGCTAAGGGCCTGAAAAGTTAACCTGCCAGGCACCCAGAACGGCATGTACCTGGCGTCGGGCGATAGGAATTCCACATCCCTGAGGAAACACTTTACCCCTTCAGCCCTACACCAAAGGCCTCTATGTTAGCCAGCCACCACAGTGCTCTGTACATGGGGGCATTACCCTAAAACAGCTGTCTACAGATGGGGGACTTTTCCCTTTGGGGGTGATTCTAGCCTGGCTAAAAAGTCTCAGTCTTGTTTTAAGGCTCCTTAAAGGGGCCAAGGTTTGACTTGAAGGAATCCTGCCGCTAATAGGTTGCACCAGAGAGCAAACTCTTTACTTCCGCAGTAGGACTACTTTTTATGGCCTGATTCAAAGACTGATCGCCATATAAAACCAGTCAATGTATGTAGATATGCCACAGGCCCCAGTGTTAACACTGTAACAGGGTCCTCCAACCATTGTGTACATTTACAGTATTGTTATTGGGTTCCCTCAGACAATAGCGACTGCAGTTTTTCCACATTTGTATGTATACTTAGCCTCAGGCAATAGCCCCTTTTTATTTCCAGATAATAATCAGTTTTCTTAAAGTCATGAAAAGAAGGTTATTAGGAAATGGCGCTGGTCATTAAATAGGAAAGTTGGCATTAGTATACTATGCAAATCACAAAAAGTGTGCAATCTATTTATTAACCACAAGCATCCCATGCCCAAGGCTGTGTCAAAGCTCTTTATGTATTGTCTTAATGTATCTGCTCCATTTCTCAGGCGTGTAACTTATAAACACAGAAGAACCATGTTGATTCATTGTGCATTCTGTTATGTATATTACATTGTGTAATCATTAAGTGGTTATTACTTTAACATTTTTGAATTTTTTGGGTATTTTCCACTAGTTTAAGCAAGTGGCTGCTACACACATTACACTAGTAAAAATTATTATCTTGAATAATGTATCAAGTTCATACAAAGTATAAACTGAGTCCTTTAGCATCACCTATAAGCACAGGCCTAAAGGTAAATTCAGCCCTCCTGGTAAATGGGCATCCTAGCTAGAAGACCCATTATATATTTGCCAGTTTTCTCTGTTTGCAATCCACCAATAATCGTCCAGTATTAGTCATTGTCTTCTATTATTTTGGATTGGCTCCTTTCATTTATATTCCATCCAGCCCAGACCTCTGTGATAACATCTCTCTGCCACAACTTGTTTCTGCAGACTATGCCACCTAAGTCTTTGGCTCCTTGCTTTTACAGCATATCCTTGCCCTTATATATAATGTCACACATTGTGCCTTATGAATGTAATGTTATACTGTCACACATTGTGTCTTCTAAATACACTGCTCAAAAAAATTATGGGAACACTTAAACAACACAATGTAACTCCAAGTCATTGACACTTCTGTGAAATCACACTGTCCACTCAGGAAGCAACACTGATTGACAATCAATTTCACATGCGGTTGTGCAAATGGAACAGACAACAGGTGGAAATTATAGGCAATTAGCAAGACACCCCCAGTAAAGGAGTGGTTCTACTGGGGGTGACCACAGACCACTTGTCAGTTCCTATGCTTCCAACTGATGTTTTGGTCACTTTTGAAAGCTGGCGGTGCTTTCACTCTAGTGGTAGCATGAGATGGAGTCTACAACCCACACAAGTGGTTCAGGTAATGCAGCTCATCCAGGATGACACATCAATGTGAGCTGTGGCAAGAAGGTTTGTTGTGTCTGTCAGCGTAGTGTCCAGAGCATGGAGGCGCTACCGGGAGACAGGCAAGTACATCAGGAGACGTGGAGGAGGCCATAGGAGGGCAACAACTCAGCAGCAGGACCGCTACCTCAGCCTTTGTGCAAGGAGGAGCACTGCCAGAGCCCTGCAAAATGACCTCCAGCAGGCCACAAATGTGCATGTGTCCACTCAAAGAAACAGACTCCATGAGGGTGGTATGAGGGCCCAACATCCACAGGTGGGGGTTGTGCTTACAGCCCAACAACGTGCAGGACTTTTGGCATTTGCCAGAGAACACCAAGATTGGCAAATTCGCCACTGGTGCCCTGTGCTCTTCACAGATGAAAGCAGACTCACACTGAGCACATGTGACAGTCTGGAGATGCCGTGGAGAACGTTCTGCTTCCTGCAACATCCTCCAGCATGAACGGTTTGGCGATGGATCAGTAATGGTGTGGGGTGGCATTTCTTTGGGGGGCCTAACAGCCCTCCATGTGCTTGCCAGAGGTAGCCTGACTGCCATTAGGTACAGAGATGGGATCCTAAGACCCCTTGTGAGACCATATGCTGGTGCGGTTGGCCCTGGGTTACTCCTAATGCAAGACAATGCTAGACCTCATGTGGCTGTAGTGTGTCAGCAGTTCCTGAGTATGTCGAGGCATTGTAGGGAGGTCATACGGGCACGTGGAGGCGCCACACACTACTGAGCCTCATTTTGACTTGTTTTAAGGACATTACATCAAAGTTGGATCAGCCTTTAGTGCGGCTTTCCACTTTGATTTTGAGGGTGACTCCATATCCAGACCTCCATGGGTTGATAAATTTGATTTCCATTGATAATTTTTGTGTGACTTTGTTGTCAGCACATTCAACTATGTAAAGACGAAAATATTTCATACGATTAGTTCATTCATTCAGATCTAGGATGTGTTATTTTAGTGTTCCCTTTATTTTTTTGAGCAGTGTATAATACTGCCATACTCCCTGAATATATAAGTGCAACACACTGTGGCTCTGAATATGAGTGCTAAAGACTGTGCCCCTGAATATAACAGTGGCACAAATTTTGGCCTTGAATATAGCAGTGCCCCACACAGTTTCCCTGAATACATTGCGACACATTATGCTTCCTAACTGTAAAAGTACCACACCCTGTAGTGCATGAAAGTAACCATACACTGTTGCTCTGAACAGTGATTGACTGTCCATCTTAGTCCCTACTCCTGAAAGCATTGTCAGTCCAACTCATACAGAAGTTCTTAGCCATGGCTAGACAGGGGTGGTATTTCCAGCCTTTATTATTGAAATCATGTCCAGCTCAGCACATAGAGGGCTAGCTTCAGCCACCCCTAAAGATGTCCAAATCTGGTGATGCCTGCTCTGGTGAGTCTTTTTCTGCTGGACTGACAGGGTTGCAGCCTAACACATAGGAGCTGCCTTCCTGCAATTGGAGTGGGAGTCAAACCAAAAGAGGAAGTCATAGCCAACACTGGGATAGAGTCACATGGGCAGGCAGCATTGGGGTCATACAGAATGTTGGCTAGTGTCAGGAACTTATTCGCATGGGCAGGCAGCCCAGGATCAGGAAGTGATGTAAGAAATGAACTGTGAAGTTTAACATAGGTGGCCCACTGTGTGACCAAGTAGTGTAGTATACGGGAACTTAACTCCACAAAATATCCAACTAAAGACCGTCCTGTAGTGTCACGTAAAGAAGTAAATAGTCCTGCATAATGTTTATTTATACTAGAGTGAATGAATGTGAGATAACATCACCGCTCAGACAACGATCACGCTTATTCCAAAGAACTTTTATTTAGTTGCCAACAATGGTGCCAGCAAAGGACACAATGTCATCTATTGTGACTAGGAAAGAGATTTCATCTCAAACTTCAAAATTGTTCCTTACTATAACAGTGAAAAAGCTATGAAATGTTCCTTGACAGGACTGGCAAAGTCACAATTGAATAGAAATCAGTGAGTAAACAATGGGGTTGCAGGGTTCACACCTATGGCTAGGAGTCAGGATTGATTCATTTCCTTCTAGAGCGAACTGACAGCATGCCTTTTACTGGATCAACCAGGACTAGTTATAGTTCAGTTTCATTTTGTTTCCTCCAATACCTCCTAACTATTACTTCCTTTGACATCTCAGAATGACGCATGCCTATGAATTTTGCAAATCAAAATAACACATTTGCAAGCATTATAACATCACTCCAGTTGTTTTCTGGTAGACATTTGGCATCCAGTTGGCTCTGTACCATCACCACCTAAAGGATTAATTGCTACATGGTCTTTATTGTAATTAATGGGCCGTCTCTATAAGGCATACATGTCAGATGCTATGCAACCACTCTCCACCAAGGGAAATACTGCAGGTGAGGATCCTAAAAGGAGCCTCCATCCCTATTTGTTTTAGGGGTTTATTCAACATAAGATGGCTTTAGTGCTTACCTGCCAGACAGTAATGGCAATGTTCAGGAAGGATCTGTGCTTGTCTTGGGGCTAAATGGCTGTGTTATGAGTCCACCATAATGCTGCTGTTTTCTTTTTGTGAACTGGCTATTTCCTGCTGGAGTCCACTCCCTCCAAGTACAAATCTCAGGATCCCTTGTTTGTCAGTGGGAGGTCACTTTTCTCCCTCCTACACATCAGCCAACCCCACCCATTGCAGTACAGCTGTGCTGCCTTGTATGCTGTGCTGTGATAGAAACTACAATGCCCTGCAGCCCTGTGGAGAATGATCTTTCCTCCCCCACCCAGGGGTTGCTATACTCATTGAAGCCCTGCAATGCTCCCTTTCAACACCTGACTAGTGATGTAATGTCTCGAGCCACACAGAGATAACATAGGGGCAAAGATCACATAAGAATTGCGAGACCACTATTAAACACAGGTACAGACACTATATTATGAACCACACTAACTTTACAGCCCCTGTAGCATAGTGAAATAAAAAAAAATCCCGAATACCCCTTTAACTCAAATTTAATATAAAATATATATATATATATATATATATATATATATATATATATATAAAATACCTTCATTGAGTCCATTTCTCTCCACTTTATGAAGCTCAGGTTCCACTCAAGGCTAATACCGTTGGCTGTAAAATAGTAAAATATAACAAAACCTTCATTCTATTATATACTAAGCGATGCATCAGTTGCAGTCTATTGCTTTGCCGACATTACTTCTAATTATTCTCACATTTATAACACTTGTTCTATCCAACGTTTTTATCTGCCATCTGTTGCATTGTGACTACAGGATCTTTCTTCTGCTGCTCCAGACACTCTCTACGGTTCAACAAGTTAACATATAATTAACTACAGTCGAATTGCAATTTGTTGCTAATGTGTTCATTTGGTGCAAAAGATGAACTTTGATATTTCTTTCCAAGAACTCACAGCCAGATATGGATACTATTTGGCCGCGTTCACGCTGAGAATCTCCGGACAGAAAAATTCTGGCTGGAGATTCCGAGTGCGGCCAGGATAGTGCGGACATTCTGACAGACAGCAATGTTTGTGGCGTGTATTCCACCAGAACATTGAGCAAGTTCCATAATTAGAAGGAATTTTTAGCTCGGGATTCTTGGACCCAGAAATTTCTGCAGTGTGAATTGGTTAACGAAAAAACATATTCATCTGCATTTTACCCACATCCCGGTCGAAAATTCTGTAGTGTGAACCCGGTCTAATTGACTATTAAAGCATACATTTCTGGTACTAAAGCAATTCCTTACCTTATCAAAGCAGACCAGAAGTCCATTACTTGGCCAAAAATATTAGGAAAGTTCCTCTAATGTATGGGTTTAGCCCAGTGTTTCCCAATGAGAGTTGTAGTTTGCATCAGTTGGAGGCACACTGGTTGGGAAACACTGGTTTACCCAATTCAGCCACCCTATTGCTAAAATGTAAGTATGCCAACCCCTAAGTGAAACATGAGCCGTACAATGTGCCATACTTTAATTGTTTATGGCTTTTAACATGGCACATAATATAGTCATAGCATATCAAACCATATATCGGCCAAATATATACAGTATATTTTTGTCCATGGAATACCTCTGGAAATAGTTCACAGTTGGTGTTGTTACAGGCACCAGGACCTGGGTGTGACCCTCAGGGCTACAACATGAATTGGCTTTACAGTTTAAAAAATTAAGGTATAACCAATTAGATGTCATATAAGATGATCATCTACAGATCTTCATACTATAAATTAGGGGAGTCGCTAACCCCAGACATTTAGCCCGGTGCCCCAGATCTTTAGATGATCACCTTCTTTACTGTATCTGGCCAGCGCAATGCTATGACATCATGGCACCTGCCCGAGGATCCCGCCTTGTGGGCTAAAGACACAGGCTAAAAACCTAAAGAGAGAGATGGCAGCTCCCTTCATCATGGGAACCAGGCTAGCAACTGCCCTATTATAATTTTTTATCTGTTTGGCCACAATAGGGCACATGGGGCACATAGGGCATTGTTACTATATGGGGTCACATGGGGTATTATTACAATATGGGGACATAGGGGGCAAAGGGGCCATTATTACTATATGGGGACACAGAGGGCAACATTTCTGTATTTGGAACTATTACTGTATTGGAGTTTACAAGGCATTATTACTGTATAGGGGCATTACTACTGCATGTGAGTACATAGGGAGCATTACAAGGGGACACAGGGGGCTATATTAATGAGTGGCGGTACCGCTTAGACATTGGCCCTGATTTACTAAGAGTGGAGTGTAGTTTTCTTTGCGGGATTTAATTCCCTACAATTTTTTTCCCACTGTATTTACTAAGGTTTCCCCATCACCATGACAGCACCATCTGAGAGAGGGACTCTGCCGATAGGGACAGGAAACATGAGAATAAAAAGAACCCTCCTCTCCAGTCTCAGTGTATTTTCTGGCCCTAAGGAAACCTGAACAGAGCAGGAGCCCCTGTCTCAGGTGGACTATCTAAAGCTGAGGGAAGGATGTTAAATCCCCATAGTAGCAGGGTATCCCTTGCCCTACATACCTCATTAGTTGGGAAGGTTGAGTCTGGCTCCACACGAAGTTCCGGGCGCTCTGCAGGTGGAAAGCGCTTATGGTTGGCATGTGATTGGAGCCGGAACTTGCTGCAGGAACTCTGCAGGTAGTTGCCTGCATGTATGTTTCTCCCACGTATGCTGCTGCGCACGAGAATCCAGAAGCAGCGCAAGGCAGAGGGACGGCGGCTGGATATGACATCGGGTCATGTGAGGACCCGGATGTGACGTCAGATGTCGGCCCTCGGTGTGTAAGTGTGGCCTAGTAGAATTCAGGCAGCCTCCACACTTCCAGGAGCCCTCCTTGTAGTAGCACAGCCAGCTTTCTAGTCGGCAGCAAGTGTTCCTGAACAGTGGTCATCATGAGTTCAGCCAAGGAGAACCCCAAACGGGATACAGCTGAAGTTGCAGCCAAGACCCCGTCTACGGTACTGCCAATCACCTAAGTGATTGTAACCATTCCTTAATTTTTTTATGGGGTCATTAATGCTAGATACAGTTTATTTTCTAGGGTGTTGTTCCAAAAAATCCCCAAAAACGAAACATTTGGAGTGTAATGCCTGTAAATCTAGGCTTCCCCATGGTTATGACAAGCAGACCTGTGCTTCTTATATAGTGAATGGCATGTAAGACTTGAAAGAGCCGGGTTGTAGCGCAAATCACACGGGCGTCTGCTGGTTGGGTGCAAAGTTTTTTTTATTTAAACCAGACAACAATGCGTTTCGAGGCAGCAGTGCCTCTTCATCAGGTAAAAGGCTTTTACCTGATGAAGAGGCACTGCTGCCTCGAAACATGTTGCCGGGATGCTCTTGTTGCGGCAGGCTCTAAAACGCAAATTTCCCTTTGATGATAAGAATCTAACTACCGTGTTTCCCCGAAAATAAACCCTACCCCGAAAGTAAGCCCTAGCAGGATTATGGGGTAGGGCTGCAATATAAGCCATACCCCGAAAATAAGACCTAGTCCAGGGGTAATCTGCTGGCGGACCGCGGTCCAGATCCGGACCACGGCCGCCAGTAATGCCCGCAGACCCCACAGTAATGCCCGCAGACTCCATAGCCCCCCCCCCCGACCGCCACAGTAATGCCCGCAGACCCGACACCACGCCCAGCCACCACAGTGCGGTAATGCCCGCAGATTCCACATCCCCCCGACCACCCGTGTAATGCCCGCAGACCCCACAGCCCCCCTCGGCCACCCCCCGCCTCCTTTGGCTGGTCCCGCGGCTTACCGTAATTCAGCCAGGGCAGGGACGCTGACGTTCTAAAACGTCGGCGCGTATGCACGGCCGACGTCACGGACGTGTCCCTGCCCCCGGCTGCTACGGTAAGCTACAGGAGAAGATCTCGCCGCATGGTACGGTAAGAAAGTGAAATGAGTACCGGTACCCAAGTTTATTATGGCAGAGGGGTGGGGGGCACTGTAGGGCAGTGTTTCCCAACCAGTGTGCCTCCAGCTGTTGCAAAACTACAACTCCCAGCATGCCCGGACAGCCAAAGGCTGTCCGGGCATGCTGGGAGTTGTAGTTTTGCAACAGCTGGAGGACATTGGTTGGGAAACACTGCTGTAGGGTATGGTAGGAGTGTGGAGGACGACAGGGGAAGGGGAGGATGGGGGGCTGAAGGAGTATGGGGGGCTGCAGGAGTGTGGAGGATGCCCCCCATCCTCCACACTCCTGCAGCCCCCCATCCTCCACACTCCTGCAGCCCCCCATTCTCCACACTCCTGCAGCCCCCCATCCTCCACACTCCTGCAGCCCCCCATCCTCCACACTCCTGCAGCCCCCCATCCTCCACACTCCTGCAGCCCCCCATCCTCCACACTCCTGCAGCCCCCCATCCTCCACACTCCTGCAGCCCCCCCATCCTCCACACTCCTGCAGCCCCCCCATCCTCCACACTCCTGCAGCCCCCCATCCTCCACACTCCTGCAGCCCCCCATCCTCCACACTCCTGCAGCCCCCCATCCCGTAAATAAATAAGCCCTACCCTGAAAATAAGCTCTAGTGGGTTTTTTGTGACTAAAATTAATATAAGACCCGGTCTTATTTTCGGAGAAACACGGTATGTGGGAAAAGGTCCAAAAAAGTATGTATCTATTTCTAAAATGGAATGGAATTGAAGATTTGGGGGTCTTTGGGGATCGTATAGATAAAAAATTCTAATCTTTCTTGAGAAGGGCCTGGGAAGCTTCAACTGCTTCCTTCAAACTAAGTGTGGCGGCCCCATGGGTTTCTAGATCCATGTTACTATCGATCAATTGTCCATGAATATTAAAAACAAAGTTCTCTATAAACAGTTATTCTCCTCCATACCCCTAATAAAAACGTCTGCAACTTTCTTGGTGATGCTTCCTCAGATTCCTTGAAGCTGTCTTCCAGGTCGGCCGCATTATCAAATTCTGCCCGCAGAGCCCTTTGGCTAAAAACATGGCGTGGGGATGTAACCTGTAACCTTTAAAAATAAACTGTGTGCCCTTCCGTGCAAGGGAAATTTGCTTTTTGGACCGGCCTTATCTGACATTTTGGAGAAGGCAGGTGATAGAAAGAAGGGGCTCCCCATCCAACCGCCTTTTAAACAAAATAAGCCTTATTTCTCAAGTAAAAAATCCAGAGGTCAAGGCCGTAAATCAGGAGAAAATTTTAGGTGGCGTTTTCCCAAAAGGTTCAAAAGGTTATCTCTCTAACCAGTCCGCCTCAACCTCTAAAAACCATGTCAGTAATGACGCTTTGGATCGAGTTGGCGGCAGACTGAGAAATTTTTTTATCCATTGGGAACAAATTTCAAACAGTTCCTGGGTATTAAATATCCTAAAAAATGGGTCAACTTTCAAATTTCTCAGACTCCTCCCGACTTAATAGGAAAAGAAGTCTTAGTTCCAGTCCCAGAAAGCGAAAAAGGTCAGGGTTTCTATTCTTCCCTTTTTTAAGTAAGAAAGCCAGACAACTCATTTCGCACAATTATAAACCTAAAGCCATTGAATCAGTTTCTAGTCTACCAAAAATTCTAAATGGGATCTGTGAAGTCAACTATAAATCTGCTCACAAAGGACTGTTTCATGGTCTCAATAGACTTGAAAGATGCATACCTACTGTACATGTACCAATCCATCCAGGTTATTGAAAGTACCTAAGACTGGCTATCTACCGAAACTCAGAACTGGTGCACTTTCAGTTCAGGGCTCTGCCCTTCAGCATCTCAATAGCACCAAGAGTATTCACAAAAATGATTTCAGAGATGGCAGCTCATATAAGGGAAGGAAGAGGTACCTTTGTCCCTTATTTAGATGATTTCCTGTAAATAGGTCAAACAGAGGAAGAAGTAAAAAGTTTTTTAGTTCATACCTTGAAAAAAAAATTTGGTTGAATCGTAAATTGGACAAAGTCATTCCTGGTGCCAGCGAAGAAAACACTTTTTTTGGGAGTTCTCCTAGACTCAGAAGTACAAAAGACCTTTTTGCCACCAGAAAAAATGTAAAAATTCATAGAGTAGTAGGTGAAGTGCTTCACCTCCTTTCTATATTTCTAAGGAAAGGTATGTCCCTCCTAGGTCTTTGTAACACTCACGGTTGGAAGACAGGAACACTGGAGGTTGTGGATCCGCTGGACCTGTGTGGCATATGACGTAGGCCGTACCAGGGAGCGGAGTCTTAGGTGCTGCTGCAAAGTGGGATGCTCTTGTTGCGGCAGGCGGCACCCAGGTCGCTACCCTTGGCACGACTCGACCACACAGGGGGCTGAGGAGATTCGAGGGATACAGTAACTTGTAGTCAGGATAGCAGAAGGTCAGGGCAGGCAGCACAGGAGAATAGTCAGGAAAGTAGCAGGAGGTCAGTAGGCAGGCTGTACAGAAGCAAGGTCAGGTCACAGAGCAAGGGGTCAGAAAAACGGCAAGGCAAGACTCAGTAACGCCTTCACAATGGCACAAGGCAGCAAAGATCCGGCAGGGATGTGTTGGAGGAGCAGGAATTTATAAGTGAGGCACAGGTGATAAACTAAGTATGGGCATACTGGCCCTTTAAATTTTATAGCTCTGGCGCGCACGCCCTAGTTGATGGGGACACATGCGCCAGAGCTGAGAGTCAGGGGAGGAGATAGCAGAGGACCGAGGTGAGTGATGGGCTGGGATTCGCATGTGGGCGAGAGGCAGAGACAGGGGCAGGAGAAGCACCAAGTGAGTGATAGACTGGGGCTCGCATGCGGGCCAAAGTATTAGGCATTTATATTGATTTCCCTTCTAAATCATTTATTGATAAGTTCAGAGCAGTCCAGAGTTAGCATCTGACAATGGGGAATCCAGATAATCCTCCCATTTAGGCATGTAGTAGTAGCTGTCCTAAAAAAGAGTGAGTGGGCATAGTGCATGATTTGTGGTAAAAAATTATAATAATAATTTACCTAGAAAGAAAGAGATAAATTGGATCTTTATTCTGGGAAAGGATTTTGTCTAGTTCTGTGATTTACTATGTCAGCCAGCTAAAAGATACCGCTACGGAACCAGGGGGAGGAAGCCTGGGTGGTCATACCTCTAGCTAGGTAAGGGTGAAATAGGAAAAAGGTTAAAGGGGAATGGTCAGAAGCAAGTGGAAACTTTGCAGAGCAAGTCTTCCTAATATGCCTGGTAAAAGCTATAGGGCCAAGAAGACATTGAGCAGGAGAAATGCAGACTCGTGACCATAGGAGACTGTTAGGTGGAACAGGAAGAAGCCAAATCTTTATCCACTTGGAATACACAGGGAGAGACGCCCAGACAGGGATTCTCCTCAAATGAGTAGCACAGTTATAGCGCAGGACATCTGGTGCTGCTAATCCACCACAATTCCTTTCAGCTAAGAGCACCGATTCGGCAATATGGTGCCTTCAATTAGTCTAGATGAATCTCAGAAGTGCTTCTTGCAAAGATTTCAAGGCCCTAACAGAAACAAAGATTGGGAGTTAATCGTTATCTTAATTTGAGATAGATATGGCTGAAGAATGAAAGTGGGAGAGATGACCAAGTAGACAGCAAGGCGAAAGGATTTTCTTTTTTATAAGAGCCAACAAGCGTGGTCATCTCACCCTAGTGCAAAAAAAGTGCAATCACGTTGCACTAAAAAAAAGTACAGTCGTATACGGTCCATCGCAGGCCCTTCCTCGA
Organism: Hyla sarda; assembly: GCF_029499605.1. Taxonomy (NCBI): domain Eukaryota; kingdom Metazoa; phylum Chordata; class Amphibia; order Anura; family Hylidae; genus Hyla; species Hyla sarda. Next base: position 103,227,027 of record NC_079198.1, on the reverse strand, counting down.
AAGGAGAGTAACCTCCCCCAACAAACCTACCCATTCCCATCAGGCTAGAAGAGTCTAGGTTCATGCACTGTGAATGTGGTATATGTGACCCTACCCTAAAAGGGGCATTATGTAGAAAAAAAATAAAATCAACTTGTCGCAAAAAAAAAAAAAAAAAATTGTTATACAAATTACTAAATTTTCTGTTTACATTTTTTTTTTTACTTTCCAGTACCGATCAGCTGCTGTATGCACTAGAAGCTGTGTAGTTCTTCCAGTCTGACACACTGCTCTCTGCTGCCACCTTTGTCTGTGTCAGGAACTGTCCAAAGCAGGAGCATACTCATAGAGAAAACATCCTCAGCTCTAAATAGTTCCTGACACAGACAGAGATGACATCAGGGACGATGTGTTGAATTGGAAATAACTGCTTTATGCTAAGACCCTCATCACAACGCTGTATTTGTAATAGTGGACCATCCAAGCTGTGCGCCAGTATCTCTTCCCTATGCAGTATGTAATATGTATAATCATACTTTCCATAACCTACTACATAATAGAGGAGATAATTACTAACACGTGTCCCACCTACAGGTACAGTGTGTTCACAAATACAGCACATGAGGTAAAACTTCACTATGGTGTGGAGACTCTGGAATTCCAGTCCACACAAAGACACCATTCATCCCTTGTCAATCTCATCTTATTACTTCTACAACACATCAGGAATTCTGGCACAGACATCCTAGCAGTGGATATCATTACCACGATCATAAGAATTTGCCTTTACACAGAGAACCTCCTGTGAAGCTGGAGCCTGAGGTGCAGCATTCTGACATTGAGGATATTCTGCAGGTGACAGATACGTTTAGTTATATGTGAGCCAATGGCCTGGCTTCTCAAGAAGGGACATGACTTGTGGAGCATCCTGGTGTCTAACTATGTCACCACTCAGGTTCCTTTCTATAGGGTAATGGCTTCTCTAGGCTCATTTAATCTTTGCCTCCAGCTTTTTTCCATCACACTCGCAAGTAACACAAACGTTTAAAGAGAAGATCTGTGTAAATCTTGTCATTCTAGATTGTAGCAGCCCGGGTCTACAAACCTGTATCTATGCCGCTATGAGTAGTGATGAGCGGCATTGCCCATATTCGAATTTGCGATATTTCACAAATATAGACAAATATTAGTCTTATATTCGCGAATTTCGCATATTCATTATATTCGCATATTCGAGGAAGAAAACAGTGAGGGGGTGGGCAACTTTACTATTGGTTGCTAGGGATGTTGTTGATAACCTCTGACAAGTGTATTTGCATCATTCTAATTGGCCCACAAGTGAAAAGAAGGAATATGCGCATATGCGAAAAAGTTAATATTCGTAATTTCGAATAGATAGCAAATATATTCACAATATTCGCAAACTTGCGAATTTGTGATAAAAATCCAAAATGTGAATATTCGCGCCCAACACTAGCTATGAGTAGTTCAGATTGGATTGTGAGTTCTCCGACTACAAGCTGATTATAGGGACCTACTCCTGGGACCATCTGTGATCAGCTGCTTTCATTCAGACAACCTCTGTGTTTAATGTTCATTTTCCCTGTAGCAGGGGTACTCCAGTGGAAATTTTTTTTTTTTTTATTATTATTTATATATATATATATATATATATATATATATATATATATATATTATTTTTTTTTTAAATCAACTGGTGTCAGAAAGTTAAACAGATTTGTAAATTACTTCTATTAAAAATCTCAATCCTTCCAGTACTTATCAGCTGCTGTATGCTCCAGAGGAAGTTGTATACTATACTATCATAAGTGAATGGAGTGGCAGCGTGCATGCGCAGGCAGCAATCAATTCATCCTCTACGGGGGGGGGGGGGGGGTTTGAGCTTGGCAATATTTGAATGAGGTGCTGGTCACGCATGCTTGCTGCTCAATTAATTTGTGTGGGAAAGCGTCCTCCATTCCCAGGATCAGTCCAAGCAGTTAAAGGGGTATTCCAGGAAAATAATTTTTTTTTATATATCAACTGGCTCCAGAAAGTTAAACAGATTTGTAAATTACTTCTATTAAAAAAATCTTAATCCTTTCAATAATTATCAGCTGCTGAAGTTGAGTTGTTTTTTTCTGTCTGGCAACAGTGCTCTCTGCTGACATCTCTGCTTGTCTCGGGAACTGCACAGAGTAGAAGAGGTTTGCTATGGGGATTTGCTTCTACTCTGGACAGTTCCCGAGACAGGTGTCATCAGAGAGCACTTAGACAGAAAAGAATAACTCAACTTCAGCAGCTAAAAAGTACTGAAAGGATTAAGATTTTTTTTGTAGAAGTAATTTACAAATCTTTTTAACTTTCTGGAGCCAGTTGATACATAAAAAAAAGTTTTTTTCCTGGATAACCCCTTTAAATCTCCACTGATCATCTAGTTATCTTATCCTTTAATATACATATGGCCCACTGCTACTCACAATGTTCATTTATAAATCTCGCGCTGAGAGTCCTGATTGGCTCCTCAGTACCGGTCATTCAGGGCTCCTGCGGGGGATTTAAAAATGAAAGTTAAAACACACTATACATCGCAGGGGAGAGGAGCATGCCGCCCGCTCCCCTGCTTAATAACTTCTGATCGCATCGGGCCTCAGAAGTGAAACCTGGTGCGGTCAATCCCTCAGCCCCTATACTACAACCCCCATCATGGAACAGACTCATGGAAACAAGTCTGTTCCATCATGGGAGTAGTAGTAGTCCCGGCTTTGGGAGTCTGTAGACAGAGGTGTTACGACCATATATTAGGGATGTTATAACGGGTCTTAACGGATTAATATTTATTCAGCCATTAGCACCCGTTATTTCATCCGTTATTATACATCTGTTTTTACACCGCAAACGGACGTTTAATAACAGATGAATGCTCATAGTGTGAAAGGAGACAAAGTGGTAAAATGAGACCTGGCAACTGTGACATTAAAGGGGTATTCCGGGAAAATACTTTTTTTTATATAAACTTTTTTTATATAAACTGGCTCCAGAAAGTTAAACAGATTTGTAAATTACTTCTATTTAAAAATGTTAATCCTTCCAATAATTATCAGCTGCTGAAGTTCAGTTGTTATTTTCTGTCTGGCAACAGTGTTCTCTGCTGACATCTCTGCTTGTTTTGGGAACTGCACAGAGTAGAAGAGGTTTGCTATGGGGACTTTCTTCTACTCTGGACAGGTCCCGAGACAGGTGTCATCAGAGAGCACTTAGACAGAAAAGAACAACTCAACTTCAGCAGCTCATAAGTACTAAAAGGATTAAGATTTTTTAATAGAAGTAATTTACAAATCTGCTCAACTTTCTGGAGCCAGTTGATATATATAAAAAAATTTTTTTTTTCCTGGATAACCCCCTTAAGAGTATGTGCACACAGATAAAACTGCATCCAAGTGCAGCACTGTCATGACTTTCTTTAAGTGATTTCAGTGGAAGTTTCAGGGCGTACCCACATGGACATGGTCACTATGCCCAAAACATGCCCCAAAAAAATTGCAACTAGATTTGCCAGCAAAAAAAAAAAAAAAAAAAAACAAGGCTTTTATGCTGGCAATAGTCTCATTAAGTTTTCATCTAAAAAAGGACTTAGTACACGGCCCCCTTAGTACCTATCTGCTCAAAACTCTGTGTGTGCACTGTTGGGATGTGTTTTAATCTTAGTTTGCAACCTGATTGTAAGATGAGTGAGTGGAAATAGATTAACCCTTTACAGTAGAACCCACTTCACTTTACAAATCAGAGATTGTTTTTTTTTTTTTGCATTCTGGGGCCAGGAGAAGTGAAGTACAAGTAAGAGGATAGACTGTACCATCTATTTCATGTACAGGACAGTGTATTGGCAACTAAATACAAGACAATCTTTTCTCCATAACACTTCAATATTTGTTCCAACCTTGGTTGTTCTCTATCTTGACATAAGGATTAAGAATATTTGCTGCCTAAACCCATTGGATAAGTTTGGAATAATAATCTGAGCCTTGTAAAGTACCACAAGTCACACTACATCTGGTAAGTCAAACATCACTGACTGATAACTGAATAACTAAAAGTGAGATAAAATCAGACCAGTTCATTGCCAAGAAATGGAAGTGACTTTTTGCTGACCTTTGGCAATAGCTCCTATACATTAGCATCCCCCCTGTGATCTGTTGACTCTGATGACGATATTGCATTTACTTTGCTTTTTATATATACATGTTTCAGTTCTGTAACTGTTTATTATCCTCTTGCTGACCCAAAAAATTATGTTTTTAGCAAGATATGCATCCTAAGCATAGCTACAACTAAGGTTCAAGAAGCGTTTATACAGGAGCAAAACAAAATGTGCCCAGTAAGGGTTGAGGGTATGCAAATGCCATTACTACAAATGCCCAAAAGTGCACAAAAAACCCTACTTGCAATCTCCAAACTAAAATATGACTTTTAATAGGACTCTTAAATAAATATAGGGGATCCCAGCGCTCAGACCTCTGCCCCGCCCAACCCCCCCCCGATCAGACACTCATCCCCTATATTTTGGATAGGGGATAGGTTGTCCTGCATGATAGTTCTCCTTTAAGCAGGGTGGCGACCCTCTAACCTCTACTGATTACAGACAGATACTGAAACACGTAATTTTTTTCTTATCTATTTACTTTATCTGATTGTAATATTTTTTTTACATTTTTTGCACATTGTTAAGGGGGCAGCCATATTGCCAAAACTTTTTGTACAGCATATGGTTTACAACAAGCCTATGAACACAGGAAACCGGTGCTGATCCTATTGATGTCTATGGAAAAGTTTTCGAGACATGCTCTGTGACCTGTGCAGAGGTTATTGTGCATTAAAGGGCAAAAGCTGAGCTCTTGAGCATCACTTGTTATTGGTCTGATTTTGTTTTATAAACTGGTGTCACCTTTTACTGTAATCCTGTTTGTGATGATAGCGAGGAGGCTGCCGAAGTTTTCTGTATAAAACAGATAGTGTCAGTTTATTATTAGGTTTAGTGGCCAGAAAGAAAACTGCAACATTTCAGGATTGTAAAATGTAGATAGTACATTTAAAAAATCACTAAGAATGCTTCTAAATATATGTATAAGACAAAAACTTTTCTTAAAGAAGACCTGTGGCCAACCCCCCTAAAAATTAGATTTTACTATCTTTAAATTAAGTAGGGTGCCCTGATCACACACACCTTTTTCAGTTTCTCAACATGCCATCCAGCTCTCGAGATATGTGGGTTTATATTTTTGTCCAGGTATCCACACTGTGACATGTTTCAGAATACAGATAGCACCATAATTCTTGCTACAAGGTGTGTGTATACTGCAGATGCACCCCGATCCATACTTTATAGGATACATTGTATGCAGGCTGGCACATACAGTGGGGCAAAAAAGTATTTAGTCAGCCACCAATTGTGCAAGTTCTCCCACTAAAAAAGATGAGAGGCCTGTCATTTTCATCATAGGTATACCTCAACTATGAGAGACATAATCCCATTGCCTGATTTTTTAAGAATTTTTTTGCTAATTATGGTGGAATATAAGTATTTGGTCACCTACAAACAAGCAAGATTTCTGGCTCTCACAGACCTGTAACTTCTTCTTTAAGAGTCTCCTCTGTCCTCCACTTCTTACCTGTATTAATAGCACCTGTTTGAGGTTGTGGACAGGTGCCTTTTGTACTGATAACATGTTCAAACAGTCACACTCCAAACTCCACTATGGCCAAGACCAAAGAGCTGTCTAAGGACACCAGAAACAAAATTGTAGACCTGCACCAGGCTGGGAAGACTGAATCTGCAATAGGCAAGCAGCTTGGTGTGAAGAAATCAACTGTGGAAGCAATTATTAGAAAAGGGAAGACATACAAGACCACTGATAATCTACCTCGATCTGAGGATCCACGCAAGATCTCACCCCGTGGTGTTAAAATGATCACAAGAACAGTATGCAAAAATCCCAGAACCACACGGGCGGGGGACCTATTGAATGACCTGCAGAGAGCTGGCAACAAAGTAACAAAGGCTACCATCAGCAGCACACTACACCGCCAAGGACTCAAATCATGCAGTGCCAGACGTGTCCCCCTGCTTAAGCCAGTACATGTCAAGGGCCCGTCTAAGGTTTGCTAGAGAACATTTGGATTATCCAGAAGAGTATTGGGAGAATGTCATATGGTCAGATGAAACCAAAGTAGAACTTTTTGGTAAAAATCAACTCGTCATGTTTGGAGGAGAAAGAATGCTGAGTTGGATCCAAAGAACACCATACCTACTGTGAAGCATGGGGGTGGAAACATCATGCTTTGGGGCATGATGTTGACCAGGACGACTGATCCGTGTAAAGGAAAGAATGCATGGGGCCATGTATTGTGAGATTTTGATTAAAAACCTCCTTCCATCAGCAAGGGCATTGAAGATGAAAAGTGGCTTGGTCTTTCAGCATGACAATGATCCCAAACACACTGCCCGTGCAATGGAGCAGTGGCTTCGTAAGAAGCATTTCAAGGTCCTGGAGTGGCCTAGCCAGTCTCCAGATTTCAACCCCATAGAAAACCTTTGGAGGGAGTTGAAAGTCTGTGTTGCCCAGCGACATCCCCAAAACATCACTGCTCTAGATGAGATCTGCATAGGGGAATGGGCCAAAATACCAGCAACAGTGTGTGAAAACCTTGTGAAGACTTACAGAAAACGTTTGACCTCTGTCATTGCCAACAAAGGGTGTATAACAAAGTATTGAGATGAACTTTTGTTATTGACTACATACTTATTTTCCACCATCATTTGCAAATAAATTCTTAAAAAATTAGACAATGTGATTTTATGGATTTTTTTTTCTCATTATGTCTCTCATATTTGAGGTATCCCTATGATGAAAATTACAGGCCTCTATCATCTTTTTAAGTTGGAGAACTTGCTGACTAAATACTTTTTTGCCCCACTGTATGTACATATAATAAGCAGATGAATTTGTGTGTTTATTGCTGGGTTTTTCATAGCACAAAAAGTGGCCCTATGGATGGAGGATTGCCTCAATATTTTATTCATTTGATCACATAGTGATTACAAAAATCCTAGTTTTCCTATCCACTAGAATTATATAAAACGTAACTTTTATTAAAAACCTCAACCCACTGAGGGTCTCATCAGTATGTAAACTGCTATTTCAATTGTACAATGTGCCAATATGTGCCTTAGTGTAAACTAGGACTGTTCGATAGTGTGGATGCAGTCCACCACTATCACTGGACATACAATAGGACCCCCCAGCAATCCCCTGTATTGGGCTCCGTCTACTTACTGGTCCTTGGATCGCTTTGGTCCCTACCTTCCTGGGAGAGTACAAGTGACGGCTCCTTCAGCCAATCACCGGCTGAGGAGAAACATGGGGGTGCATGCCTAATACACACCCCTCAATGTAAAACATTTACAGTCAGGGGGGCTGCATAATCACACCCATCACCTGATAGACACTACCATTATTACAATTACTGTTTACTTTGGCCATGGGTCCTCTTAACAATATGTCTTTTTCTGATGGCACACTCCCTTTAAGATTATGCTAGTCTGGATGGTATATTAGTCTGGATTGTAATATAGCTTCTACATTAGTACATAGTATCTACAGTACTCTACACTACAATGTTATCTACTATGAACTACTTTTGGAGTAAGCCAGGGCAAATATACTTGTACCGTCTGAGATTCAATGGAACACAGCTTAAACATGTACTGTATGTACAATAACTAAGCTCTGATAGCTTATCAGTTCAGTGGACTTGCACCTACCAGCTGTGTGGAAATATTTTACAGAATGTTCTTTCCGTTTCTTAAGAGCCAGTGCTGAGCCGTAGCAGCACGACTCCTCCCTCCTCCACCCCACCCTACTTTAAAGGGGGTACTCCAGTGGAAAACATATTTTTTTTTTTAAATCAACTGGTGGCAGAAAGTTAAACAGATTGGTAAATTAAAGCAGTAGAAGAGAACCGCACTCACCCGTCAGTTGTGCACCGATGCTTTATTGCAAAAGAATCGTGGACATGAACACAATACAGCAGGATACCGTCAGGAATGCCAGGACAAACACACGTGTAGTTACAGCTGTTTCACGGGACTCAGCCCGCATCGTCAGACTCCGCCCTCTGAAGGCGGCCCGCAGGTTAAATACCAACCTATACTGCCGTCATCAGATGGGCGGTTACACACAGGTAAGAAATTTCTAAAATCAAATGATCAAGTTAAAAACAACACATAAGCACTATCTTTACAGAAAAACACTGAAGTCAAGCTTATCATTTAGTCCGAGCTGCCCTTGGGCATTCGTCCGTAAAATAAACTCTGCCTCTGCCCGCAATAACATTTTCTTTCTGTCACAGCCCTCTCTAGGTAAGATTCTCTTTATCCCGAAAAACTTGAGGGCTGTGGGATCATTATTGTGGGCAGTCTTTAGATGGTCTAGCACTCTAGGGCAACCTTTACCGGAACGAACGGAATAAAGGTGTTCTCTAAATCTAATATGCAATGCCCTAGAAGTGCTGCCTATATAAAAACGCCCACAATCACAAAACATGCAGTAGACGATAAAACTCGTTTTGCAGTTGATGAACTCTTTCACTCTAATCTGTATACCACCTATGCAAAAGGTTTTTCCTGTTTTCATTTGGGGACACCACTTGAAATTACCGCATCGGAAATTGCCATTGACAGTAGGATTGCTGAGCCAGCTCGTATTCTCTTTAACAGAGTATCTACTGCTGGTCAACAGGTCACCCAAATTAGGGACCCTCTTGTAGGCAATAAGGGGTTTACTTTTAAAGTGTTGGGATAACACAGGATCATCTTGAATTAAGTGCCAGTTTTTGTGGATACTTTGCTTGATTCTTTCCGCCATAGGACTGTGGGTAAAAGTGAAACAGAATCTCTGACTTTCACTTTTGCCCCCCTAATTTTTTTTAGATGAACCGCTATTCTGTAACAGGACACTCCTCTCTTGTCTATTAGCCCTATCGTAGGCTGTCTTCAAGACCGAGGGGGGGGTACCCTCTCTCCAGAAGACGCAAGGTGAGTTCTTGTGCCTGTTTATCATAACTGTCCTGTGTGTCATTGATTCTTCGCAAACGAAGGAACTGACCATAAGGGATGGCAGTCTTCACATGATGGGGATGATAGCTACTGTAGTGTAACAGAGAGTTACCCGCGGTGGGTTTGCGGTAACCCTCTGTGCACAACCTTCCGTTGTTGATTTTTACCAGGACATCTAAGAACTAAATTTTTTCATCACTGATTTTGCTGGTAAATTTCATATTGTTATGTACATTCAACCAAGCCATAAAATTTGTGAACTCCGCGCTCGAACCCTTCCAGGTTACCAGCACGTCGTCCACGAATCTGACGTAACTGACAAGGGACTTCCTGAAGGGGTTAACCTCTGAAAAAACAAATCTTTTTTCAAGAAAGGCAACATAAATATTAGCCAGGGTGCACGCAACTGGCGTGCCCATGGCTACGCCACTCTTTTGTGTGTACCAAACGTTATTAAATTGAAACACATTGTTGGTAAGAATTTTAGCGCATCACACACAAAGGAGACAAACTGTTCACTTTTATTTGAGGCCACCAACAGTTCCCTGACACACTGCACAGCTATACTCTGGTCAATGTTAGTGTATAAACTTTCGATGTCAATGGCACCCAGTAAAAATTCTGGGTGCCATTGAACATCTTTGATAGTTTCCAGGAAATGGTTGGTGTCCTTAACCATATGTGGAATTTCTTTGAGGATGGGAGGTAACACCCAATCGATATACTTCGAAAGGGGTTCCATTAGAGACCCCACACCGGAGACAATAGTTCGTCCGGGTGGGGTCTCTAATGTTTTGTGGACTTTTGGAAGAAAGTACCAGCACGGAAAGGCTGGTGCTGGGGGGGAACAATTTGGTGGCAGTGGAATTCGAGATAGTCCCCGCCTCCACAGATTTACGTAAAAAGGTCTGTAGACGTGCTGACAACCTCTGAATGGGGTTAGATGGTACAATTTCATAATTTTTAGTGTTCGATAGCTCGGACTAAATGATAAGCTTGACTTCAGTGTTTTTCTGTAAAGATAGTGCTTATGTGTTTCCATTTTTACTATAGGATTATGTTCCATGCATAGAGTGTTGTTTTTAACTTGATCTTTTGATTTTAGACATTTCTTACCTGTGTGTAACCGCCCATCTGATGACGGCCGTATAGGTTGGTATTTAACCTGCGGGCCGCCTTCAGAGGGCGGAGTCTGACGAAGCGGGCTGAGTCCCGTGAAACAGCTGTAACTACACGTGTGTGTGTCCTGGGGTTCCTGCCGGTATCCTGCTGTATTGTGTTCATGTCCACGGTTCTTTTGCAATAAAGCATCGGTGCACGATTGACGGGTGAGTGCGGTTCTCTTCTACTGCTTTCATTGTGTAGCGATTTGTGCCTTTCCTTACCTGCACACCGTCATGCCCCTCCAGTAATCTCATTGCACTCCTGACGGACGGATCCAACTACACCATTGCATACCCTGTTGCTTGCCAGTGCTGTGCCGGACATTCATTTATGTTTCTACATACTGTAGATTGGTAAATGACTTCTATTAAAAAATCTTAATCCTTCCAGTACTTATTAGCTATTGAATACTACAGAGGAAATTATTTTCTTTTTGGAACACAGAGCTCTCTGCTGACTTCATGAGCACAGTGCTCTCTGCTGACATCTCTGTCCATTTTAAGAACTGTCCAGAGTAGGAGAAAATCCCCATAGCAAACATATGCTGCTCTTTTCAGTTCCTAAAATGGATAGAGATGTCAGCAGAGAGCACTGTGGTCATGAAGTCAGCAGAGAGCACTGTGTTCCAAAAATAAAATTTCTTCTGTAGTATTCAGAGGCAGCATATGTTTGCTATGGGGATTTTCTCCTACTCTGGACAGTTTTCACATACTGTTGCTGTAACGAATTTCCACTGTAGTATGTAGTAATTTCCAAATCTGTTTAACTTTCTGGCACCAGTTGCTTTAAAGAAAAAAAAAAAAAGTTTTCTGCCGGATTACCCCTTTAAGGGCCCGTCCACACTGCTGAAACTTTGCTGAAACTCAGCTTGTCCCACTGAATTTAATATACCGTATTTATCGGCGTATAACACGCACTTTTTAGGCTAAAATTTGTAGCCTAAAGTCTGTGTGCGTGTTATACACCGATACACCCCCAGGAAAGGCAGGGGGAGAAAGGCCGTCGCTGCCCGCTTCTCTCCCCCTGCCTTTCCTGGGGTCTAGAGCGCTGCTGTCAGCCGTTCTCACCCACTGACTATCGGCGCCGCTGCCCGTTCTGTCCCCCTGACTATCGGTGCCGGCGCCCCATTGCCGGCGCCGATAGCCAGGGGGAGAGAAGCGGCGCCGACAGCCAGGGGGAGAGAAGGGGCAGCGGCAGCCATTGCCGGCACCGCTGCCTCCCCCCATCCCCGGTGGCATAATTACCTGAGTCGGGTCCGCGCTGCTGCAGGCCTCCGGCGTGCATCCCCGGCGTCGTTGCTATGCGCTGAACGGCGCGGCGCATGATGTCAGTGCGCCGCGCCGTGCATAACAACGACGCAGGGGACGCACGCCGGGGGCCTGCAGCAGCGCGGACCCGACTCAGGTAATTATGCCACCGGGGATGGGGGGAGGTCACCGGGCAGCGGCGCCGGCAATGGGTGCCGCTGCCCCTTCTCTCCCCCTGGCTGTCGGCGCCGCTTCTCTCCCCCTGGCTATCGGCGCCGGCAATGGGGCGCCGGCACCGATAGTCAGGGGGACAGAACGGGCAGCGGCGCCGATAGCCAGGGGGAGAGAAGGGCCGGCAGCAGGGCTCTAGACCCCAGGAAAGGCAGGGGGAGAGAAGCGGGCAGCGACGGCCTCTCTCCCCCTTCCTTTCCTGGGGGTATATCGGGGTATACACGCGCACACACGCACCCTCATTTTACCATGGATATTTGGGTAAAAAACTTTTTTTACCCAAATATTCTTGGTAAAATGAGGGTGCGTGTTATACCCCGATAAATACGGTACTGCTTTTTTAGAGAGGTGTGGAATATTTTGATTGGGTGCAAAATTGGAGCTGAATTGGTGCAGAATTGCTTTGGAAATTCTGCTGCGAAAATAATTCTGGGTGAAAAAAAAAGTCCTACCATTTGCATAACAGACTAGACAGTATCAGCAAGAGAAAAGAGTGCTGACAGAAAACAAGAGGTGGCAGTGAAAAGGTTATAAATCAAAATGTCCCTAGATGTTGAGATCCTGGTATCTGAGGGTTATTTCTTTATTGTTTAAATTGTATCTGCTTTTTTATGTATGTTTTTAGCTTTTGCACATCTATTTTGCATGGTTCACTAATGTTTTCAACAATGGAATTTGTGCAAAGCACACAGAGCAAAAAAAATCACAATGTGTAAAGAAGAACACAACAAAATGGCTGCCAAGTAAAATTAGGTGAAGAATGGGTGTTTTGTGGGCTAGTACAAACTCCAGTGCGCTGTTTTAATAAATTCCGTAAAAATATTACATAAATCGCTCATGCTGGCGGAGCCCAGGGTAACCTGCCTGATCGAAAAGTATGGGCATCACTAAAAGGTGGTAAGCCAGCATGGCGTACTACACATTATCATGTTACTGGCACCCTGTGTATGCCTAATCTGTGTGCAACTATAATACTAGGCAACTATGCCCCCTAGTAGGCGTGTGTGTGTGAATAGAAGGCGTGTGTGTGGCTGTTCATCAGTATTTTGCACCTGCGTGTACCTCCCTTGTATCAGTAACCTCTAACCAGTAAGCGTGGCCTTAATAAATTCCAGACTGAATTTCTGTAATTCTGCTGCTATTCCGTTCACACAACTGATTTTGGACAGAAATACAAGTCCCATTGACTTCTATGGGATTATGCTGCTGAATTCTGCCTGAAGAATGAACATGTTCTTTCTTTTGGAAAATGTCTGTTCCGCCGGCAAAATTCTGCTGCTAAAATTCTGCAGTCTGAACAGAGCAGCAGAATCCCATTGAAAGCAATGTTACTCTGCTGCTGAAATTCAGTAGTGTGGACAAGGCCTAACTGATTGACTCCTTTCTGAAAGCCGAGCTGTACATCAATCATAAAGGTGGGAAAGGTGGTCAGGGTGTGCTGCTGCAGCTCGACACTGCCTCTATGACACTTTAGCTAGAAATGAATAAAGCTTTAAAAAAAAATAGTATGATGATGGAAACAGCCATCCATCAACATAAAAGTATGGGTAACTACCTGCCAGTGTCTGCAGCTATGTACCTGGTATGGAGCTGACAGATGCCCAGTGCATTAACTATCTTGCATCTCTCAGTAGTGCCTGGCACTGAGTAAAGGAAGGACATTCTGTAATATGCTGGAAAGGTCAGCAGTCAAACATGGAAGTATTTATATACAGCTGGTGAGGCGCACGTCCACTGAACTGATAAAGGCGATCGTAGGTTTTTGTACAAGTTATCAGTTCAGTGGACTTGTGCCTCACCAGCTGTACAGAAATACTTGCAGGTTTGTTTGACTGCTGACCTTTCCAGCATATTACAGAATGTCCTTACTTTACTCAGTGCCAGGCAGCACTAAGATGTAAGCTAGTTCATACACAGGACTTATAGGGAATCTGTCAGCTTCTACTGAAGTTAACACAACCATTATCTTGATAGATGGCTGTTTCCACAACGTTAAAACTGCATTTGTCGCTAAAGTGTCATATAGGCAGTGCTGAGCCACAGGAGTGCCTCTTCCCTCCTTACCCTGCATGATTGGGGCCCGGCTTCGTACGTCAATCAGTTAAAGTAGGTTGGGGGAGGGAGGAGGCCTGCAGCTGTGGCTCGGCACTGCCTCTATGACATATCAGACAAAAAGGAATAAAATGATTTTATGACTGTGGAAATGGCCATCCATCAGGATAAAGGCATGTTTACCATTCTATGCCTTTTAGATACCTCACCTGCCGGTGTATACAACTCTCTGGTACATATCTTTCAGATTCCCTTTAAAGGGGTTGTTCAGTTAATTTTTTCTAATCTACCTACGGTACAATGACAAACTGATGTCCTGTTCACTTTCATGTTCATTCTGAGCTGGCCCCCTTTTCTGACTCTGCAGCAGCTGTAATGGAGAAGGGGGCCGCACAGCCAGCCCTCCTCCCCCACTAGTCATCTGACAACACAGAGAGAGGGTAATGTTCCCTTTCTGTACCATAATAAACCTGGAAGTGGGACCACTGCTGAGCGAAGCGGACCATTGCGGAAAGACAGACATTGGAACAGCTATTCGTTACTATGAGTTATCAATTTCATACATATGGAAAGAACTGATGATCTGGCTGGACAACTCTTTAATACAACAGTCACCTTGCCTAAGTAGCAACTAATAAACTGCACACAGAGTCTACTAAGTACAAGTTTTACAGTGAAACGTTCAGGGAATTACAAAGCTATCCTTCATTACTACCTTGGCAGTCACCTTGAATTGCAAAAGTTCTGCTTTCATAAGCCAGTTTCAGAGGACTCAAATAAAACAAAAAGGACAAACAAAATACAATCATGTTATTTCTTTTATGATCCAGTAGCATTCTACACTAGAGAAATAAATTGCATTCATTTGTGGGAAACTTCTCATATACATTTCTTAAAAGAAATATACAGTACCTATACATTGAATTACATTTTAAGGCTAGGTCTCCATGGGAGAGCCGAAGATAGCCGAATGGCTCTCCCATAGAGATATATGGAGGGGCGTGGCGGCTCCCGCTTTTGGCGGGGGTCTTGACGCGCCACTTTGTGGGAGACGGGGCTCTGTACAGACGATCACGGGAGGCCACAGCGCTCAGACTTCACGTGATCTAAAACTTATCACCTATCCTACGGATAGGGAATACGTTTTTCTGTACTTATTTGCATGGGACTTGTCCTTTAAGTTTGTAGGGAGACACCTCTGTAAAGGTAAGGTCTAGTTCATGGTGAGCCCCACTGACTCCACAGTATATAAATCCAAAAAGGGTCCCCATCTCCACAGACTCCAGTTTCATTACCACAGTTTACATTTTTAGTTGGTCCAAAGATCACCATTGATTATGCATGTGTCACCATAAAAACCTTATAAAAAAATGAATCAGGTAAAAATCCCTTAATTTGTCTAAAACATGTGTACTATAAAGGTTGAGATAATTAATGGATATGTATGTATATATCAGTAGCATCAATGCCCATAAATAACACCATGTACATTAGTACAATCCAAGTGAACTGGCTCAAACATGTACTTTAGAGCATCAATTCAACCAAACAAGTTTGATATGGAACTTTTAAAGAAACAGCTGACCTCAAGTTGACAAAAATTTACCTTGTGGTATATGGCTCTCGTTAAGTATTCTACATTTTTGTTTTTACATACGGGACAGTATCATTGAGCCTGGCTTCAATCGTGTCACATATTTTTCCAAGTATATGATCATTGATTTTTCAAAAGGCCACCTTCTCGCTTTAAACAGGCACTGCCATTAGAACCAACTTTGCATAGGTCAACAGTACAAGGGAATATAATAAACTTGGTAATATATCTTATTAGACAAACACAATTTTTTTTTAATCTTCTTTTAGATTGTAATAAGTACAAAAAGAATTGGGTCTCAAAGGTCAAAGATAGTGGATCCCAATGGTAAGTAAAAATAACAATGATTTATTAATAATCAGTAAAAATATATAAGATAGTATAGTATATAGTGGTACCAGTGACTCACAGGGCCCTTGTGATATCACGGTATTCACTTGTATAATGGTTTCAGAATAAATATTATTAATTAATAAATAAATGTGACCATCACAATAAAATGCGCATAATAGATGCAATAAAAAATGCAATAAAATGAAATAAAAATCAGTCCACCAAGGTAGTATTGGCTACCTAAAATCGCGGTCCTGCAACCGGGAGACGACCGCTGTCTGACACTGCCCCTTTAGGAGACGGCCGAGTCTCCAGGCAGTGTTCTCTAACGCACGGAGAATCCATCTGGGAGATCGCAGGCATCTGGAAGCGATCGTAACATCCCCTGCTACACACATCGCAGCAGCCCCGGAGCGGTGAGAACACAAAGTATCCTTTTCTATTATCTAAGCGCTACTGTTCCACTAAATTGAAACAGTGTAGATATCTACCAACTGAATATATGCCGGTAATTCATCTCTTTACCTACACTAAATGACTGTTTGATCCACTAGTGATTACCAGGCACTGATTGCAATTGCACAATAAGAGCTAGCAGACTGTTGCTACGGGTTACCCCGGCTGAGAACTCCCCAGCATTATCAGACTTTGCATATTGTGATCCATAACTGCTGCTAAATTATTATATGGACTTTTCTTGATTTTAGGTACCTTGGTGGGCTGATTTTTACTACCTTGGTGGACTGATTTTTATTGCATTTTATTGCATTTTTTTATTGCATCTACTATGCGCATTTTATTGTGATGGTCACATTTATTTATTAATTAAAAAGATTTATTCTGAAACCATTATACAAGTGAATACTGTGATCTCACAAGGGCCCTGTGAGTCACTGGTACCCCTATATACTATACTATCTTATATATTTTTACTGATTAATAATAAATCATTGTTATTTTTACCTACCATCGGGATCCACTATCTTTGACCTTTGAGCCCCAATTCTTTTTGTACTTATTTCATATTATTTTTGACCACGTGGGTATTGGTGTCATTAATGGGTTGCCCAGGTCTACATTGGTATAGGTATAACAGGAGCCACTCCACCTACAAATTCTTTTAGATTGCATTTGACTTTGAAAATCAGCTCAGCTTTGTCCTGTGTCTGCAAGACAAGCAATACAAGTCTATGGCGGTGGGAGGAGGGACCATCACCACCAGCTCTGGGAGAACTGCAAATTAGAGATAAAGCCTGCAGAAATCTTCTGAAAAATACCATACACAAGTTTTATAATGGCCAGAAATAGTGCTGCTCCTCATGTACACATACAGGGCTGCTTATTCGGAAAAGTCAATTGAAATGACAGGTACACTTTAAGTGATATTGACTGATGTGTAATCAGAGAAGAACCTGTACATATAAACTTCATGTAATCTGGATTTTAAATCCAGTTTTTATTAAAAGGGGTTTTCACTTTCAAGCTACCCTTTCTCAAATTCACTTTCAGGGCTTTTACCATTTACCAGTTGGGGGTCATCATTTGGACCCCATGGGTATTGAACTTCTTTCAGACCTTGATTTGATGGACCGAGTCTGCCCTTGTATTTCATGTTCAATTAAATACCCTGTAATACTACATATGCCCTGCTAAGACCGTAGCAGCAACAACATACGTCAGGCTGCATAATTCCTTGACAAAGACCTGTGATGACGGAGGGTTTGAGAAGCCGAACTTGTGCCGATCAGTAAGTCCACTGTTTGCCATTAAGGACTATGAAATGAGACAACCCTATGGATGAGATGTTACAACAACGTGGCCTGGAAAGAAGCTCACTTACCTGAACAAACTTTAAGGGAATCTGCCAGCTGTATATAAGCTGGAGATATCGGGGGATATGTGAATAGGTCAAACAAATGATGCCTATGTGTTAAACGATGGCCGTAAAACCCTTCTTTATTTCCAAACTCAAGTGCCTAGGAGGTGGTGCTGATCTGCACCATCACTCTCCCCCTACCCCCCCTCTTCCTGGCTTGACTGATTGACATACAGGGCTCGATGCCAACATGCAAGCATTGCATACGTGCAATAGAGGGATCTTAGAAATACATATTATGAAAAGCATATGCATGTCTTCATTCAGGTGTGTGTTACCCCATTGTCTCTCAGTGCAGGCACCACTGTTTTACGAGATGCATTAGGTGGAGCAGGAATTAGTGTAATCCTGTTACTAAAACAAACGCTGCTGTATTTTTGCAGGTATTGTGTTACACATGAGTTTTCCATTTATTAATAAACAGCAGTTCAAGTGCCACAGATCAACATGACTTAACGCTCTGGTTTCCTGGTTTCATCATAACGTGACTTGTGTTGTGAATATAACCTGGTACGTTTCAATGATATCGCCTTTCAAAGTCAGTTTTGCTGTTGTCATTGCAGGGTTACTGGGCTGTAAAACGATACAAAGCAGAAACAAGAATGAAAAAAAAGTTTAATATAATATATAATGCACTGTTACAGTGTGGGCTCATGTCAATGACCATGTGATGGCACAAAGCTGTAATAGGGTATTCATAGACATCCATAGGACTCTAGTGTAACTCCTATATTGAAGGAGATATCCAGCAATAATAAACCTATTTCCTATCCACACGATATGGGATAAGTAGCTGATCATGGGGGGGGGGGGGGTTGCGTCTGAGCGCTGGGACCTCCAGCGATCACCAGGAATGGGGCCCGGTGCTCAGTGAGGAGAGCAAGCTGCTGGCGGCACGTGCTCAATTCATTTCTATGGGAGATTTATAATGCAGATTCTGTCAAAAATAACAAGAGATAAAATGCCAACACCCACATACATAAAATGTCACTGTCTACCACGTAAAGCGGCAGGACTTTATAAATAAATAATAGAAATAAGAAACTTCAGTTAATGTTCACATCTGGGAAATTTGTTGCAAAAATGCCTACGCCTAAAAATCCGTTGTTGTTTCTGCAAAAAGTGCACATATCTCTGCAAAGTCAGTATTTTCCAAACAATGCCTTCAGCTGTTGCAAAACTACAACTCCCACCATGCCCGGACAGCCAACGGCTGTCCGGGCATGCAGGGAGTTGTAGTTTTGCAACAGCTGGAGGCACCCTGTTTGGAAAAAAATGATATAGATGTATGGGATAGCAGTACAAAATTCGGCAACAAATCTGCCATGTGTGAATAAACCCTTTAAACATCCAGAGCCGTCCTTAGATTGTAAAAGGATTTGACTCTGTATAACTATTATTATACATTCCCTATACACCCCCTGCTGGGTATTCTAGAAACAGCACAATGAGTCTTCCGTAGTAAGATCTGATGCCACAAAGTGTTTAATAATTAAGATTCATTGATCATGCTGTGATTTGTTATTCTACTTTATCATATGCATTTTAATAGCTGTGGTAAAGAACTCCTAGGAGCAGATATAGGATAAGCTAAAGAATTGGTTCTTATTATTCATTTTAATTGATCATTGTTTGGTTCACTAAGAAAGGTATATAATGTATAATGCATTCAATCCTATAAATAATTCCAAATGTTAAATAGTCGCCTTTAGCGCTGCTGTTTTAAATCCAGGAGACTGCCCCCGGGCCGCAAGCTTTGGGTCATGGGGAGTCTGACCATGCAGACATTTGGAATATGGATGGTGCATGGGTGACTTTATTTTTTCCTTTACTTTTTTTTTCCCGCTTAACACTTCATTGTTTAATGTCTTTCCAGTTTAATAAGGTTCTAATACAGCAACATTTTAGGGTATGTATTAATTTTACACCCCTAGGACTCCCCATAGTTCTACTAAACATAATTCTTAGTGTTGGACTTTAGTGTTCTTTGGTAATTCAAGTATGGTTCAGCCCCAGGATGGGGCCTAGGTGTCACTGCAGTCCTATAGACCTGAAGACTTTTATATGACATAGTTGTGCATTTTATAAAAATAATGATGGTGTTGAGAGGGGTTGCTATATAAATATATATATATATATATATATATATATATATATATATATTATATGTATACATATATTTCTCAACCATGTGCCAAGGAGGCAGGGTTGAGTTCCTTAACCCCTTAAGGACAAAGCCCATTTTCACTTTAAAGGGGTTATCCAGGAAAAAAAATTTTTTTATATATCAACTGACTCCAGAAAGTTAAACAGATTTGTAAATTACTTCTATAAAAAAATATTAATCCTTTCCGTACTTATGAGCTGCTGAAGTTGAGTTGTTCTTTTCTTTCTAAGTGCTCTCTGATGACACGTGTCTCGGAAACCACCCAGTTTAGAAGCAAATTCCCGAAGCAAACCTCTTCTACTCTGTGCAGTTCCCGAGACAGGCAGAGATGTCAGCAGAGAGAAATGTTGCCAGACAGAAAAGAACAACTCCACTTCAGCAGCTGATAATTATTGAAAGGATTAAGATTTTTTAATAGAAGTAATTTACAAATCTGTTTAACCTTCTGGAGCCAGTTGATATAAATTTTTTTTTCTTTCCCTGGAATATCCCTTTAACCCCTTAAGGACCCAGGACGTACGGGGATGTCCCGCACCCTGGGCTTTAAGGACCCAGGACGTCCCCGTACGTCCTGGCGTTTTCTGGTCCCTGCCGCGCACCGGGCAGAGATCGGAAGTGGATGCCTGCTGAAATGCTTCAGTAGGCATCCAGGGCAAATGCCGAGGGGGGCCATGTCTGCCCCCCATGTCGGCGATGGTCGCAAATCGCGAGGGAAATCGCCCCTGCATAAAATTTTGCATGATCCCGGTTGTCACAGACAGCCAGGACCATGCTGAAGTATAGGAGCGAGGTGGCAAGCCTGCCACCTCTTCCTATCCCCTGCGATTCCTCGGTTAGAACTAACCGACCAATCGCAGGGGGGGGGGGGGGGGCGGTTACTTCCTATTTTCTGCTATTAACCCTTGCAAAAATGTGAAATTTGGGGGGAAACACACATTTTAGTGACATTTATTTTTTATTTTTTTACATATGCAAAAGTCGTGAAACACCTGTGGGGTATTAAGGCTCACTTTATTCCTTGTTACGTTCCTCAAGGGGTCTAGTTTCCAAAATAGTATGCCTTGTGTTTTTTTTTTGCTGTTCTGGCACCATAGGGGCTTCCTAAATGCATCATTTCAGAAAAATGTACTCTCCAAAATCCCCTTGGCGCTCCTTCACTTCTGAGCCCTCTACTGCGCCCGCCGAACACTTTACATAGACATATGAGGTATGTGCTTACTCGAGAGAAATTGGACTACAAATATAAGTATACATTTTCTTCTTTTACCCGTTGTAAAAATTCAAAAATTGGGTCTACAAGAACATGCGAGTGTAAAAAATGAAGATTGTGAATTTTCTCCTTCACTTTGCTGCTATTCCTGTGAAACACTTAAAGGGTTAAAACGCTGACTGAATGTCATTTTGAATACTTTGAGGGGTGCAGTTTTTATAATGGGGTCATTTGTGGGGTATTTCTAAGATGAAGACCCTTCAAATCCCCTTCAAAACTGAACTGGTCCCTGAAAAATTGTGAGTTTGGAAATTTTGTGAAAAATTGGAAAATTGCTGCTGAACTTTGAAGCCCTCTGGTGTCTTCCAAAAGTAAAAACACGTCAATTTTATGATGCAAACATAAAGTAGACATATTGTATATGTGAATAAAAAAAAAATATTGGGAATATCCATTTTCCTTACAAGCAGAGAGCTTCAAAGTTAGAAAAATGCAAAATTTTCAAATTTTTCATAAAATTTTGGGATTTTTCACCAACAAAGGATGCAAGTTACCACAAAATTTTTACCACTATGTTAAAGTAGAATATGTCACGAAAAAACAATCTCGGAATCAGAATGATAACTAAAAGCATTCCAGAGTTATTAATGTTTAAAGTGACAGTGGTCAGATGTGCAAAAAATGGCCGGGTCCTAAGGTGTAAAATGGCTGGGTCCTTAAGGGGTTAAGGACCAGGCCAATTTTGCACCTACAGAATCAAATAAGGACTTGTTTTTTGCGCCACCAATTGTACTTTGTAATGACATCAATCATTTAATAACAAAATGTACAGCAAAACCAAAAAAAATAAAAATTTTGTGAGGTGAAATTGAAAAACAAAAAAAACAAAAAAACGCCATTTGGTATTTTTGGGGGCTTCTGTTTCTACGCAGTGCACTTTTCGGTAAAAATGCCAACTATTTTTTATTCTGTAGGTCCATACAATTAGAAGGATATCCAAATCATGTAGGTTTTATTTTAATTTACTACTTTAAAAAAATCCTAAGTATATGCATCAAAATTAGTTGTTACGCCGAGCGCTCCGGGTCCCCGCTCCTCCCCGGAGCGCTCGCTTCACTCTCCCCGCGGCAGCGCTCCGGTCACGTCCTCTGACCCGGGGCGCTGCGATTCCGCTGCCAGCCGGGATGCGATTCGCGATGCGGGTAGCGCCCGCTCGCGATGCGCACCCCGGCTCCCCTACCTGACTCGCTCTCCGTCTGTTCTGTCCCGGCGCGCGCGGCCCCGCTCCCTAGGGCGCGCGCGCGCCGGGTCTCTGCGATTTAAAGGGCCACTGCGCCGCTGATTGGCGCAGTGGTTCCAATTAGTGTGTTCACCTGTGCACTTCCCTATATCACCTCACTTCCCCTGCACTCCCTTGCCGGATCTTGTTGCCTTAGTGCCAGTGAAAGCGTTCCTTGTGTGTTCCTTGCCTGTGTTTCCAGACCTTCTGCCGTTGCCCCTGACTACGATCCTTGCTGCCTGCCCCGACCTTCTGCTACGTCCGACCTTGCTTCTGTCTACTCCCTTGTACCGCGCCTATCTTCAGCAGCCAGAGAGGTGAGCCGTTGCTAGTGGATACGACCTGGTCACTACCGCCGCAGCAAGACCATCCCGCTTTGCGGCGGGCTCTGGTGAAAACCAGTAGTGGCTTAGAACCGGTCCACTAGCACGGTCCACGCCAATCCCTCTCTGGCACAGAGGATCCACTACCTGCCAGCCGGCATCGTGACAGTAGATCCGGCCATGGATCCCGCTGAAGTTCCTCTGCCAGTTGTCGCTGACCTCACCACGGTGGTCGCCCAGCAGTCACAACAGATAGCGCAACAAGGCCAACAGCTGTCTCAACTGACCGTTATGCTACAACAGTTTCTACCACAGCTTCAGCAGTCATCTCCTCCGCCAGCTCCTGCACCTCCTCCGCAGCGAGTGGCCGCTCCTGGGATACGCTTATCCTTGCCGGATAAATTTGATGGGGACTCTAAGTTTTGCCGTGGCTTTCTTTCCCAATGTTCCCTGCATCTGGAGATGATGTCGGACCTGTTTCCCACTGAAAGGTCTAAGGTGGCTTTCGTAGTCAGCCTTCTGTCCGGAAAAGCCCTGTCATGGGCCACACCGCTCTGGGACCGCAATGACCCCGTCACTGCCTCTGTACACTCCTTCTTCTCGGAAATCCGAAGTGTCTTTGAGGAACCTGCCCGAGCCTCTTCTGCTGAGACTGCCCTGTTGAACCTGGTCCAGGGTAATTCTTCCGTTGGCGAGTATGCCGTACAATTCCGTACTCTTGCTTCAGAATTGTCCTGGAATAATGAGGCCCTCTGCGCGACCTTCAAAAAAGGCCTATCCAGCAACATTAAAGATGTTCTGGCCGCACGAGAAATTCCTGCTAATCTACATGAACTTATTCACCTAGCCACTCGCATTGACATGCGTTTTTCCGAAAGGCGTCAGGAACTCCGCCAAGATATGGACTCTGTTCGCACGAGGCGTTTCTCCTCCTCGGCTCCTCTCTCCTCTGGTCCCCTGCAATCTGTTCCTGTGCCTCCCGCCGTGGAGGCTATGCAGGTCGACCGGTCTCGCCTGACACCTCAAGAGAGGACACGACGCCGTATGGAGAACCTCTGCCTGTACTGTGCTAGTACCGAACACTTCCTGAGAGATTGTCCTATCCGTCCTCCCCGCCTGGAAAGACGTACGCTGACTCCGCACAAAGGTGAGACAGTCCTTGATGTCTACTCTGCTTCTCCACGTCTTACTGTGCCTGTGCGGATGTCTGCCTCTGCCTTCTCCTTCTCTACAGTGGCCTTCTTGGACTCTGGATCTGCAGGAAATTTTATTTTGGCCTCTCTCGTCAACAAGTTCAACATCCCGGTGACCAGTCTCGCCAGACCCCTCTACATCAATTGTGTAAATAATGAAAGATTGGACTGTACCATACGTTTCCGCACGGAGCCCCTTCTTATGAGCATCGGATCTCATCATGAGAGGATTGAACTTTTGGTCCTCCCCAATTGCACCTCGGAAATTCTCCTTGGACTTCCCTGGCTTCAACTTCATTCCCCTACCCTGGATTGGTCCACTGGGGAGATCAAGTGTTGGGGGTCCTCTTGTTCCAAGAACTGTCTAAAACCGGTTCCCAGTAACCCTTGCCGTAACTCTGTGGTTCCTCCAGTAACCGGTCTCCCTAAGGCCTATATGGACTTCGCGGATGTTTTCTGCAAAAAACAAGCTGAAACTCTACCTCCTCACAGGCCTTATGATTGCCCTATCGACCTCCTCCCGGGCACTACTCCACCCCGGGGCAGAATTTATCCTCTCTCTGCCCCAGAGACTCTTGCCATGTCCGAATACGTCCAGGAGAATCTAAAAAAGGGCTTTATCCGTAAATCCTCCTCTCCTGCCGGAGCCGGATTTTTCTTTGTGTCCAAAAAAGATGGCTCCCTACGTCCGTGCATTGACTACCGCGGTCTTAATAAAATCACGGTTAAGAACCGCTACCCCTTACCCCTCATCTCTGAACTCTTTGATCGCCTCCAAGGTGCCCACATCTTCACTAAATTGGACTTAAGAGGCGCCTATAACCTCATCCGCATCAGAGAGGGGGACGAGTGGAAAACGGCATTTAACACCAGAGATGGACACTTTGAGTATCTGGTCATGCCCTTTGGACTGTGCAACGCCCCTGCCGTCTTCCAAGACTTTGTCAATGAAATTTTTCGTGATCTGTTATACTCCTGTGTTGTTGTATATCTGGACGATATCCTAATTTTTTCTGCCAATCTAGAAGAACACCGCCAGCATGTCCGTATGGTTCTTCAGAGACTTCGTGACAACCAACTCTATGCCAAAATTGAGAAATGTCTGTTTGAATGCCAATCTCTTCCTTTTCTAGGATATTTGGTCTCTGGCCAGGGACTACAGATGGATCCAGACAAACTCTCTGCCGTCTTAGATTGGCCACGCCCCTCCGGACTCCGTGCTATCCAACGCTTTTTGGGGTTCGCCAATTATTACAGGCAATTTATTCCACATTTTTCTACCATTGTGGCTCCTATCGTGGCTTTAACCAAAAAAAATGCTGATCCCAAGTCCTGGCCTCCTCAAGCAGAAGACGCCTTTAAACGACTCAAGTCTGCCTTTTCTTCGGCTCCCGTCCTCTCCAGACCTGACCCTTCCAAACCCTTCCTATTGGAGGTTGATGCCTCCTCAGTGGGAGCTGGAGCTGTTCTTCTACAAAAAAATTCTTCCGGGCATGCTGTCACTTGTGGTTTTTTCTCTAGGACCTTCTCTCCAGCGGAGAGGAACTACTCCATCGGGGATCGAGAGCTTCTAGCCATTAAATTAGCACTTGAGGAATGGAGGCATCTGCTGGAGGGATCAAGTTCTCCTGTTATTATCTACACCGACCACAAGAACCTCTCCTACCTCCAGTCTGCCCAACGGCTGAATCCTCGCCAGGCCCGGTGGTCTCTGTTCTTTGCCCGATTTAATTTTGAGATTCACTTTCGTCCTGCCGATAAGAACATTAGGGCCGATGCTCTCTCTCGTTCCTCGGATGCCTCAGAAGTTGAACTCTCTCCGCAACACATCATTCCACCTGACTGCCTGATCTCCACTTCTCCTGCCTCCATCAGGCAGACTCCTCCAGGAAAGACCTTTGTTTCTCCTCGCCAACGCCTCGGAATCCTCAAATGGGGTCACTCCTCCCATCTCGCAGGTCATGCGGGTATCAAGAAATCTGTGCAACTCATCTCCCGCTTCTATTGGTGGCCGACTCTGGAGACGGATGTTGTGGACTTTGTGCGAGCCTGCACTATCTGTGCCCGGGATAAGACTCCTCGCCAGAAGCCCGCTGGTTTTCTTCATCCTCTGCCTGTCCCCGAACAGCCTTGGTCTCTGATTGGTATGGATTTTATTACTGATTTACCCCCTTCCCGTGGCAACACTGTTATTTGGGTGGTCGTTGATCGATTCTCCAAAATGGCACATTTCATCCCTCTTCCTGGTCTTCCTTCTGCGCCTCAGTTGGCTAAACAATTTTTTGTACACATTTTTCGTCTTCACGGGTTGCCTACGCAGATTGTCTCGGATAGAGGCGTCCAATTCGTGTCTAAATTCTGGAGGGCTCTCTGTAAACAACTCAAGATTAAATTAAATTTTTCTTCTGCATATCATCCCCAGTCCAATGGACAAGTAGAAAGGATTAACCAGATCTTGGGTGATTATTTGCGACATTTTGTTTCCTCCCGCCAGGATGACTGGGCAGATCTCCTCCCATGGGCCGAATTCTCGTATAACTTCAGGGTCTCTGAGTCTTCCTCCAAATCCCCATTTTTCGTGGTGTACGGCCGTCACCCTCTTCCCCCCCTCCCTACTCCCTTGCCCTCTGGTCTGCCCGCTGTGGATGAAATTTCTCGTGACCTTTCCATCATATGGAGAGAGACCCAAAATTCTCTCTTACAGGCTTCATCACGCATGAAGAAGTTCGCGGATAAGAAAAGAAGAGCTCCCCCCGTTTTTTCCCCTGGAGACAAGGTATGGCTCTCCGCTAAATATGTCCGCTTCCGTGTCCCTAGCTACAAGTTGGGACCACGCTATCTTGGTCCTTTCAAAATTTTGTGTCAAATTAATCCTGTCTCTTATAAACTTCTTCTTCCTCCCTCTCTTCGTATCCCTAATGCCTTTCACGTCTCTCTTCTCAAACCACTCATCCTCAACCGTTTTTCTCCCAAATCTGTTCCTCCCACTCCTGTTTCCGGCTCCTCGGACATCTTCTCGGTCAAAGAAATTTTAGCTGCCAAAAAGGTCAGAGGGAAAAATTTTTTTTTAGTGGACTGGGAGGGTTGTGGTCCTGAAGAGAGATCCTGGGAACCTGAGGACAACATCCTAGACAAAAGTCTGCTCCTCAGGTTCTCAGGCTCTAAGAAGAGGGGGAGACCCAAGGGGGGGGGTACTGTTACGCCGAGCGCTCCGGGTCCCCGCTCCTCCCCGGAGCGCTCGCTTCACTCTCCCCGCGGCAGCGCTCCGGTCACGTCCTCTGACCCGGGGCGCTGCGATTCCGCTGCCAGCCGGGATGCGATTCGCGATGCGGGTAGCGCCCGCTCGCGATGCGCACCCCGGCTCCCCTACCTGACTCGCTCTCCGTCTGTTCTGTCCCGGCGCGCGCGGCCCCGCTCCCTAGGGCGCGCGCGCGCCGGGTCTCTGCGATTTAAAGGGCCACTGCGCCGCTGATTGGCGCAGTGGTTCCAATTAGTGTGTTCACCTGTGCACTTCCCTATATCACCTCACTTCCCCTGCACTCCCTTGCCGGATCTTGTTGCCTTAGTGCCAGTGAAAGCGTTCCTTGTGTGTTCCTTGCCTGTGTTTCCAGACCTTCTGCCGTTGCCCCTGACTACGATCCTTGCTGCCTGCCCCGACCTTCTGCTACGTCCGACCTTGCTTCTGTCTACTCCCTTGTACCGCGCCTATCTTCAGCAGCCAGAGAGGTGAGCCGTTGCTAGTGGATACGACCTGGTCACTACCGCCGCAGCAAGACCATCCCGCTTTGCGGCGGGCTCTGGTGAAAACCAGTAGTGGCTTAGAACC
The DNA here is from genome assembly GCF_029499605.1 of Hyla sarda. Lineage (NCBI taxonomy): Eukaryota > Metazoa > Chordata > Amphibia > Anura > Hylidae > Hyla > Hyla sarda. The sequence continues at coordinate 103,199,438 of NC_079198.1, read as the reverse complement.
GGTCCACTAGCACGGTCCACGCCAATCCCTCTCTGGCACAGAGGATCCACTACCTGCCAGCCGGCATCGTGACATTAGTATGTTTAAAATTGTCATCTTCTGACCCCTATAACTTTTATGAGCTATATGAGGGCTCATTTTTTGTGCTGTGGTCTGTAGTTTTTTGTATCGGTACCATTTTTGTTTTGATGGGACTTTTTGATCCCTTTTTATTAGTTTTTATGGTATATGAAGTGACCAAAAATGCACAATTTTTTTTTTACGTGTACGCCATCGATCCTGCTGTTTAGCTAACCTTATATTTTAATGGTTCGGACTTTTATGCATGCGGTGGTACCACATATGATTCTTTTTATTTTTTATTACTCTATTTTATTTTAAAAAAATGGGAAAAGGGGGGTGATTTTAACTTTTATTAGGGAAGGGATTAATTCACTTTTATTAACTTTTATTTTTACACTATATTTTTTTTAGCCCCATAAGGAACTACCGTATAACATGCAACCTTCTGATTGCATGTACTGATCAATGCTATGCCATAGCATAGCTTTGATCAGTGTTCTCGGCACTCTGCTGCTCTAGCCTGCATAGCAGGCTAGAGGCAGCAGATGACAGTTCGGATGGCTCCTTCCCCCAAATATTATAAAAAATGATATATTGGCACATAAGGTCATGTTCCCTGCTGGTCACCAAGGTTCATACCTTTGGGGAAATGAGATAGATGGAGAAAAGCTGCATCACACCACCTAAAGTATGCATGCCACTGTGTAAATGAGAGTTCACATCTTCAATAACATTATACAAGACCCTATCTGGGTTAGCTTAGTGTATAGGGCCTATAGCTAAATGATAGCTGTCATCAAGCTCCTCACTGTAACTGTATACATTTGACATGTGTTAGTTTCTCTATACAACAAAACAGGTTTTACATACGTCATATCCAGCAGGAGGTATCCAAGTGATAGATATAGTTTTCCGCTGCCCGGCATCAACCACAGCTTTCACTGGTTCTATGGTGAATCCTTTCTGCTGTAAGAGCTGCACATTGTCCCAGACAAATTCTATATTCTAAAAGCAGACATAAATATGATTCATTAGGTAATTGTAGTTATACTATAATGCACTAATACACATCAATGTCCTACACAGATCAGACTAGTTTACTTCATAGAGCATTGCCCTACTTGAAATTCCTGTGTACGACTCCTTTCACACTATATTGTTGCTCCGTTACAAAGACCCGTTACAATGTCCCGCTAAGAAAACCCTTAAAACGTCTGTTAAAAGAACCCATTAATGTCTATGGGATTTTTTGATTATCCCTTCTCACCAGTTATAGCCCGTTATGAATAACGGATGTATTTGTGGTGGGAAAAAATTTGTGCATGTGATGTTTTTTCTCCTGTCACAAATAACGTCCGTTATTCATAATGGGCTATAGCGGGTGAGAACGGATAATAAAACAATTCCATAGACATGAATGGGATTTTTTAACGGACGTTTTTAAGGGTTTTCTTAACGAGACATTGTAAGGGGTTTTTGTAACAGAGCAACAGTATATTGTGAAAGGAGCCTAAGATGTACCAAGGATACAAGTATAGTTTCTCTTCAAATCCGTAAAATAAAGAGCACATTGTATTGGACTCAGAATACTGAATCTCATAACCATCTTTTTGTGTATTAAAAAACAATAGATTTGTCAGGATCAGTTCACACAGAAGGTATACTGACAACACAAAAGGGCAGATTTACTCTCTAATGGTTCATACACACGTGCGGATCCACAGCATATTTTATGCTGCGGATCTGCCGACGATGGAACTCTACAGTGTGACTCAGATGTGCCTGCTCAGAGCGGCAAGCCGCTCTGAGCAGACACACTGCTGCAATGTGCGAGTTGCGCGGTGTACTCGCACACATGTCGGCAGCTCCCCCTGCTCCCTGAGCTAGGCCAAGAGCAGCTGCGATGTGTGCGAGTATACTGCGCATGTGCATGGCGACTCACACATTGGAGTGCGTCTGCATGTGGCGGCGGAGTCACACTGGAGGGGTCCATTGTCGGCAGATCTGTAGCGTAAAAAAGACTGTGGACCCGCCTGTGTGAACAAGCCCTAATAGTTAAAGTTCTAAGGATGCTTCCCATTTTTCTCCGAGGCTTATTCTGTAATCTGGCGCATCTGTAGACTTATCTAACTTTTTATCCCAATTCTTGGTTGACTTAGGGCCCATTCATCCTATGGAATTTAGCTTTCTCACTTGCAGAATCAATGCTGCCTAGAGTCTACACTTATTTTATTCAGAATTTTACCGCTGTAGTAAGCATTGGGAAAAAAAAGTCCCATTAAACAAATGGGATTCCACCACAGCCTTCCCCCGAAAGAATAAACAACGGTACAATCAATTGAACGATGAATGGTAGCTTCATGCAAAGGAAATTCTATGCAGAATTTCAGCTAGAAATTCCTGCAGTGTGAATGAGCCCTTACTGTATACCAAGATTCTGATCCACTTTGGTTCATGAAGTCACACCCTCTTGCCTTGTGAGCTGTGGAAACTGTTTAAAACACATTTGTCTTAAAGGGGTTTTCTTAACTCAAAAATGTTTTCCCTATCCACAGTGATCATAGGGTTCTGACCGCTGGGAGCTCTAAGCTCAGCAAAGTTTGTATGACCTATAGAGAATGAATGAAGTGCAGGCGATGCAAGCATAGTGTAATCCTTTCATGCAGGGGCAGTTTTACTTCGTTTTTATGATTGGTAGAGGTCCCAGCAAATAGCTACCCTTTCTGTGAAAAGTGGAAACTTTACAATTTGAGTTATGCCATATTTTGGCACATTTTATGTCAAGGCATAAAGCTGCCACAATATCCATGCACTACATTACTGCAGCAGAGTTACTATAATATTTGGGTAATTTTAGTTATTCATATCACCACTGATTTTGGTGAAAAATAGGTATGTCCCGATACCATTTTTTTTAAGACCAAGTACTCGTACCGATACTTTTTGTTTAAGCACTCGCCAATACCAATTACCAATACTTTTTTTAATATCACGTGACAGGGTTTTTTTTTTTTTTTTTTTTATAAATTTTTTTCTTTAATGGTGAAAAAAAGGATTTTTTAAAAGTTTTTATAAGAGAAAGGGCTTTTTTTATATAAAAAAAAATATGTATTTTATTTAAACTTTTTAAAAAGGGGGGGGATTAAAATTTTTATTAGGGAAGGGGTTAATTGACATTTATAATTATTATTTATTACAATTTTTTTCACAATTTTTAAGTCCCCATAGGGGACTATTACTTGCAATCTGTAGATTGCATTCAGTGATCAATGCTATGCCATAGCATAGCATTTATCAGTTTTTATCGGCGCTCCCTTACTACTGCCTGCCATGGATGGCTGCGGTAAAGGAGCGACAATCGCACGGCATGGAGCCCGGTAAGGGACCTCCGGCCGTCCTCTCAGCATCAGCATCCCTGAGCTACCCGGCAGTTAATCTCAGGACTTTTAGATGCCACAATCAACTTTGATCGAGGCATCTAAAAGGTTAATGCAGATCCCAGCTATGACATGAGCTCAGCTGCTGAGTGCGCTGCATAGCTCCAGAGTGGGCACAGGGGGCGTAAATTTACACCCTGCATCCTCTAGAAGTGGATCCGTGCGGAGAATGCAGACGGCTTACCACACCTCCGTGATACCTGCCGGTGGGAGTCCTGCTGGCAGGTATCGGATTAGGTACTGGGGACATTTGCACAAGTTCTCCTACAAACGTCCAGTATCTGTCCTGATACCAGTATCGGTATCGAAACATCCCTAGTTATAAATGACTACAAGAAAATTATAGACACCAATAGACAAGGTCTGTGCCATTCAGATGAATTTGAGATACTAACTAGGCATTTTCGGTGAGTTTTTCAGAAATCAATCTACAGGGAGAGGGGAGCCTGATATCTGTTGTGAATGGTAGTGGATCCAGTGATATCTACATACAGGTGTGACCTTTCACTGTACTTTTGTCTGTGCCTAAAAGAAAAGAAATACTGGAAAGTCTCAGGTGAGCTTTCCAGAATTCCAAATGCAAAATTTCAGGTTTATTGTAAAATATATATATAGTATAGTGGAAAATTTGAAAATCACCAAAAAATTCATTAAAAAAAAAATGTTCCTTTCAAAGCTCCTAGGCTGGAATGCAAAATCTGCGCCAGGGATTCCCAAACTTTATAGTTCTAGTTACCTTTATAGTTATCTGGCAATGGATGAAGTGCAAGATTTCATAGAAGACAATGTTGGAAAATCTCTGTGCGATAAAAGAGGCTAGTGCAAAGCTACAACTCCCAGCATGCCCAGACAGCTGTCTGGGCATGCTTAGAGTTGTGGTTTTGCAACTGCTGGAGACACACTATTTGAAAACACTGGGGTAGTGTTTCTTGCTCAAGATATTGGAGATTTTGTCAGTGATCAAATGTCTTGCAAACCATCAGTTCAGTGCTTACCCTAAAAAAAAGTATAAGCAAAGTATGGACAAGATTTCATATGCCCTTATTCAGACTGAGTAAATTATCTCTGTGCATTAAAGTCTTGGTAACAACTATAATATATGTATATAACAAGCCCTGATTTACAGTCATGGCCGTCAATGTTGGCACCCCTGAAATTTTTCAAGAAAATTAAGTATTTTTCTCACAGAAAAGGATTGCAGTAATGCATGTTTTGCTATACACATGTTTATTCCCTTTGTGTGTATTGGAACTAAACCAAAAAGGGAGGAAAAAAAGCAAATTGGACAAAATGTCACACCAAACTCCAAAAATGGTCTGGAAAAAATTATTGGCACCCTTTCAAAATTGTGGAAAAAAAAAAGATTGTTTCAAGCATGTGATGCTCTTTTAACCCCTTAAGGACCAGGGGTTTTCCGTTTTTGCACTTTAGTTTTTTCCTCTAAAAAAAAAACCTTTAAAAAAATCATAACTCTTTCAATTTTGCACCTAAAAATCCATATGATGGCTTATTTTTTGCACCACCAATTCTACTTTATAATGATATCAGTCATTTTACCCAAAAAATCTTCAGTGAAATGGAAAAAAAATCATTGTGCGACAAAATTGAAGAAAAAAAACACAATTTTGTACATTTTGGGGGCTTCTGTTTCTACACAGTACATTTTAAAATGACACCTTATCTTTATTCCGTAGGTCCATACAATTAAAATGATACCCTACTTATATAGGTTTGATTTTGTCGTACTTATGAAAAAAATCATAACTACATGCAGGAAAATTTATACGTTTAAAATTGTCATCTTCTGACTCCTATAACGTTTAAATTTTTCAGCGTATGGGGCGGTATGAGGGCAAATTTTTAGCGCCGTTATCTGAAGTTTTTAGCGGTACCATTATTGTATTGTTCGAACTTATTGAAAATATAAAAGGAACTAAATCTAAAGCACCCTTTAAATCTCCTGGTCTAATACAACCTTTTAGGATCAGCTGTTTCATGATATAAAAAGTGACCAAAAATACGCTATTTTGGACTTTGGAATTTTTTTGCACATGCACCATTGACCGTGCAGTTAAATGAATGATATATTTTTTATAATCCGGACATTTCCATGCGCGGCGATACCACATATGTCTAATTTTATTTTTATTTACACAGTTTTTTTTTTTTTTATGGAAAAAGGGGGGTGATTCAAACTTTTATTAGGGAAGGGGTTAAATGATCTTTATTAACTTTTTTTCCCCACTTTTTTTGCAATGTTATAGCTCCCATAGGAAACCATTGATCGATGATTCTGTCACTTAACTGCTCAAGCCTGGATCTCAGGCACTGAGCAGTCATTCGGCAATCGGACACCAGGAGGCAGGTAAGGGGACCCTCCTCGTGTCTTACAGCTGTTCGGGATGCCGCGATTTCACCTCGGCGATCCCGAACAGCCCCCTGAGCTAACCGGCATTAGTTTAGTTTCACTTTAGACGCGGCTATCAACTTTGAACGCCGGGTCTAAAGGGTTAATAGCACAGGGCACCGCGATCAGTGCCGCGCGCTATTAGTCACGGGTCCTGGCCGTTGTTAGAGGCCAGGCCCGACCCGGTATGACGTGGGGCCACGGCGTGGCCCCGCGTTATAGAACGGGAGCGGACTCATGACGTACCGGTTTAAGAGGTTAAACTCCCCTGGGGCAAGTAACAGGTGTGGGCAATATAAAAAAATCACACCTGAAAGCAGATAAAAAGGAGAGAAGTTCACGTAGTCTTTGCATTGTGTGCAAGCAATGCATTGACAACAGAAAGAGGAGAATAGAACTGTGAGGACTTGAGAACCAAAATTGTGGAAAAATATCAACAATCTCAAGGTTACAAGTCCATCTCCAGAGATCTAGATTTGCCTTTGTCCACAGTGCGCAACATTATCAAGTAGTTAGCAACCCATGGCACTGTAGCTAATCTCCCTGGGCGTGCACGGAAGAGAAAAATTTATGGAAGGTGAAAACACAGGATAGTCCGGATGGAGGATAAGCAGCCCCAAACAAGTTCCAAAGATATTCAAGCTGTCCTGCAGGCTCAGGGAGCATCAGTGTCAACGCAAACTGTTCGTCGACATTTCAATGAAATGAAAAGCTATGGCAGGAGACTCAAGAGGACCCCACTGCTGACACAGAGACATAAAAAAGCAAGACTACATTTTGCCAAAATGAACTTGAGTAAGTCAAAATCCTTCTGGGAAAACATCCTGTGGACAGATGAGACCAAGATAGAGCTTTTTGGTAAAGCACATCATTCTACTGTTCACCAAAAACAGAATGAGACCTACAAAGAAAAGAACACAGTACCTACAGTGAAATATGGTGGAGGTTCAATTATGTTTTGGGGTTGTTTTGCTGCCTCTGGCACTGGGTGCCTTGAATGTGTGCAAGGCATCATGAAATTTGAGGATTACCAATGGATTTTGGGTTGCACTGTACAGCCCAGTGTCAGAAAGCTGGGTTTGCGTCCGAGATCTTGGGTCTTCCAGCAGGACAATGTATAAATGTGTCAAATGTCAAAAAGCCCCCAGAAATGGATGGCAACAAAGCGCTGGAGAGGTCTGAAGTGGCCAGCAATGAGTCCAGATCTAAATCCCATTGAACACCTGTGGAGAGATCTTAAAATTTCTGTTGGGAAAAGGCGCCTTCCAATAAGAGAGACCTGGAGCAGTTTGCAAAGGAAGAGTGGTCCAACATTCCGGCTGAGAGGTGTAAGAAGTTTATTGATGGTTTTAGGAAGCAACTGATTTCTGTTATTTTTTTCCAAAAGGTGTGCAACCAAATATTAAGTTAAGGGTGCCAATAATTTTGTCCAGCCCATTTTTGGAGGTTGGTGTGACATTATGTCCAATTTGCTTTTTTCCCTCCTTTTTTGGGTTTAGTTCCAATACACACAAAGGGAATAAACATGTGTATAGCAAAACATGTGTTACTGCAATCCTTTTCTCTGAGAAATACTTCATTTTCTTGAAAAATTTCAGGGGTGCCAACATTTATGGCCATGGCTGTATCTGTGTGCATGAAGTTAACTGGGAGATGTGACAGAACCAGGAGTGTACACTGGATTAATAAATCACAGGAGTCTCATGCTAAGACCTCATGCTGCTTGGTTACTGTACACTGAATACATTTTCCCTGAGTCCTTTGCTCCCCAAACAACGGGCTTATTTACCTTTTTGGCAGAAGATAATAATGTACGTATGCAGCCAATGTACAGCTCTCTGACAGCTGGTCCCATGTCATCCTCTGTCTGGGTACACTGAAGGCTCACAATAAGTGATCTCACAGGTTCATCCGAATCTTAAGAAAGAAACGTGGATAAATAAAGTCACTGTTACATTTACCAGCCGAATCAGAAAGTTACTAGGTGCAGCAGAGCAATAATGTCCAGTCTACATGCTAAGTGCTATAAAGGTGCGAAAAAAAATAAACAACATAAATATCTTGTGTTTGCTAAGAAAACAAGTTTGACGTCAGGCCCGGAGAATGCTGCATTTTCTATAGGTTCCCCGCACACCCACTTGTGTTGTTTGAGAAATGGCTATTGACGTCAATGGGGATATTACACTTCTGCCATCGGTGTCAAGGCAGCTTGGGAATTAAAATATATAGAGCAGAACATAAAAATACATGAATAATGCAGTAAGTGGCGCGGAGTTCAATACAATGTGATAAAGGCAGCAGTAAAGAAGTGTTTCCATTATTAAAGTAACAAGAAGAAAAGGAAGATTTTTGCTTGCATGTGTTTGTAGAAATTCTTACATTGATAAAAGGGTTACCACTGGATCCAGAATTTGGGCCTGTGTATCTACTGTTCAAGGGTTCAATATATTATTTACATTGTATATCAGCATGTTAAAGTGCACTTGTTGCTTTAATAGGAACCAATCATCAGATTTTACCGCTGCGCCCGTAAGTAGTTACCTGGGCGGGGAGCTCCTGTCACCTAGTCCCTTGTCTTCAGCCGGCAGTGACACCCCCTCTGCTTGATTGATGGGCTGCGCCATCGCTCTGCTCCATCTGTTCAGTGATCAGAGCGATGACGCGGCCCATCAATCAAGCCGAGGGGACGTCACTGCCGGCTGAAGACAAGGGACTAGGCGACAGGAGCTCCCTGCCCAGGGGGCTACTTACGGGGCCAGCGGGGACTAGTTTATAAGTTTATATCCTCACCATCCCTGGGGGCAGGAGTGTCCCCTGGGGATGGTGAGGATCAATATTTTACCCTATATAATGCTTTTCCAAGGGTAAAATCTGATGATTGGTTCCCTTTAAAAAAACTTTTAACATGTCCTAGACACATGTTAAAAGTTTTATTTGTCGGGGTCTGAGTGTTTAGACCTCGACCAATAGTTAGAACTAGCAGGGAGAAAAGTACAGCTGACCGAGACAATCCTATAGACTTACATTGCAAGTTTGTCGTGCTTAGTGCACTCTTCTTCTAGCTTGTTCTAGCTATTGGTTGCAGTCAGAACACTCAGTCTGTGACCAATCAAAACTTTTGAAATGTCTCTACACCATTTCAAAAGTTTTCAAAGTGACAGTTTCCATTAAAATCTGCACCAAATTCTACAAGAAGAGTGCAAACATACTTGTCCAGCATTAGCAATGTTACCAACAAAATGTATAAATCGAAGCACAATAGGGGGAGTCGTACAAAGTGCCATGCAATATAACTGTCTATGCATTAATCCGAGCACCATAAGAAGTGAAAGATGTGCAGCAATTGGTTGCTAAGAGCAACAAGTACAGTATTACTTTTCACAAATCTGTGAAAATAAGGAATACATTTCCTAGAGATCTAGCCCATTTTGATCTGACTTCTATGGGACATCCTTTGTCATAATTAGGTAGTGCTAACTGCCCGAAACGTGTTGGAATTGTTTGCTTTTTGTATGTTTTTTTTTTTTTTTTTTTTTTTATGATATTTAAATAAAGCTGGAATTTTTTAATTAGTAGCTGGTGATATTCTTTTACACATTTGCCTGCAATCCCTTTAAAGAGTACCTATGATCATCTAAAATGTCCCCAATCCCCCTCCCCCATCTGTCCCTGATTCTTACTGATACTAGGCCTGTGTTTATTTAGTTGAAAACCCCCTCTTTCTACCTTCTTCTCTTCTTCTTTCTTGCTCGTTTAGCTCTCCTTCTGTGAGGGAGGAAGGGGACATGGCCTGACAGGCGCGACATCATGTGAAGCCTGCCTGGGCTGACTTCCACCCTTCCTCCTCTATGCTGCGATCCCTCTTGGGAGCACGCATAGAGGCTGTGAATCCACATTATTATTATGAATTATTCATTATGAACACACCATTTTGTGTGTGATGATCAGCAAGGCGGCAGCTCTGAGTCTCCTCCTCTCTGTGTTTACTAATGCACGTGCAGAGAGGAGGAAGATCAGAGCTCAGAGCTGCCGTGCCGCTGCTGATCATCACACACAAAATGGTGGGTTCATAATGAATAATATATATATAATATTAGTAGTAATCAGTAGTAAATTAGTAGTAAACCTGAAGAGGCGGCTGGCCACAGTGAATGACAGGCAGGGAGCTGCACTGAGCTCGCCCGTGTACAGGATACAGTCTGAGATTTCGGACTCAGGGACTGCTAGGAAGACCCTTAGAGGTCACTATTTCAAACATTAAAAATAAATATAAAGAAGCATATTTTTTAATAACATGTAACTAGAAAGTTATTCAGTATACATTTATCTATAATATATAAAACGTTTCTTTGAAGAAAGGTACTCTTTAACAACTACCCAGCAAAAGATATGTTCCTCACTAAAAAAACACAAAACACACATGCACACAAAAAAAAAACATAGGCGTAACTCAACCTTTCATTTTTTTTTATATGTGGGTATGTTCACACTATTGAATCTCTGCACGGAATTCCTCTTTGAAATAACTAAAAATATTGGTGTGAATGGGCTTTTTGTTGACCCAATCACAATGCGGAAATTCAGGATTCTAAACATGTAGAAAGAATGAACATGTTCATTCTTTTGGCAGGATTCTAAACATGTAGAAAGAATGAACATGTTCATTCTTTTGGCAGGATTCCTTGCAGACGATGGTGATGGCGCAGGTCAGCACGGTGCTGGTGTTGATGGACTTTGGTGGCAGCGGCTGCTACAGACAGAATCTACATCTGGAATATCTCAGTGTGAATATACCCTTAGGTGGGGATTTTAGGGCTACACAGAACAAGCTTTTAGCTTATTAATGCTTATCCCAGCAGCTTCTTACGATCCCAACAGCCTTGGCTGATCGATCTATTTGTGTATATGGAGAGATCTATCATTCAGGCTTGTGGGGAAAGGCAAAGCCCCCCCCCCCCAATGACTTATGGTTCAGGCAACATAAATTGATGACAGGTTCCTTTTAAATACATAAAGAGCCTACATTTTGCATGCATCAGTAGAAAAAAAAACACATTTAGCATTCTGAAACATAAACATAACATATCATTATTTTTTTTTATTATTTTCAGATCTTTTTGTGTTGCTTTTTTACAAGATGAATCAACTTCTCAGAGAGAACCAAACCTACCTTCTTCATTTACTGGGACTATGCTGAGCGATTCAGTGGGAACAGCTACAGGATCGGCACCCTCAACAAACATTATGTGATTTTTTGCTGCTCCCTTCAAGTGGATGGTGTGAGCTATATGCTGTAGGGACAGAATGAAGGTCTTCAATAAGCAAGTATAAACACTGGTTGATATCACACCGGGGCACTACTATGGAGATTGGTGTTTGGAGGGCAGTAGAAATCCATCTGTCACATAAGAATACAGCAGTACTGTAAAATAGCACATGATAATGTGACGTCCTGGTGAAGATTTAGAGAACTTTCCTAACCAGGATGCCTCCAGCTGTTGCAAAACTACAAATCCCAGCATGCCCGGACAGCCCTGGTTGTGAAACACTGATCCATGGGTTAATAACAGAGCTGGAAGTGCTTAGCCCAATAATAATATAGAGAGGTGACGTCTATCTCTAGTCTCTCTTGTTATGGGGGTACTAAGAAATGTCTTTCATACAAACATGCATCCTGTTACTTATTCAGAGTCTTTGAATGCAAATGTACAAAATGTCATCCAAACACTATTCTTTCTGCTTTGATCCAGATCTAAGGGGTCTTCTCTACAGAGTATCGAGAACAGGCAGATCCGACAATGACTGGGCCCTGACTCATCAGGAGTGTATAACAAGTCCACTGTTTGTTTAAACATCAATTGGGTCAGTGTCAGGGAAATTATGTATTTATGTGTCATTTCGTGTTGGTATAATAACAGTCTCTGCTAATAAAATAAGACCAAAGAGGAAAACTGGGACAGGCTTGATGAAGAGTAATAGCTGAATGTGTATTGTGTATATATCTTCAGTTTACACGTGCATCTGCTGTTTCCCGTGCCCTTTTTAAGAAAAATGAAAATGACCTACATCTATTTAAAGTATGCTTCCATAGGAGAAAAGAAAATGTATAATTCTTGTTATTTCTCTTACCTTACCAAAGAGCTCCACCGTGAGGATATCCGAGTAAAGCACACTCTCGTGGTCTGGAGTGAAAGACACGGTGAAGTCTTGTGCTATATCAGGTTGGATGATGCCCTCTACAGGAGTCACACTGAAAACACTACGTCCATTGTAGTTCTGTGGGCCTGAAATGGTAGAACATAGGTAGACACAAGTGACTTACTATCTGATTTAATCTATCTATCTTTCTATCTATCACTATTGAATCTATCTGTCTATCTATCTATCTCATATCTATCTATCTATCTATCTAATATCTATTTCATATCTATCTATCTATCTGTACCTATTGCTATTTAAACTAATCTATCTATCACTATTAAATCTTTCTTTCAGGAATGAATCTAATCTATTACAAATGAATCAAATATATCTATAACTATCAAATCTTATCTCTATCTATCTATCCATCTCTCTTACTATTGAATCTACCTGACACAATTAAATCTAATCTATCTATCACTATTGAGTCTAAAAGATCTATCTATCTATGACTATTAAATCTATATCTATCTATCACCATTAAATCAAATCTTTACTTTTTTTATTTCCTTTATTGTTTTATCATTGTAAATATAAAAATGTACATGACAAATTAAAATTTCAATAATCTACATATTAATATTATCAAGCATATACACTTTTTATCCCTTGCCATCCCCTACTAAATCAAATCTCTATCTATCTATCTTTCTTCTATCTTTCTTTCCTTTATGAAAGAAAACTGTGAAACTCAGACCATATAAGAATTTAGTGCAAGCTCTTCATGTTGGGATATGCGCCATTAAATGTGACTTGTCGCACAATTATTCTAAATAGTTTTCATTTTCCATCAGACAGATGACCAGTCTAGTTATTACAATACTTTTCTAAAAAATCTATGAGAGGTCAAAGCATGAGCAATGGCTGAAATAAATTTCCTCCAACTCACCCACCAAAATCCTACACTATAGCCGGGAACTCTTGCTGATGTGCTGGCCAATGGCCGAATGATTTTGCCAGTAAAATTGCGGTACTGATACACAATTGTTCAACTTTGCCCATTGTATGTGCAGGAAAACAAAGTAAGCCATGTGGTTTGCTGTGGTAGACAAATAGGCAAATACTTGCACATGTCTGGCCCAAAACACATAATTAAAATAGTGTAACAAAAGCATGGTTTGGTGCACTATTGAATGCATTTTTTTCTTGTCATATCAAGGATTAAATTCTAAAGGCAATAGACTCTATCTAGTAAAAAAAAAATATTAAACCTGCACTTTGTGAACAAGGCTTTGCCACAATATCTGTTGTAGTAAAAATAATATAACCCTTAAAGAGGATGTTTCCTCATATGTCATCCTTTTAACCCTTTAAGGACTAAGGGTTTTTCCGTTTTTGCACTTTCGTTTTTTCCTCCTTACCTTTTAAAAATCATAACCCTTTCAATTTTCCACCTAAAAATCCATATTATGGCTTATTTTTTGCGTCGCCAATTCTACTTTGCAGTGACAGTCATTTTACCCAAAAATGCACGGCGAAACGGAAAAAAAAATAATTGTGCGACAAAATCGGAAAAAAAACGCCATTTTGTAACTTTTGGAGGCTTCCGTTTCTACGCAGTGCATATTTCGGTAAAAATTACACCTTATCATTATTCTGTAGGTCCATACGGTTAAAATGGTACCCTACTTATATAGGTTTGATTTTGTCGCACTTCTGGAAAAAATCATAACTACATGCAGGAAAATTTATACGTTTAAAAATGTCATCTTCTGACCCCTATAACTTTTTTATTTTTTCATGTACGGGGCGGTATGAGGACTCATTTTTTGCGCCGTGATCTGAAGTTTTTATCGGTATGATTTTTGTTTTGATTGGACTTTTTGATCACTTTTTATTCATTTTTTAATGGTATAAAAAGTGACCAAAATACGCTTTTTTGGACTTTGGAATTTTTTGGCGCGTACGCCATTGACCGTACGGCTTAATTAATGATACATTTTTATAGTTCGGACATTTACGCACGCGGCGATACCACATATGTTTATTTATTTTTTTTTTTACACTGTTTTATTTTTTTTTATGGGAAAAGGGGGGTGATTCAAACTTTAATTAGGGAAGGCGTTAAATGACCTTTATTAACACTTTTTTTTTACATTTTTTTTTGCAGTGTTATAGGTCCCATAGGGACCTATAACACTGCACACACTGATCTCCTATGCTGATCACTGGCGTGCATTAACACGCCTGTGATCAGCATTATCGGCGCTTGACTGCTCCTGCCTGGATCTCAGGCACGGAGCAGTCATTCGTCGATCGGACACCGGGGAGGCAGGTAAGAGCCCTCCCGGTGTCCGATCAGCTGTTCGGGACGCCGCGATTTCACCGCGGCGGTCCCGAACAGCCCGACTGAGCAGCCGGGTCACTTTCACTTTAGAAGCGGCGGTCAGCTTTGACCGCCGCTTCTAAAGGGTTAATACCGCACATCGCCGCGATCGGCGATGTGTGGTATTAGCCGCGGGTCCCGGCCGTTGATTAGCGCCGGGACCGACGCGATATGATGCGGGATCGCGGCGCGATCCCGCTTCATATCGCAGGAGCCGGCGCAGGACGTAAATATACGTCCTGCGTCGTTAAGGGGTTAATATAGGAATCAGATAGCTGTGGGTCCAGCTCCTGCTGCTTAGCTGACTTTGCCAAAGAACGCAGCGTCCAGACAGAGATTTCTACTGTCATCATCAATGTAAAAGTAATGGTCCTTCTTACAATACACGGACAGCTCAAGTCCACCACAGCAAGAGCCACTGCATTTTAAAAGCTCTCTACTTTGGCTCATGAGAGGGATCTCCTAAGTTTGGGACCCATCTCGATGTTCATATGGCCTAACAGACCTGTACTGAAGGGGCATTGCCTGACACTCTATCTCTGCCCAAGTGTCACATTGGGCAGAGATAGAGTGCAGCCCTGAGCTTGCCCACTCCCTCTGTCCCTGCCTACTTGCATACCTACCCTAGGCAGTAGGTCCACAACCACGGTGTCGGTCCTTTCCAATATAAGTGATGGGAGTCAGTTGTTAAAACAATAAACTACAAAAAACTGACAAAAGGTAAGGAACAGCTAGAGACACTCGAAACTAACAGAAAACAAAACTAAACACACACAAATATGTAGTCAGAGAGCCGAGTCTAAGCCAGGAGAGAGAACGAAGTACAGTAACAAAGTATCAAAGAGTAGTCAAAAGCCGAGCCAAGAGACAAAAGCTCTAAGGGCAGATTAACCCTCCGGGTTCTTACAGTACCCCCCCCCCCCTTTTTAGAGGGGCCACTGGACCCTTAACCACCTGAGAGTACAAAGGTACCGACATGTATACAGATGGACCATCAATCTCCTCATCTGTATCCTCATCCTCTAAATCACACCACTCATTGGTGTCCTCACAATTATCCTCCAAATCCTCATTACTTCCCTCTGACCGCAAGTCCGCATGAGTGCTCTCAATACTCTTATTGCCCATGTTGCCACAACACGCCGATTCAGACAGAGGCTGCTGCAAAACTGGCTTTACAACACTCTTTGATGTTAAATCAGATCGAACATTAGATGGAACAAAGCCCCCCAGAAGAACTTAGCCAGGCGTAGTTCTCTGAGAGGCAAGACATACCTGTGCGCCCAAGTGGCCTCCACGATTACCACTTGGACGCAGACATTTGACACAGGACCTGATGAAATGTGTGTCCTCTCCACAGTAGAGACATAGCCTGTACAGCGGGCGAAATCTCTGGTGTTCTTCTGGGGTACGGATGGACCCTATTTGCATGGCCTCAACCTCGGGCACAGGTTGGTGATAAGATACAGGAGAAGAGTTAGGCACAAAAGGAGAGGTAGAGGAAAAAAAGCACTACCATCTGCGTTCACGCAGATGTCTATCCATCCGGACAGCTAAAGTCATAGCTTCATCCGATAACCCCAGTCTGAACTGACAAATCAAAGCTGGTGTGTTCCATTTGGAGGCCACACTCCACATTCTAAAGTCTGCACAGTAATCCTCTACTGGTCTGCATCCCTGTTTTACCGTACACAGCTGAGACTTAACATACGCAGCTCGGTCAGGTTCTGCAAACAAGAGACTCAATCCCGCAAATAAAGAATCCACTGAGGACAACTCGGATGCATCAAAGTCAAGGGAGAATACCCACTCTTAGAGACCCCCTTGCAGAAGACCCATAATAATTCCCACTTTCTGGGCCTCAGTGCCAGAAGAGTTTGGTCTGAAACGAGAGTAAAATTTAAAACTCTCACAGAATGTTTTGAACGTTTTCCAGTTACCAGAAAAACGATCCAGGAGACTAACTTGCGGTTCCAATGGAGTTGAAACAGGAACAAATGGCACCCAAGTACAGGCAGAGGCAGACTCTAGCTCCTGGATTCTGGCTAGCAAGCCCTGAATTAACTGCTCCTGGTCTTGCAGCCTCTGAGTCAAGGTTTGGAAAAAACTAGATTGGGACTGAGAAGACTCATATTGCTGAAGTCTCTCAGCTAAATCCTGGACCAGCTCCACCAGAGCAGACATAGCTTCCATAATGCAGGAGCAAGGCAAATGCAGCTATGTGGGCCTGTGACAATGTTGGGCAGGGATAGAGTGCAGTCCTGAGCTCGCCCACTCCTTCTGTCCCTGCCTACTTGCGTACCCGCCCTAGGCAGTGGGTCCACAACTGTGGTGCTGATCCCTTCCTATATAAGTGATGGGAGTCAGTTGTCAAAACAATAAACTACAAAAACCTGACAAAAGGTCGGGACAGCTGGAGACACACAAAACTAACAGAAAACAAACCTAAACATGCACACACACAAATACGTAGTCAGAGAGCCGAGTCTAAGCCAGGAGAGAATGAAGTACAGTAACAGAGTCTTAAAGAGTAGTCAAAAGCCGAACCAAGAGTTACAGAACCAAAACAAACAATATAGTACAGAGAATGCAAGGTCAGGTACTAGAACTATCACAGGCAGGGAATGAATGGCGAAGGCCTCCTTAAATACACCTGTGCATCTAGCAGGAGGACTCTGATAGGCTGCAGCTGAAACAAACCCAGAAGCACAGAGGAGAGTCCCAGCAACAAAGATAAACAAAAGCTCTCAGTGCAGATTAACTCTCTGGGTTCTTACACCAAGTATACGTTTGTTCTTAAACACTGTAACTAAAGGGACTATAATGCTTATGGCATCTTCTTAGGATAGGCCATCAACATCTGATAGGGGGGATTTCTTCTATGACCTTCGATGACCAGCTGATCAATGGAATGAAGAGGTCACTTACATGGGACTAAGCGACTGTGACCATCAGTACAAGGTGCAACCACAATGCAAAGCCCAATAGCTTCATTCAGCTGATTGACAGTAGTGCCAGGAGAAGCCCCCCCACTGATCAGATATTGATGGCTTTATGCCTCAAAACTCCTTTAAAATCTCATAAAGCTAAAATGGTATTTACCGACAAAACTGGGTGATAGTTTCTGTTCAGTAATAAACGTTGGCAGTTTTTGCATTTCCTCATACTGGGTGACTGACAGGCTCCTTAGCTTGATGGAATAGTTCACAGGCACTGTCGAGGTGTTGTGCAACTGTAAAAAACATAATGGTGGGGTGGTGTTCATATAGGTACAGCAAAACAGAATACACAGGTCTGCTTATATAAGAGAAGAAATAATGTGTGCTATACTTTATCCAAATACCAATACATACAGTGAGGAAAAAAAGTATTTAGTAAGCCACCAATTGTGCAAGTTCTCCCACTTAAAAAGATGATAGAGGCCTGTAATTTTCATGATAGGTATACTTCAATGAATTAATTGGTAAATTCCTCAGAAAAATAAGTATTTGGTCACCTACAAACAAGCAAGATTTCTGGCTCTCACAGACCTGTAACTTCTTCTTTAAGAGTCTCCTCTGTCCTGCACTCGTTACCTGTATTAATGGCACCTGTTTGAGGTTGTGGACAGGTGCCTTTTGTACTGATAACATGTTCAAACAGTCACACTGCAAACTCCACTATGGCCAAGACCAAAGAGCTGTAGAAGGACACCAGAAACAAAATTGTAGACCTGCACCAGGCTGGGAAGACTGAATCTGCAATAGGCAAGCAGCTTGGTGTGAAGAAATCAACTGTAGGAGCAATTGCTAGAAAATGGAAGACATACAAGACCACTGATAATCTACCTCGATCTGGGGCTCCACGCAAGATCTCACCCCGTGGTGTCAAAATAATCACAAGAACTGTGAGCAAAAATCCCAGAACCACACGGGGGACCTAATGAATGACCTGCAGAGAGCTGGGACCAAAGTAACAAAGGCTACCATCAGTAACACACTACGCTCCCAGGGACTCACATCATGCAGTGCCAGACGTGTCCCCCTGCTGAAGCCAGTACATGTCTGGGCCCGTCTGAAGTTTTCTAGAGAGCATTTGGATGATCCAGAAGAGGATTGGGAGAATGTCATATGGTCAGATGAAACCAAAGTAGAACTTTTTGGTAAAAACTCAACTCATCCTGTTTGGAGGAGAAAAAATGCTGAGTTGCATCCAAAGAACACCATACCTACTGTGAAGCATGGGGGTGAAAACATCATGCTTTGGGGCTGCTTTTCAGAAAGGGGAACAGGACAGCTGATTCGTGTAAAGGAAAGAATGAATGGGGCCATGTATTGTGAGATTTTGAGTGAAAAACTCCTTCCATCAGCAAGGGCATTGAAGATGAAACATGGCTGGGTCTTTCAGCATGACAATGATCGCAAACACATCGCTCGGGCAACACAGGAGTGGCTTCGTAAGAAGTATTTCAGGATCTGGAGTGGCCTAGCCAGTCTCCAGATCTCAACCCCATAGAAAACATTTGGAGGGAGTTGAAAGTATGTGTTGCCCAGCGACAGCCCCAAAACATCACTGCTCTGGAGGAGATCTGTATGGAGGAATGGGTCAAAATACCAGCAACAGTGTGTGAAAACCTTGTGAAGACTTACAGAAAACGTTGGGTACAATGGGTATATAACAAAGTATTGAGATTAACTTTTGTTATTGAACAAATATTTATGTTCCACCATAATTTGCAAATAAATTCTTTAAAAATCAGACAATGTGATTTTTTTTCCCCCTCATAATGTCTCTCATAGTTGAGCTATACCTATGATGAAAATTACAGGCCTCTCTCATCTTTTTAGGTGGGAGAACTTGCACAATTGGTGGCTGACTAAATCCTTTTTTTCCCCACTGTAAGTGATAAGAGGACAAAAGACAAATGACAACTAGAACACAGGGGGGTAACATAGGCATGGCAGAAATGATGGGCAAAATTTTTAAAAGACATGTATAAAGTGCATTCGCTATCAACAGATAGTCTACATATATATATATATATATATATATATATATATATATATATATAGCTATTTATGCAGCTGTTTTACTAGTTCACATTTAAATGTCACCTTCTGTGCATTACTATTTGCCCAATTACGCCATTTATTTATACTCATTTATTCATTACATTTTTCTTCTCTTTTTTTCACCTCTCACTCACACGCACTGTGCACTACACTCTTTCCTTTTCACTCCTCACTCTTTATTTATCCTTCTATTTTCCCCTTTCTTTTTCTTTGTTGGCAGTTAGGTATACCATCACTAGATGGCACCAGCATACTATTATCCAGCACTAAGCGCGCAGGTCTCGTGCGCTGGCCTGGAACCGCGCACAAAAAGATGGCTGACTTGCCAGACCTATAGATATCAACATAAATAAAGTGACATGGTCATAATACATGAACAGTGATGATATATTGAAAACTTAAACCGAGTTGGATACTATAAAAACATAGTTTATATAAATGAAGCGAAAGATAAAGATTCATTTAAACCTGTTGGAGCAGTGGTAGAGAGTCTATAAGTCCATCTAGCTTCCTTCTGTAATAGAAGTTTGTCTAGTGTACCACCTCTTATGTCTGGCTTATGGATCTCAATCATTTGAAAAGAGATGTTCAGAGGTGAATCTGCATGATGCCGGAGCATGTGATTTGCAAGTGTGTTATCCCTTTTGTTTTTAATGTCTCCCACATGCTCCAAAATGCGTCTTCTAAATTCTCTGAACGTTTTGCCAACATATCCTTTTAAGCATGGACATGTGGCCAGGTAGATGACATTGCACGTCTTGCAATTAGCATAATCTCTATTTGTAAATTCATAATTATCCATGTATCTCTTAAATTTTTTGGAGACGTTTATGAACTTACAGGCTTTACATGTACCACATTTATATGTGCCCACCAGTTTTGTATGTAACCAGGTCCCTGGTTGTTTTGGTGGCACATAATGACTATGTACAAGCATATCGCCTATATTCTTGGCTCTCCTGTATGTAATGACCACTCTTTTCTCTATTAATGGTCCAATTATAGAGTCAGATTTAAGTATTGGCCAAAATTTCGAAATGATGTCTGATAGGTCCTTTGCTGCTGCATCATAAGTAGCTATGATGCGAGGACAGTCTTGTTCCAGGTTCTCAGGGTCCCTTGGTTTCAGGAGTTGTCTTCTGTTCTTCTCTTTGGCACAATTATAGGCTTCTCACAGGATTTTATCAGGGTAGCCTCTTTCTTTAAATCTAAGTCGCATATTTTGTGCTTCTATTTTAAAGGTTTCATCCGTGGAGCAGTTTCTTCTAGCCCTAAGGTACTGGCCTTTGGGAATACCTTTCTTCAAAGCATAGGGGTGGTGGCTCTCCCAACGCAAAAGGTTATTACCTGCGGTCGGTTTTCTATAAATTTTAGTGTCGATTTTGCCTAATGTACCGCGTTCCAATACTACATCTAGGAATGTTAGAGATTCTTTGTTAATCTCGTATGTAAATTTTAGACCTAGATTGTTAGTGTTCAATGACCTTATAAATTCCTCAAAGGAATTGCGGGATCCTGACCAGATAATTGCAATGTCATCTATATAACGTCCCCAATAGATGATGTAGTCTAAATACTGGGGATGAAGATGATCATTGAACACAGTAGTCTCCTCCTACCAGCCCAGGAGCAAGTTAGCATATGTGGGGGCCACAGGGCTCCCCATTGCTGTGCCCCTGAGCTGGTGGTATATTTTAGACTTAAAAGTGAAGACATTGTGAGTAAGGATAAATTGCAGTTAAGTAATGATAAAGTTGTTATGAAGGTTCAATTGAATGCTCCTACTACTAAGATAATATTTTATTGCTTGGATACCTGCAGTATGTAATATGGAGCTATAGAGTGCTTCTACATTAATTGAACACAACCAGAAACTTTCTTCAATACAAACGTCTTCTAACTTTAATAAAAGGTCTGTAGTGTCACGCAGGTACGATGGTAATGCCAAAACAAAAGGGCGCAAAATTTCATCCAGATAAGTACTTATATTCTGGGTTAAGTTTCCAATTCCCGAAACAATGGGCCTACATTTAAGAGGCGAAATGCCTTTGTGGACTTTGGGTAGTCCATAAAAAGTCGCTAATCGAGGTTGTTGTGGTAACAAAAAGGAAAACTCCTTTTCATCAATTAATTTGTTGGCTTTGGCTTCTTCCAGAATGATTTTCAGCTCTTTCCAATGTTTCTGAGATGGATTTGAGTCCAAGATTTTATAGGTGGTTACATCCTGTAGAATTTGGAGGCACATGTCAACATATTTTTCATGATCCAGGAGAACTAAATTACCTCCTTTGTCAGATGGTTTTATTACTATTGTGTTGTTCTGACCTAGGGCATTTAGAGCTTGATATTCATCATATGTTAGATTATACTTAGAGATATGGAAGTTGGATAATGTTTTTTCAATTTCCGAGCACACTACCTCAATAAAGGTATCAGTATGAATGGAGTATTTTTCTCCTACAGGGGAGAATTTAGTGCTTTTAAGTTTACAGTTCAAAAATGGTCCTTCGCTTGGGTCCCTTTCATTGTCTTCTAACAATGAGTTTAGCGCAAGTGTCCCTTCAAGGTCTGAGATGACAAGAAGTCCGTGAGTCTTTCATTCTGAAGAATTTTCTCCATTTTAGTTTTCGACCAAACAGATGTATATCTTTTATCCAATCGAATACAATAGGCTTACATATTGGGACGAAAGAGAGCCCCTTTTTCAAAACTGTAATTTCGTCATTAGTTAAACTGTGGGTTGACAAATTAATGATTTGTTTATCAGGATTTAGGATCGTTGGATTTGATCCTGTATTCCCTTCTCCAAAAAATGAGTAGAGGAAGATGAGGCCGATTGAGATTGGGAGACTCCATTTGAACTTAGTCCAATAGTTTGGCCGACTCCCGAATTTGTCTGAGTCGGTGTATTTTTTCCCCAGTTCCTTTTGGGGTTCTGACTTTTTCCTTTTTCTCTGTATTTGTTCACCCATTTTCCGGCGTGCCTGGTTTTATATGGGGACCTATTCCACTGGTTCCTAGTATGACTGGAGTCAGATTGTTCTGCTTCAGAGGAGGAGAGATCTGTTTCCGATGCTCTACTATTTTGTTGGTCAATAAATGTGTATGCTTTGTTCTCCTTGAATTCAAACAAATCTTTTTTAAATTGCTTATGTTTGCGTTCTTTAATAAAGTATTTCAGTTTCTCTATGTTATTCTGTAATTCGCTTTCTTTTTTATTGAACTCAGTTTCACTTCTAAGTGTATTTGCTACTATGATTAGTTCTTGAAGTTTTTTTTTGTGGTGGTCTAGCGTGACTTTTTCCTCCTCTAGAAGCAGTTTCATGAACCGGATAGATGAATTGGTTACCTCCTTTTCCCACCTACTCATTAATTGTGGGTTTCTAGTTCTTGCAGCTGGTATAAGTGTGATATGTAGTCCCTTTGGTACAATATTGTTTGAGATGTAATTCTCAAGTGACTGTACCTCCCAAAAGGATTTTATTTGTTCTTTATAGGTTATATATAGATCCTTAAACACAGTATTAATTGTTGGAATAGCCTTATTCACTTGGACCAGCTCCTTTTCTGAAAAAACATCTTTCGCTTCTTGTAACCAACTGACAGTATTCAAGGATTCTAGAAAATTACTCGCCATATCACTTGGATAACACAATATTTTGTTTAAAAATATTGTATGTAAGGCATCTCAGACCTATACAAGGTTAATTAAATTATCACTACCTCTGGAATTAAGCAATATCTCTGGCGATCCAGTACA
Organism: Hyla sarda; assembly: GCF_029499605.1. Taxonomy (NCBI): domain Eukaryota; kingdom Metazoa; phylum Chordata; class Amphibia; order Anura; family Hylidae; genus Hyla; species Hyla sarda. The sequence goes on along the minus strand of NC_079198.1, from coordinate 103,176,193 downwards.
CCATAGTCAATAATTTTTAAGATCCTTGATGTTAAATACTCAGAATCCAACAAATTATAAACATTAATTAGGATTAAAATATAACTTTTACTTGAGATATAATAAAATTAATAGTAAAATATGTACACAATTAGTGAAAATGAGCACAAACAGGGGGAAAGACAGGGGAGTAGGGGTACAGGTGATGCCCTAATTTAATTCCCTACCTGAAAAAAATCTCCTAACAGCTAAGTGAAGGATAGGGTTATGGGAGTGATTACAATATGTACAGTTAGTACAAATATAAATATATCAACCTCTCTGGCCAACGCGTTTCTCTCCCGGGTTGGAGGGAGTTCATCAGGGATGAGAGGATAATATTCACAGTTCAGATAGTGCACAAAAAATCCAAAATAGTATACAGGAGATACAAAAAACGATAGCAACGATAGATAAATGATAATACACAGGTCCGGGTCCGTCAGTCATAAGTACCAGTCATATATATGTTAGTCTGTTAATGTCTGGTTAAACATGAATGAAATGCACATACATTATCATAAAACATAGCAAAAGATAGTGTGTAAAATATTCATATGCAATGTTAGTGAAGTAAGTTGACTCCAGACAGAGGAGGATGTTCTGTTCAAGATGCATACAGATACACTGCAAACAAAAAAATGTGGTAATAAGTCTGTCAGTGAGGTACCGGAAGTGACGTCGGGTGGAGCGCACACTGCGTTCCACCCGCAGCCATCATTTACATCTTGGCTCCATATAGTGTAGTTGTATGCTCCCAAACCGGAAGCGTTGTTCCGGGTGGAACGCATTGTGCGTTCCAGTTACCGGAAGTGATCGGATATCCAACATCCGGTGCCGGTGGTTTAAATACCGGTGTCTGCTACAATGCAGACACCGGCGTGCCTCGTGGTCCAGGCATTCCCGTTCATCTACAGGCACCAGGTCAGTACATCATCTGGGGATAGTCCCCTATTGACAGCGATTTTGTTAACTGTATCTAGACTTATGTAATCTCGATCTGAATGTTCATTTAGGTCTGGGCTACATCTATTATTGTATCTGTTACGGCCCTTGTTACCTAACCTTATGGTGGATCACTTCTATCAAGTTTTCACCCATTTATATTCTTTCTTAATGGGAACATGATCCCAGATGAGACCAGTAGTACTTGACCTACCCTTTGGGAGTACATCTTTGCCTGACCACATTTATATTATAATATATTAGATCTCAAACCGGCATCAGTCTTAGGTGAGCGATTTTTCATGATATGCTTTTTATTTTTTTTCTTGCATATTACATGGGGGTTAGTGAATATGACTATATTTATCTCATAGGAGTCTGTCAAATTGAGATCTGTTCCAATATCAGGAACAGATTGTTCTGTTGGTGCTTTAAGTCTTAAGTGATTATCGCTACCCTACAGAGGGGGTAAGTTTGCTATTATCATCATTTTTTATTTAAACAAACCCCCACAATGTTGTGCTACTTTAATACTGACAGACTTATTACCACATTTTGTTTGTTTGCAGTGTATCTGTATGCATCTTGAACAGAACATCCTCCTCTCTTTCTGGAGTCAACTTATTTCACTAACATTGCATATGAATATTTTACATACTATCTTTTGCTATGTTTTATGATAATGTATGTGCATTTCATTCATGTTTGACCAGACATTAACAGACTAATATGACTTATGTATTATCATGTTAATTAATGTTTTATCTGATTTAATAAAGGATATATTTTTATACAGTTTTCTGCCACAATTTCTGTGAATTTATAGGTTTATATCTACCGTAATATATATATTGCATTTTGGCAGTGATTTTTCTTTAGTGATTGGTACTTTATTGTGGGCATAGGGGACATAGTGTGGGTGTATTTGGTTATATCCCCTCCTATACATGCTTTTGCCCTTTTCTGGCTGCACCATTGATTTGGGTCATTGATTTGTGTATACCTATATATATATATATATATATATACAATATACCCTGTTGAATTGATCATTCATATACCTACTGACTTTTTGGTGATTATATGCTTGTGTCCAATTTTGGAATCTTTTCATATTTTAAGTAGAATTATTAAAAGGTACATTTTATTAGGGTTCATAATGTATTTATAGTAAAACCATTTTCATAGTTTCACAAACATTTTTTTTCTAATAACACTTCAGCTTTCACAGGGTGCGTTTTTTTGAGGTATGGCTGGAGTTTGCTGAGGTGTGGCCTGCCAAGGGATAAGGTATGCCAGAATATATATATTTATTTATTTTAAAAATATTCCCTGCATATTGTTCCCACAAAAAGGAAGTAATAATTCAGACCCAAGATCAGACTCCAATTTTCAGACCCCAGACCAGACCTGAATCTGCAAATTTGCCTTCTTTTTCCTCCAAAGTTAAAGGGGTTATCCAGGAATACAAAAACTGAGCTAATTTCTTCCAAGCCCCACACCTCTCCCCAGGTTGTGTGTGGTATTACAACTTGGCTCCATTCACTTCAATGGAACTGAGTTGTAATACCCCACACAATCTGAGTACGGTGTGGTGCTGTGATTTTTGTATCCTGGATAACTCCTATCTCCTGTATCTGAGTTAATTGTCATTCTAAAATGATGCTAATATTTAAACACAATAATACTTACCTTAAATGTTGATGTAGCGCTGTCCTTAGCTAAAACATATCCCATATTTAACGTTCCAGCTTCCAGTGAACAGGACAGGGAGGGAGCTAAACCACGTCCCGTAATTCCCAATGTCAGTGTTGCTTGCTGGGTGCGCACCTCCAAATTTTCAAAGAACTAGAAGAAGATGCATAACCAAAATACAACAAGAAGGATCACTATGGTACATTCTAGCCTTTCTTGCTAACAATCAGTTTATAAGTACATGCACAATGTGAAGCTGTCTCCACTCACAGTATATAGTGTCAAACAATATCTAACAATAACAAACAATAACCAATATAATGACTCCATGGGCAGGGTGCTGCTGTCAGTTACCTCTGTAAGGTACTGTATTCTTTCCTACAGGTACCTTATTACAGTAGTCTATAATACAGCAGTGTGTGCGAGTCCTCAGGCCTCATGCACAGGACTTTGGACCTCACTACAGAACTGCAGACCGTATGGAATTGCTTTTATAGTTCAAAGTCTGATATATGGCACTCTGTGACCTAAGTCTAATACAATAAGGCTTCCTTCACATTTTTACAAGTGGGTTTTTGTTTTTATGCATACATTTTTTTCTTCTGTCTTTCTTGTCCTACAGAGAAGCCTGAGGCATGTTCACAAGGCAGAATTTCAGTGCAGAATTTCTGGCATTGAGATTCCGCTGCAGCAGAGTCCTGTTGATTTCAACAAGGCTGCTCTGTGCACACGGTGGAATTTCCATGCCAGATGTTTTCGGGAACGTAAATTCCATTTTCCGTGTCTGCACAAAGAATGAACACGTTCATTCTTTGTGGGGAGTCTGCACCGCATTCTTGTGCGGTCCTAGTGCCAGCATATTATGCCGGTGCCCCGCAGTGTCTGGAATGTCCGCACAAAGAGTCCACACAGAATTAATTGAAAGAATGAACATGTTCATTCTACTGGTAAGTCTGGAATTTCTGTGAGTGAATAGCTCAACAGAAAATACATTCACACCAATGTTTTCTACTTGCAGTAGAATTTCAGAACGGAATTCTGCTTGAAAATTCAGTTGTGTGAATGGGCTCTAAATCCTTCCTTATATTTATCACTCCTTTTGATTCAATTTCTAGCTTTAGCTCAAATAACTGAATGCAAAATTGGTAGGAAAAAGCTGTGTATGTGAAACCCCCCGAGTTTACAATAGTAAATCAGGGCCAGTGTGTGATGTTTCAGCAGTCTTTCCATTGAGTTCCAAAAACTGGAAAAAGACGAACATATTTTAGTACAAAAGACAGGAGATGTGTGAGCATAGCCTGAGGTTAGTGTCACACACAGCGTTTTCGGAAACATGCCCGCCGTTTTTGATGCAGTGTTCTAAACCAAAGCCAGAGGGGATCCAAGCAACCAAAAACTGCACCAACAGTCCGCAGGTGAATGCTCGGCTGTGAGACGATTTTACCCTTCCAAAGGAAAATACCTAATAGATCCAGCATCCTTAAACATTTCATTTAAAAAACACAAAGAACCTTTTGACCCATACTGTAGTAGGGTCTTTATCGTGAATCCTGCAGGAGGGAGACATATAAGTCATATTTTTATATTTTCTGTTCCCTTTGTATCCACTTCTGGCTTTGGCCCTGAATGAAAAACTGACAGGATTTTTGTTTTCCCCCCTAAAAGCACAATGCATGACATGAGCCTATGGCAGGAGGAATACAGTACAAAATTTTAAAAAATTTAAAAATTAAGATATGTGTGAAATCACACAAGCAGTTTTTTCAAGTGGTGTTTTGAGCGAAAGCCAAAAGTGCATCCAGTACAAATGAAACATTAACATTTCTTTTAGGCTTCACATTTTTTTTGGGAACATCTCCTGGCTTAGGCTTGAATCACACATGCAGATTTTTCAGCCAAACACTGGCGTGCATCCTATGTCATTATCAGGGTCAGACCTGTCAGATCGCTAATAGCTGAATGATATAACACAAAATGCAATTTTGCTGCAGTCATAGAACACTGAATTTTGTTCCCTCTAATACAATATTATTTATAACAAAGTCACATGTAAAACACATCTCCCTGTGGCTACACACAGCGTTGCTATTAAAGTACTATTGGTCAGGTATTGTCAGTAGAAAATAAAATGATTGCCTGGATTTTTTATAAACCGTGTTACCAGGTAACAGCCGCTGTGTGTTACATTTTCCACTTGTTTGCAATGATGTCCAGTATAACATTGGACAGTCAGCGCAAAATATCTTTATGGCAGTGACGTATCTCTCAGGGAGACAAAGGATCATGCATGCTTGAAACCCAAACACCCGCCTTTAGCAGGATGGGATGATCATCTAATGTGTATGGGGCCTCCTGACACTCCCCACGACAGATGATGTTGGGGAGAAGGTCAGTTCTTTTCGTTCTCGGGGAGACAAACCAGAGGTGCCTGGAATTAGCTTGCTCACCTCTTGACATTCAATACACATTCATGTTAGGCCGATTTGAGCCTCCATGTGTACAGGGGTATTGGGAGAGATAGCAGTCAGCCTATTGAGCATTTGGCCGACAGCTATTTTATGTAGCTTAAAGGCCATCTGTGGCTGAAAACAACTTATCCCCTATCCGCAGGACCCCCACGATCTACTGCCACTCCCGTACAGGAGGCGTGCCAGCTGCAGCATGACGCCGTGGCCGACACACCTCCTTCATGTAGTTCTATGGGAGAGAACTCTCCAATAGAAATGTATGGGGATGGGGCGTAACTGTCGACCTCTCTAGGTCAACGCTACGCACATTAGCGTTCTCACTGAGTGCTAATGCGGGGGCCCCGTTCAGCAGATCGCGGGGGGTCCCATCGGTCAGACCCCCCCTTGATCAAACACTAATCTCCTATCCAGCTGCAGTTGTCCTTTAATGGGAACCTGTCTTCTTGAAAATGCACTCAGATCTGTGGCCATCAAGTTATAGAGCAGGAGGAGCTGAGCAGATTTATATATAGCTTTGTGGGAAAATATTTAGTATAACTTGTAATTTATTGATCTAAATCTCTGCTCATTCTGGGTTTGGGTGTCAAATGGGAGTATCAGTAATAGGGACTGCCCACTAGACTCCTAAACCAGCCGTAGCATTGGTATACATGAAAAAAATTAAGAGTTCTACTGAATCTTTTCCCAAAGCACTATGTAGTCATCTGCTCAGCTCCTTCCGCTCTATAACAGCCTGCCTACAGATTGGACTGCAGATTTACTTTAAGCTCCCTCGAATGGTGGCCTTAGGCAGCCATTTTAGTATCTTTTAAATATATACAAAGGCATTGGAGCTTGGTATCGGGAATAATTTGTATCAATCACTAGACATAATAGGATATTTATCAACACTGAATTCTCAATTATGTGGATAAAAATAAATTTTGTTTGACGTTCACATTATTGTTATCTACTGCATCCTTATTACTTTTTTTTTTTTATAATATATCTTAAAAATGGTGTCTAAAAACTTACAGTTTTGTCTTCTTCGGGTGAAAAGGCAATGAGAAGAAGACACTTTGCTCCGGGTTCTACAATACCAACTGGATTGAGTAACACAAAAGGACCACAGGAATTTAAAATAGAGAAACGAGGCTTGGAAAAAGAGAGGTCAAGGAACATAATAGATGTTAACAACAACTCTAGAACTTTTACAGGCATTACATTGTTATCTATCAAAAGCCCTGGGATCGCAGCTTTAAGCTCTTTTTAGATCATGCTGCTGCAGTTTACCCTTTGCAATGCTGCATTTAAGAGCACATTCAAAGTGATTGTAACTCCATAAGAATTTGATGTTTAAAGTCAAATCAAATTTTTTTTTTTCATTTCATGCTATCATCCTCATATTAATTGCCTACAATGAGCACTCGCCTGAGGATGGGAACACCTTTCACTGGCAGCAGTGTGGTACACTCACATGACTGTTTTGCTTTTATTTCTTAAGATTTAATATCACATTGATATTGTAGTTCAAGGAATAATCCACCTGCACAACTAGTTTTGTACTGTTTCAATACATTTCACATTGCAACTTTGCAAATACAGTAGTTCTGATTAAAGCTCTTCTATTGTATTGTTTCTACAGCTCCCATGCAACCCACTGTGTCTCTTTGGTAACAGATAGTCTGATCCTAAACTAACACTCCTTTTTATCTGTCCCCTACTTCTTACTAATCTACCAAATATAAGGTAGCAAGACTTAGGGGTCAGACAACAGTTTTCTTGTAGTCTGTTACCATGGAAATAGACAATTTGCAAAGCTGCTTCATAGTTATTTTAGATGAACTGGGGTTATAAAAACTGTTGTGAAGGTAACCCCTCTCTTTTATGTTATCTTGGCTCCTAATGGGGGCTACAACCGTATGTACTCATAATAAAATCACTTAGGCTAACAATGTGGCAATTCATCCTTTCACCCCATTAATTATAGGACTTAAATAAAAGAGGCAGATATCCTGGAATCTCTACCATTTAAAGCAAAACTGACAGCAGGGTCACCTATACTAACCTAAATATACAGGTAGATAGCTCGGGTGACCCAGTATCTAATGCTTCTTACCAGGCAGCCCTTCAGGAGATACTAATCTTGTTGCTAATATGGTAATTTCTTCTTTTACACAATGTAGGTGGCTGGTGCTGCATCAGCAACATTTTCTTCCTCTCCCGCACCGGCCACAGCCCATGTCATGAATATGCATCCATCCTTCCCTCTCACGTCATGATGGGGGGGGGGGAGCGTTCCTTCCCACTTTAGACAGTCTGGAACCATGTCACTAGGTTCATAGTATTATTTATCTACTGTTATTTGCATACTATTTATTATGTAGTAATTGTATGACCTTATTATGATGGCAGTGAGTTTGCCGTATTTGCCACAAAATGGTGGTGAAAGTCAGGCACTGTTATTTGGGGAATGTTATTACATTCTCTTTTACACTGTTAGACTCACTTAGGTCAAGTTCACATCACGGTCGAGCATTGTTTGCTCAAGTGATGGGAGCTGATCTGAGCAAAAACTACTACAGGTCCATTTTTTCTCTGCTCAACTCCTGCATAACAACAGACAACAAAGGGAAACCTCACAGACCCCATTCAAAGACAATAAACCTGTCAGGACCTGCTGGTGTCCATTGTGCAACAGACCTTTTAAATATGTTGTTTGTCACTGGAACCGGGGCCGGCTCAATGCATTGTGCTGCATGGGTTCAATTATACCCAGACAAAGAATAAACTCCCTGTACTCTAGGGAACAGAACTTATCCTGTATCCACAGAATAAGGGAAACGTGTCTGATTGCAGGGGGCCCAACCGATGGGACCCCCCCCATGATCTCCTGTACTGGGCCATTAACTTACCCATCCATCAACTTATACATTACACAGTGATAGACTACTGGACCATACTGTTAATAAATATATAACCACTGTACACAGACTGGTATTCTCCCTATATAGTGACCATATAGAGCTGTACACAGGATCTGTATACCTTTTAAGTGATTATGGTTTATTACAGTTTATGTACGGTTTATCTTTAAGTGGTCAGTGTTAGGTTCTCAAACTTGGCACATATAAAATTTTTATGTATACAACATCCTTTTTTGTTGATTTCTACACTGCAGAGTACTTGTGTCATTGTTGAAGTTAAAATATCTTATATTAAGATCAACAGCTGTTACTTTTGGTGATCAATAACAATGAAGTGTTAAAAGCAAGTTGTGAGTCACTACAACACAAATCTTATCGTTTAAAGACTTAAAGGATACTTGCACAGGTTCAGAGGAAATGTTTTGCAAAGATATTCTCTTTACTACCCGTTGTCCTGCAATAAAAACAAAAAAAAAACATATTAAATGCATTTGGCTGTATTATTTCTCCATATAAATTTCAGGGTGTACGAAGCTGTAATATGACATCCATCGGAGTCTATGTAGTGACAGCCTGCCAAAGGCTGTCCAGGCATGCTGGGAATTGTAGTTTTGCAACAGCTGGACACTAGTTAGAAAACACTGTTCTATGCCAGTTCATATTCAGATCTGAAACACTGCTCTGTCGGATGTTAGTTCAGGTTCAAGGGGACTTAAAGTTGTTTTCTTTTTTATTTCATTGTTAATTATAAATAATAACCAATAATGGTATTTTATTCTGTAAGTGAATAATGTACTATAGAATGTAACATGGGCAAAATCGTAACACCCTTGTTAACAAAGCAAAAATCCAGATGAATACAGTGATGACATGCTAACACAAAATGTAATTGAGCCAGAGTTATGCTTGTTGCTTTTAATTTGAAAATCCATTAAATTTAGTAATCTGTGGTAGAAGCACGGCTCTTCAGATAAATACATCACCCCCCTCCCTTTCACTTACGATGAAAAATTTTTTATAAAAAAAAGGGACAATCGCTAGCATAGGTCAATTTATACACTTTTAAAGTGCCTGGCTTCCTAGGGATTTACTCACTGGAGGGTGCCAACAGCTATCAATAAAATGTTGATGGTGATGTTAAATGAACCTAGTTTGGTCATTTTTTAATGAAGTGTAGGGAAATGCACAGTCATTAGCTGGTATCTGCCTCATTGAAGTGATTGAATACCTATTGCAACCTCTCCGAAGCTGATGAGATGGCGGGCATTTTCAGAACTGACGATTAAAGGCGGTGCTATCGCGGGACAGTGAAGCTCCAGATACAGGGTGTTGTGTGGGCTGTAGAAACAAAAGTAAAATATTATTAAATCAACTTTGTCATTTGCAAAAACTTTTTTTTACATAATGTAAATTATTTAGGGATATTTATGATATACATTGGTTAAAAAATTATGTATATTTTTGGGTCAAAATACAGGAAGTGTGGACAGGACAAGCAGGGCTCTGTGCAAGCTTTCAGTTTGCCAATCAGCCTGATGTGTGAGCTGTGGGCATATCACAGAGCCTCAGGGCACAGAGCAGACAGTTGTCAGCTCTGAGGAATGGGGGAGGAAATTCCCATCATCAGTGAACTGCATGCAGTGTGAGCAACATAAACAAGGGATTTAAGCACAAGGACAGGATCAGCACCGGTTAGCCTGGAACATTTCTTTTTAATCTTGTGACACTTTAAAGTTTATTCAAGATACGTGCCTCAGGGTGTACAATAAAATTATAATATACATTACCTAATTAGTTATGTAGAAGGCCACGAGCTATAATGATTTGTATTAAAACCAGGGGTGTAGCTATATGGGGTGCCAAGGGAGCAGTTGCACTCAGGTACCAGTACTTGAGAGTGAACATTTTACCACGTAAGAAGACACCAGTATTATTTATGGCACATTGTGAGTGGGGGCACTGTTACTGTTGGGACTTAAAAGCTTCCAGCTACACCTCTGATAAAACTCAAGTAGTAGTAGGAACTCTGTCTCCGTCATTCCTCTATGGTCCCTGGTGCGGACCTCTTCCTGGTTTCCTGTGTTTAATACGTTAGGCTGTGGCTCACAAACCTCTGGTCGCAACGATGTCCCACCTTAGCTAGTGATTGGCTGAGTGGCAATGTGATGTATTGAGCCCTGGCACCAGGAAGAAGACTGCTTCCGAGGCTCAATATATCCAATTGTCCTTTAGCCAATCACTGGCCGAGGTGGGACATAGCTGCTGCCAGCGATTTGCTGAGCTGCACTGTGATGTATTGACCACATGGAACCAGGAAGATGAGTGCAACAGGAACTGTAATAAAAGTTTTCATTCTAGGTTTTAGTTACTAGATGTGAACAATTCATCTCTCCATTTTATGACAGCAAGCAGAGATGTATAATAAAAATTATGCAACCTTTTATTATACAATAGAACTTAAACCCCATTTGAAGTTGTGTTGCCTATAGCAAGCATATGAAGAAACAAAAACATGCACAAAGTACCGTACTTTACATCCATTTTATCACCTGATCCAATTTTATCTTTTTAAAAACATCACATTACACAAAATATTTGCTTCTAGGCCACCATAACTGTGTGGCCATAAGGTACATATTTTATTTATACATTGAAAGCATTAATTTTCATATTACGTACCCGGTCCTAAAAATTTTAATGCATAAGCTCCATTTATAATTTGTTCTCTAAAAGGCAGAGCAAGCTTATTGCGCATATGGAACGTATGAATTTCCCTGAATAGTACTAATATAAAATCTCGTATTGCAAGAATCATGAATATTTCTACCGGCTTTAAAAACTACTCATATTACAGAATATCCTGCTTTGATCCCATCCATATTGTGCTATATGTTGTCTGGTCAATATCAACAGCAGTATGGTAATGTCCATGTTTATATCTCACCCAAGCTTTAACATTTTGGCCATGTTTACACACAGAATGCATAGCCGTCTATGAGATGACGCATTCCCATGCGGAATGTCCGCACAGAGATTTTCCGTGCGGACATTCTGACGTGTAAACATAGCCTTTGAGTACTGTTTCCTTTATATCTCGTGTACACAATCATATATTACTTCTATTATTTCCTGAAGAATATCTAAATGCTACTTCAATGCACTAAGAGTAACACTGTAGAGGAGCATGCCCAAGGGTACGTCAATACTCTTCTACATTCATTCCACTGAACTCAATGGATCCTCATGTGTACACTCAGATACATCAGCATGCTATTCTGAAAGTTTGCCAATGTACTGTTAATAACTATTATAGTGCTGTCTTAAAGTTCCTCTGTCAATTCAAAATCTTCTTACATGTCAAAAGTTTTGGATTGGTCGGGGTCTGGGTGACCCCCTTAAGAAGAAGCACACTATTAAGTACTCCTCTCCTGGTCTCACTGTGTCTGAACTGTGTGATGTGCTTACAAGGGAGAGAAGCGTTTAGCAGTGTGCTTCTCCCACCTCGTTCTGTTGAGCAGTGTGGGTCTGAACACCCAGACCACAAGCAAACAAAACTTTTTACAAGTCTAAAGTTTTTTAATTGACAGGGACACTTGGGAAGATGGGTTTTCCGACCTAAAATGACCTAACCTCTTTGCAAAGTATCAAGGATAAGTGTCAGATTGTAGGGGGTCCAACCACTGGGACCCCCCCCCCCCTCCCTCAATCTACACTCTGGATCCATTTATTCTCTAAGCCAGTGTTTTCCAACCGGTATGCCTATCTGTGGCAGAACTACAACTCTTAGCATGCCCAGATAGCCAACAGCTGTTTGTGCATGCTGGGAGTTGTAGTTCTGCAACATCTGGAGGGACACTGGTTGGGAAACACTGCTCCATGAAGTGTCTGTCTTTCCTTAGCAGCTTCCATAAAGACTGAATGTAGCTGCGCCGTGCATGTGCGACATGCTGCTCCGTTCATAACACAGACACAGAGGCCCGTTCTGGCTTTTATATATATTTATTATATATATATATATATATATATATATATATATATATATATATTATATATATATATATATATATATATACACACATTTGTTATATTCAGTATATTGGTAACTTATCAGAATTGCATGCTAACATACAGTATATCACAGCGTACACATGTTGGATCCATTAAAGGGGAACTCCGGTGGAAATGTTTATTTATTTATTTATTTTTTTAATCAACTGGTGCCAGAAAGTTAAACAGATTTGTAAATTACTTCTATAAAAAAAATCTTAATCCTTCTAGTACTTATTAGTGGCTTTATACTACAGAGGAAATTATTTTCTTTTTGGATTTATTTTCTGTCGCGATCACAGTGCTCTCTGCTGACACATCTGTTCATGTCTGGAACTGTCCAGAGCAGGAGAAAATCCCCATAGCAAACATATGCTGCTCTGGACAGTTCCTAAAATGGACAGAGGTTTCAGCAGAGAGCACTGTGCTCGTGACAAGAAAGAAATCCAAAAAGAAAAGCATTTCCTCTGTAGTATACAGCCGCTAATAAGTACTGGAAGGATTACGAATTTTTAATAGAAGTAATTTACAAATCTCTTTAACTCTGTCACCAGTTGATTTTAAAAAAAATGAAAGTTTTCCACCAGAGTACCAATTTAAGTCCAATGGACCAAACATTAAAGGGATATTCCAGGAATTTTTTTTTATGTGATTATGCTACAGGGGCTGTAAAGATAGTGTAGTTCATAATATAGTGTCTGTACCAGTGTGTGATGGTTTTCTCGCAATTCTTCTGTGATTTTCACTCCAATATTTATTTTTATCAGCATACAAAATGACTGTTGTCTCAGATTTTTCCCAGGTTATAATGCAGCCGAGACCTGACTCACTAATCAGCTGATGACAGGGAGCCTGTCTGCTTCAATGGGTGGAGGGATCGCTTGGTGGGAGAGAGATCAATCTACAACTAATGCAACAGCTGTGGGCACCCTGATTGAAAACCACAGGTCTTTTGAATGGATGTAGCTCATTTACGTTTCAATGTGTGGGGTGGCTAATGTGTGGGAGGGAGGACAATGGAATTGTGGGATTTGTAGTAAAAAAAAAAGAAAAAGTCAAACAGGAAAAACCAGTTCACAAAAAGCTAGCCACAGTGTTAAGGTAATCTCATGACATTTAGCCCCAAGACAAGTACAGATCCTTCCTAAGCATGTCCATTACTGCCTGCCAGGTACTAAAATTACCTTATGGTGGATAACCCCTTTAACTAAGTTCATTCCTTTGCATAAATATAAATAGAAAGCTATATTCTTATTTATTTATTTTAAAAAACTGTATGCGTTAAAAATGAAACAAACATAGTCTAACGTGGTCTTAGACTCGTTCGGTCCCCTGAACTCAAAGCATTTGGTGCGAGTATGCTTCGGTATATATTATATATGTTCTGACGGCTTACTAGTGTATATTACAAGTTTAGAGTACATTTCAGTGGGAACCACTTAGTTTCTGCATTTCTATAAAAAGGATTGTACCTGAAATTTAGACTTTCTTCAGCTTTCCTTTTGTTGACATCACAGCAGGCAATGAAGCATGGTATTATAAATTTCTTAAACTTTCTCATAAACCTTTGGTAGATGGAGACTCTGGCAGCCGCATACTCATCAGAGCTGAAATAAAAGAGAAAAGGCTTCAGAAATAAAAGTCGACCTTACTGAACTCCTACGCTCTTCAAAAATATCAAATGCATTCTAAGCCTACTGCCCCCAAACTTATAGCAGTTCACCAAGAACCACTAATTCAAGAATACAGAACTGATATTAAATGTTTGGCACAATAACACTGTTTATTAGTACATTTTGTAGCTATATTATGGTTTAGCCCATATATCGGATTCCTATGTTGTGCATTAATATTTTTTTTTTATAATGGTCTAAAGCAGCTGTCTGATTTAGAAAACTCATTTTCAGACAACCTATTCGGGATAGTTGGGAGTTCAGGACTCTCTTCTACTAGCCAGACTAGCGCACCTCTTGCTCTGGTGGACCCATCGCACCCCTGCATTACATATGCATTGAGCTGATTTTATTTAGAACTGTGTAATGTTACATTTTACCTGTGGTGGTGCTGCAGGAAAAATTAACACCTATTGTCGATCGATAAAGTTGGGTTTACAATACAGAATTTCCGATCGAAGTTACACCTTAAATGTCATTAAAACTAATTTTTGCTATTGCACTCCTTATGGTACATAAAAAATCTTTCTAATGTACTTAAAAAAAATTAAGTTTTCCATGTTTTATTTGTGTTTAAAAAAAAGCTGCCACTAGGTGTCTCCCTACTTGTTCAGAGCATATCCCCCCCATCTCTTGCACAAACTTTGGACTCCTGCTGGCCTGGCAGAAGTCCAAAATCAGTTAATGCAGTCTGGAGTGCTGAAGGGGATGTGTGCAGCCTTAGCCAATCATAGCTCATCTCACACTGAACTGCTCTTGTCTGTGTGGAGCAGAGTGAGGGAGGAAGTTATCCCCTGTATGGCTTCAGATGATGTCACGCCTGCTAGGAACGCCCCTTCCTAGTCTGTGAATCTGACTGAGACTGAGGAGAAAATACAGAGCAATATCATGGTTGAAAATGAAAAAATTGTAAAAATAAAGGCAGTAGGCGGTTTATCGTGATGTGGCAGTGAACTGGGAGGATAATAAAATTTAACAAGATCATGACAGGTACTTTTTAAATTCTGCTTTGAAAATCTTATGAAGCAGGATCCCATTGATAAAATACAAAAAGGAAAAAGTATCGCTCACCTCTCCTGTTCTTGTGGAAAAAACGATCCTCTCCAACCGTAGATAGCAAAGTCCAAATGCACAGTTCACAGCACCAGTCAGTTAAAAGTTTCCTTTATTCATTTCCATTTTTTAATGGAAATGAATAAGGGAAACTTTTAATTGACTGGTGCTGTGGACTTTTCATTTGGAGGATCCAATTGATGTCACAGGGATACTGCTGCACAGTGCACACAATGGAATTTCAGCAGCAGTTCATTTGCCGAAAGAATGACCTTGTTCATTCTGGTGGAGGAATACATTGCCAGCTATGGGAACCGGCACTGCCCATGTGGCCCTAGCACTGACTGATTCAGTTGACGCCTGCCACCCTCAGTGTGAATCTGGCCTAAAGGTCTTACCAGTAACAAGATATATTTTGATACTAACATAAAGGAATAGTTGAATGGGTAATAAAAAAAACCTTTAAAAAGTAATATGTAATACAATGTTCTTAAAACCCACAAGTTATGATTTTTTAAAGTTATGTGTAAGGGGAAAAGAATGCCAAGTAATGTGCAGATCTTGCCTCTACCCCTAATTTGTATTATAGATGCCATTCTTACTCCATTTTGATATCTTCTGTCTTGGGGATCTCCATCAGATCAGGCTCTGCTGACTTCAGAGACTTCTCCTTTTGAACCTGCTTAGGAGAGGCAAGTTGTTTTCTCTTATCCTTCTTAGAAGAAACCTCTCTTCTCTCTTTCTTGCTCTGAAACAGAGTAATAAGGATTCTGAATATTTCATGTTATCCTGGTTTATCGAAAACATGTTTACATGTTCACATTACATCAAGATTTTTAGGCAGCCAGCTTTATTTTTTTTTTATAGGTTAAACATGTACAAAGGGATCACATCTTAAAACTGCTGCCTCAATATAACCAAGAAGTATACTAAATTGAAAAGACATGAACAGCTCACTGCTTAATGTGACTTTCCCATGCACGGACCCAGACGGACGTGCCTCCGATCCTCAGTAAGCACAAAAGAAAAGGACAGTCCAGCGCAGTATTTGTCTTTCGTTGCCTTTGGTTTTTTTCAGGAACCATATTTACAACAGGTAACAATCACATGGAAATAAAACCTCTAACGTGTTTCACGCAGAGTGTGCTGGAGTGAGCCAGGAGAGGAGCGCATGGCAGTGCAGACTTCTCCCAGCTAATCGGAGGTCTGAACACTTAGACCCCAGCTGATTACAACTTTTCACATGTCGCTAGGACATGTCAAAAGATTTTTACAACTGACAGGTACACTTTAAGCATAAGAAGAAACAAGCCACCATTTTTTACATTTTTATTGGTCGCATGCAGTCCAAAAGACAAAAACTTAGCAGGCCTCCATATGAAATCAGAGGCATATAAAGCACCAGTAGGGTTCTATAAATGTCCATAGCTGGTGTTGTGTTCAGAGGTTGCATGGTGCCATAATACACTTGTTAGATCTCATGAAGTAACTTCCTGCATGTAGACAACCTCGCTGAATATATATTTAATAGATATATTTATATGCATTCAAATTGCTCATGTTAGCCTCCACTCAGCCTTTAGCAGATGTGAGGAGGACCAACACAAGAGATTCTAGGAATTCATTAGACTTACCGAAATGTAGAAAGGACTAAGATCAAAGCAATTATTAGAAAGCTGTGTATAGATTGTTGTGACAATTTGGAGACATCCAGCACAAGTCATGATAATTGCTGCTCCCTAGTGGCTGATGGTAATTAATCCCATGATATTTCCTGCCTCCCGAATTACATACGTCTGACACCTCCGCTTCAGAGGCTGCCACCAATTTGTCTTGTTAGTTCTTGGTAGGTATGACAATGATCTCTTAAGTCACTTGCATTTATAGAACAGAACTGCAGCATGTAAATGTCTTAAAGGGGTACTCTGGTGGAAAACGAATTTTTTTTTCAAATTGACTGGTGCCAGAAAGTTATACAGATTTGTAAATTGCTTCTATTTAAAAATCTCAATCCTCCCAGTATTTATCAGCTGCTGTATGCTCCAAAGGAAGTTAAAGGGGTACTCTGACCCGTGACATCTAATCCCTTATCCATTGAGGGGGAGTGGCTTGACATAACGAAAACAGAAGCCCCAAGGTTTCGTGTTTAGAACGCTGCGGTGCCAGCCCAGAGATCGGAGGGTCCCAGTGGCAGGACAATCCTGCGATCAGACATTTTCCCCCCTATCCATTGGATAGGGGATAAGATGTTTAGGGACGGAGTACCCCTTTAAATACTTCATTCCAATCTGAACACAGAGCTCTCTGCTGACACCTTTGTCCGTGTCAGGTACTGTCCAGAGTAGAAGCAAATTCCCATAGCAAACTGCTCTGGACAGTTCCTGACATGGACAGAGGTGTCAGCAGAGAGCTCTGTGGTCAGACTGGAAAGAACTACACAACTTTCTTTGGCGCATACAGCAGCTACTGGAAGGGTTAAGATTTTTAAACAGAAGTAATTTACAAATCTGTTTAACTTTATGGTACCACCTGATTTGAAATTTTTTTTTAAACCAGAGTACCCCTTTAAGTTACTTTCTTTACAATACTGTACAGAGACAGATGTTAAAAAAAACAGCAAATAAAACAAAAAAGATAAAAGTTATTGGATTCGATTTTTAGATGAACATTTAGGGCATACAGTAGGTGCAAATCTTTAGAGCAGTGTTTTGCAACAAGGGTTCCTCAAGCTGGTACAAAACTACAACTTCCAGCAACTTGCAACAGCTGGAGGCACCTTAGTTAGGAAACACCATTTTAGAGGCTAATACACATGGCCACTTGAAAGAATTACAGCCAATTTGCAGATGACGTTGAATGCATATACATTTATACCAGATTTATAGGGACAGAACGTTGATCCAGGGATTTATTCTGATGCCATATTTGGAGTCGGGAAGGAATTTTAACCTCGAGTATGAGTTTTTTTTTTACCTTCCTCTGGATCAACTCAATAGGGACTCATTAGGCATATTGGTTGAACTTGATGGACTCTGGTCTTTTTTCAACCTTATGAACTATGTTACTATGTAAATACTAAGCAAATAACCTGTATCTAATACAATTATACTTCTGATCCCAACCGATGTGTGACAATGAAGGTGACACAGAGCCCCTTAGTCCCTGTGACAGTTTTTCCCCTGCAAAGTGACCCCTGGCTTACACAGCTGTGTAGGAAGCTGTAGCGCTGCTAAAATCATATAAATGGAGCTGCAGTGTAAAACCCTTCAAAGCTGGGTGGCCAGGAGTGCCACATTGCAGGTAAAAATTCAGAAGGGAATGCAGCACTATACTAGGGCATCAACAAATGTGTTTACTTGTTATAACCCATTGTCCCTAATTTTTTTAGTTAGTAAAAGTTTAGTTATCTTGCCTTTGGCTGTAACAGTGACTTAGATAACAATTAGTCCAGTGTTTCCTTACAATCCATGACCACCCTTCCATGAACAGTATTATATCTTTCTGTAAGGAATGAAAAAGGCCCTGCATGTAATGTAAACGGACAAGTAATCAGTTCTCCTGGCTGAATTCCAGTTGCCTAATTAGGTGAACAGTAGTAATGAGATTCCACCCCCTCTCTGTCTGCAAACCTGGAGTTCTTTTTTAAATAGCAAAACAGATCATACTTACCTTGCCCAGTCCAGCAATGCCATTCTGGTCTGCCCCTAAGCCTCTGTTTACTTACCATGATAACATGCTACCCCTGTTCAGCTGATGGTGTTCCAAACACACTGCAACCAATCACAGAGGTGGCAAAGTGCATCATCAGGGTCAGTAAATAGAGGTACCAGGGTGGCCAAGAACAGCAACACTATACCAGGTGAGGTGAGCATAATCTTGTGTATAATCTTGTGGAATCAAAGCACTATTGATTTCTATGTCAATTTCTAAAGAGAATTATTGATTTGTTAATTCTTGAAGCAGAAAATAATCCTTGTGAAAAACTTCCATTGACATCAATGGGGCTTTGATTCTACGAGGATTCCAAGCAGAATTTCTAGGTTGGGTTCACACTGAGGATCTCCATCTGGAAATGCACGGACATTGCCTTCCCGATAGACGGCAATGTATGTGCCGTGGACTCCGCCAGTACACTGAGCAAGTTGAAAGTTCTGGCAAAATTTTTAGATCAGAATTTTTGGACAGAAATTCTGTTCAGAAAATGGTTAAGGAAAACTCATTTAACCCTCAGAAGCAGAGTTCCAGTCGGTAATTCTGTAGTGTGAACCTGGCCCTACAGAGCAATTCAGCTTGAACCTGATTCAAATTACTTGTGTGCTATGGTTTTTGCATGAAGAAGTAGAGGAAATACAATGCAGAAATTCAGTGAGAAAATACTGCTGTGTGAATGAGTACATTTAGGCTATGTTCACATGGCGTAATTTCCTCAATTCCCCAAAAATTCTGTTCACCTGTGGAATTCCACCAGAATGGGACAGTGGATTAAAAGTAATGGGCAGTAAATTCTGGCAGATTTTTTGGCGCCATGTGAACATACCCTTACATGGGTTTTTCACAATGGGAATTCTGCTTGCAGATGTTTTGCTGCTAGAATTCTGCAAGCGGATTATGTTCCTACCTAGTGGCTTGAATTAAACCGCAGCAGATTATGCACATGTGATGGACCCTTAGGGAGGTTATAACAGCTAATAATAAAGACTAGGGTATACAAACCGAGTTTTCACTTTCCACCTCTGGCTCGGCTTGTTTATCTAGGAGTGCTTTTGTTTCAATTGCTCGACGTAGCATTCGCACAGCTTCCTCTCTAATTTCCTGATCCAAAAGAGTTGGTTTAAAAGACACCTGGATCATGCACCTCTGGAACAGACAAAATTCAAGAAGGTATCTAAAGTGTTTGTTTCTGTAAGATTAAAGCATTACTGTCATTTGAAAAAAAACACTTTAGACCGTACTGAAATTGGCACTGTCAGATCAAAAAACTTAAAATTTAAATTAAAGAAAACAGACACTGAAAATCACACCACTAGGGGTCCCCATCTGTGCTGGGACACTAACCAGTCCTGCAGTAGCATCAGGCTTGTCCATGAGTCATGGACAAGGGATGACTCAAACAAGGCTTCACAAGCAGATGTACCAATCACTTCCCACCACAAGGGGACACCCCCCCCCCCTTCCCCTGAGAGGATTTCTAACAGAGTGAACTAATTAAAAGAGGTATTTGTATAGTAAATATAGGTGATAGAGCATAAAAATGGACATGATCAAGATTAGGTGCTAAGTAACCTTTTTGTTTTGGTGGGATCTGACTGGTACACTGAAAACTAGCAGAGATCGCCAGTTATTAGCCAGTGTAGTACACAGCAATGCATGCTATTGCTCCCCAGCTGTCAATTAAATCTGATTCTTTCACTATATTATTCTATGTTCACCTTACACTTTATATTAGAATTGAAAAGGATTAATAGCTACAACCCTGTGAAATTACCTAGTTTAAGCAATGATTACTAATAAAGTATGTGTAATGTCCGTTTATCTGTATTTTGTATTTTCTGCTTTGGGTCCTGTTCAAACATTGTTTGTGTCTGAACACTTTCTGTGTTAATTCTCCCTAGGATGGGAAGAGTTAACCTTCCTGACTTCAACACTGGGAGGATATAAAAGGCCTCTTAAGGTGTTGTTCTGGGCTGGTTATTAGACCTGTACTCTGAACATGTTGGCATGATGTTCAGTATGTCTGTCTGTGCACATATCCTAAGTTTTAACCATGATGTCCCTCCATGTTTGAAGTGGGGTGTCTAGTGTGTTCCTTGTTCTCAGTCCATTGTGAACAGTGCTCTTGATTTCCTGACCTGTTTAGTGTTCTGACATTCAGTTAACCTGTTCATCCCCTGCATTTCCTGGTTTTGTCTGCTGTAAACTTATCCACATATCTAGCCTTGTTCATATAATCATATCTGCCGTTAATCTTGATACTGGTTTCTGAACTGTATGTTAGTATGCTATATCCTGCCTTGTTTGTATTTATTTATCTGTTCGTTATTGTATTCCTGTTATGTTCTCGACTTGTTCCCTGACTTTGTACAGTTCTGTTTGTTTTGTTGACTTTGACACCCATGCAAAGGAAGGGACTGGTTCCAAGTTGCCGATCCGTCGTTTAGGGTGGATGGGCAAGTAGGCAGGGAGACAAACAATCTAAGAACCCACAAACAGTTGTACAGTTTATGTCTTTTATGGAGCAGATTGACTAAATATCCAGTGCAGGGAGAAAAATAAGTGAGCCTTTAAATCTCATCTCTGCCAAATGTTTTTTTGTAGCTTCAAATATGATTTGCATAATATTGAAATTAATTTCTTCCCTTGCAGATGTGTTTCTGTACATCAATATTATTGGGATGCCTTGCATGTACAGCCCTCTACAGGTCATGTCAAAGCATCTTAATAGGGATAAACTCAGAACTCTGATTTAGCTATTCCAAAACTACATTTTTTTAATAATCATTCTTGATTTACTTTTATCCTTTGGGTCATTGTCTTGTTGCATTACCCAAAGTCTCTATAGCTTAAGGTCATGGACTGCTGCACTTACTATCTCCTATAAAATGTGATACAACTTTGAATCCATTGTTCCCTCAGTGACTGCAAGGTGTCCAGGGCCGAGGCCGCAAAGTAGTCAAATTTTCATGCTTCCTCCACCATGCTTTATAGTTGAGATGAGGTTCTATTGTGCATTCATGCTTAAACAAAATCCAATTTTGTCTCATCTGTCTATGGGACATTTTACCAGAAGTGTTGTTTTACACCATTTAGTAAAGTGGACACAAAAAGTAATAATCATTTGCTATTACCCTTTGGTTCTCTCTAATTGTGGATTGATGTATGTCCAAGCTTCACCTGTAAGTAAATTGCATAAAGGCATGGTTCACATCAATCAAACTTTTTCAACCAGAGCAGTAACCAGGCTTTGAAGGCCTTTATGTAATGGGCAAAGCTCCTGTAAAACCTTTTATCAAAATGTCTCTTACTTTTTTCCCCTGCAATGTGGATGTTTACTCAACATGCTCAGTACAGACTATTTTTGCGCTATTAGTTTATTTATCTCACATTTGTCTGTAATAGTGACTTAGATAACAATTAGACCAGTAATTCATTACAAGCCATAACCAGCCTTCTATGAACAGTATTATGTCTTCCTGTAAAGAATGAAAAACAAAATGTCCTACTGTTATTTACCTTTCCAGGCAATACAATGCCGACTGATGGTGATATAGTGATGGAAGAATCTTCAGGTAACTGGAATTGAAAAGAAGTAGGCCCCACTGGTGCTATTTCACCCTTGCCAATCCTGGGTACAGGATGAGTAAACTCATTACAACTAGTATGTGCATTTATTACATATATGGCTGCAGTAGAGGTGTCATTTAAAGCTGTTGCTGGGAACTGAATCAAGGAATGAGATAGTTCCAGTGGTGGATGGACTCCAATGGCTTTACAAGAGATCTTGAACTGTCTGAAAATAAAACAAATAAACTGAAAATATGGTTTATGTTCAGTATATACAAAGACACCAATGTATCCCCCTGTATCATGTCATAATTTAACGAATATCAATAATTTTCTTAATATATATATATATATATATATATATATATATATATATATATATAAATTTTTATTAATTTTATTATCAAATTTCCATCAGCTTTACATATTTACATAAACAAAGAGAAACACCCCCCCCCCCTTGAGCCACCGAGAGGAAAAATAAAAAATAAAAAGGAGCCTATATACCTATAACAGGAAATGTAAAGAAAGTTCACAACTATGTACCAAAGGAATCAGTTCTTTACTGTAAAGTTCTTTACTTTCATGAATTGGGTCTGTTTTTTGTTGTTGTCCAGGGATAGAGTTTCTCATACATACCCCCCATTTGTGTATATTGGGTATCCTTTCTGCCATTCATATGAGTTATGGTTAATCTAGCACAAAACAATACTTTCAGAATGAGTTGGACATTTGGCCCCAAGTCGCTTGTGGATGCCAGAATAGCTTATTCGAATCCAAAATCTATACTGGTGAGGAGCCTCCTGTTTATATCTCGGAAGATTCCCTCCCACTAGCTCCTAAGCTTCTCACACTCCCAGATCATATGAAAGAAATCCGCGTCAATGTTATGACATCTCTTGCATTCAATACTTTCCTCTTGCCTAAACTTGGCCAACTTTCCAGGGGTGCAGTAGGTAATATATCAAATTCTCAACTGACTAACTCTGTAACTATAGTTAATAGATATCCTATTGATTTTACTAAGGGTATGTGTCCAGAATGCATCATCTAGAGGTCCTAATTTCGGCTCCCAGTAATTCCTATATATAGATTTCAGAAACTGAAACCTCAGCGGTCTCATCATTTTATAAATGATCACCCATCCCTTCTTCAAATCCTCCTTATATTGCAACAATTCTCCAATCTGAAATTTCTCTAACTCGTATATCTTCTTATTCTTTTTAGCTACATGTGCACTGTGCAGTTGCCTGTATCTTAAGAAATCCGTGTAAGAAATGTGAAACTCCTCCTAAAATTGTTCAAAAGTCTTCAACCTACCGTTATCTATGATATCATCTAATGTGCTAACCCCCTTAGAAATCCAGAAAGAGGGGTCAGGAACAGTAAGAAATTCCTTCAGCCGTACGTTATACCATATAGATATGAAATATAAACCCCCCTCTACTTTAGATTTTTTCTTCATTAAATACAACCCATTAGTGACCATTCTAGCAATTGTGTTACACAAGTCTAATGACCTGGCTTATAATAACTGGCAAAAGCTCAAGTTTTGAATCCCTGAGCATATAATTAAATAATTTATTAAGAAATGAATATCGCCCATTTTGATCATATTAAGGATTCTGGGCAAGTAGTACTGTTGAAAGCATGGGAGTGCTACTCCCCCTTCTCCCAGAGGGGCACAGAGGACCCCATTTTTCAGCCTGGCCCTATTTCGGCCCCAAAGGAGTGTTGTCTCAAGTCTATCGAACCAAGATTGTGGGATCCACACGGGTGAAACGTTCAGTATATAAAGAATCAAGGGCATCAAAGTCCTCTTAATTAGCGCTGCTTTGTCTGCCATTGATAGTGGAAGCCTCCTCCAAAGACCCAATTTTCTCTCCAAGCTTGCCATCAGAGGATTTAGATTGAATTTCTTATAGTCTGAAGGGTCTGCCGAGATAATGAACAAGTATAATAAGGAGTTGCCCTTTCGGACGACCTGAAGCGGAGTTCCATCCAAATTAAAGTTGTAATCGATAGGCATCACACTGGACTTCCCCCAGTTGATGTCTAATCCAGAGAGAGCTCCAAACTCTTGAAAGATTCTCATAAGGACTGGAAGAGCTCTGGGTGTATTATCAGATATACAAGCAAGTCATCCGCATATAAGCTAATGCTGGAAGCTTGTCCTCCTATACCAAAGCCCAATATCTCTGGATTAGAGCAAATCATGATGGCAAGGGGCTCTATATAAATGGCTAACAATGGTGCCCCTTGTTAACTTAAAATGACTAGAGGGGGAAGAGCCCATCAAAACCCTAGCAGTTGGGTGGCTATAAAACAATTTTACCATTTCCAGGAACCGTTGTCCTATGTCCATTTGTGACATAATCCCCCAGAGGAACCTGCACGCCATCTTGTCAACTGCTTTGGTCGCGTCTAGAGACAGGATGGAGCGGAGGTGTAAAATTCACAGTTCAGTAGACAGGATCACTTGTGGTAGTGGATCCGCTGGACCTGTGTGGCAGATGACACGGGCCGTACCAGGGTGTGGGGTCTAAGGTCGGTACCCCTGGCACGACTCAACCACACAGGCGGCTAAGGAGTTTCGAGGCACAGGTAGGATACGGCAACTCGTGGTCAGGATAGAAGGTCAGGGCAGGTGGCACAAGAGGGTAGTCAGGAACATAGCAGGAGGTCAGTAGGCAGGCGGTAAAGGAGCAAGGTCAGGTAACGGAACAAATGAGGTCAGAAAACAGCAAGACAACACACAGGAACGCTTTCTCTCAGGCACTAGGGCAACAAAGATCCAGCAGGGGTATGTGGGAGGTGCAGAAACTTATAACAGTGTGACAGGTGCAACGGATAATTACGGGCGCACTGGCCCTTTAAATCCCAGAGCTCTGGCGCGCGTGCGCCTTAGGAGGTGGGAGCACGTGCACCGAAGCTGAAAGGAAGCAGCAGAGGACAGAGGTGAGTGATGGGCTGGGACTCGCATGCGGGCGCGTCCCTAGATGCAAATCCCAGCCCTGCCAGCTGGGGAAGAGAAGGGGACAATGCGCTCACGTCCAGAGTGAGTGGCCGGAGCGCAAGTTGTCATAGGAGGGAGCCCTCGCATACTTGCAGGGCCGAAAATATTCTCTCAAGATTACTTGACAGATTACGCCCTGGAATAAATCCAGTCTGATCTCTTTCCACTAATACCCCAATCATCCTTGACAATCTGCTGGTCAAAATTTTAGCCAGTAACTTAGCGTCCATGTTTATTAAAGAAATCGGCCTATATGACTTTTTTTTTGTGGGGTCTTTGCCTTTTTTTGGATCAGAATAATATCTGCTTCCAGCATTGAGGCCGGAAGGACCCCATTCCAACAGGATTAATGAAAGGTCTCCCATAGGATGGGAGCCAAAATATCAGCATATTTTTTTATAAAGTTCGAATGGGAGGCCGTCCGGCCCGGGAGAGGAACCATTTGAGAATGACTGTATCACCTCCCTCAGCTCTTGCATGGTTAATTGAGCAACCTGGGCTTATCTTTGATCCTCAGAGAGTCTCGGAGTAACAATTTTAGAGAAGAACTCCCCCAGCTCTATTTCTTGGTGACATTCTGAGGCATATAGCTCGGTAAAGTATTCTAAGAATATTTGCTCTATTTCTGAATCAAGATTCGTTTGAGCCCCAGAATCTAAACAGATGGCCTCTATTCTTTATCTCCCGGCTTGTACCCTGATCATACCTGCTAGCAATTTACTGGGTTTCCCCACCTCAGAGATATCGGTATTTAGAAAAGAAAACGTAATGCTGTGCCTTCTCTAATAGGTAAAGTTTTAAGGATTCTTGCTTTCTTTTCAGATGCATTAAGGAAGTTGAGTCTACTTTTTGATTAAACTGTTTTTTCCTCTTGATCCACTTCCCTTCTAAGCTGAGCTTCCTTCTCTCAAAATTTTTTCTTCAAACAAGAAATCTTTTTGAATTATAAAACTCTGAGGTATGCCTTAAGGGTATCCCAAGTAATCTGGGGGTTAGCAGTTCCCTTATTGATAGACCAAAAATGGGAGATCTCTTGTTTGAAGAAATCATCTTTATTTAACAAGGAAAGCCAGTAAGCATTAAGTTTAAAGATTCTTGTGTGGGCCTTTCCCCCCAAACCCATATCCAATAGGGCCACTAAGGGAAAATGGTCGGAGATAGAGTGGGGGTTGTTACTGATCAGTAAATCTATCCTAGATGCAGAGCCATATGTTGAGCTAAAACAGGTGAACTAAGGCTGATCTCCAAACATTGCTCTCCACATATCCACCCATCCAACCTCCTTCAGGAACCTCGCCAGTAGGGTTTTGGAGGGGGGGGGGGAGGGGTCTGCTCCTACTTCTCCTGTCCAGCCCTGGGTCCATGACAGAGTTTAAATCACCCATAAGAAAGAAGGGTACCCCCTCTCTAGTCTTCATAAATTTAAGTAAAATAAGTTATATCTCAACGGTAAAAGTGGGAGGGACGTACATGAATTCCAAGACCAGTTCCACTTTATCCAATAGGCCATGCAAGAATATATATCTACCCCGATGGTCAAGTAGTTTAGACTTTAACACAAAGTCTATTTTATTGTGTACGTACACAGACACACCAGAAGTGTATCCAGAAAACACAGAATGATATTCCTGGGCAGCCCATCTTTTCCTAGCCCTATCCACCGTATCCTTTGTCAAATAGGTCTCAATCAAAGATACTATTGCTGGTAAGTGTCTGGTTACTTGGTCGAAGATAGCATAGCCCTTTATCCTATCCCTCATTCCCCTGACATTCCACATGATGATCCAAAAAAAAAAATGAAAAAAAAGGCTACTACTCTGTGGCTCCCCACCTCAACCGCATCCCCTCCCCCCTCCATCTGACCCTCCGGAAGCCCGTCTAGGTCTCTTAACAACCATTCCTTATGCTCCCCCAGCTCTCACTCCTCCCACCCATAACACAACAGAATCATAGCCCATTGGATTCAAGCCATTTAGCCACCTCTCCCACATCATTATAAAACAAGGTACTGTATTTATGTACAATTCGCAGTCTCGCTGGGAAAAGTAATGAATATCGCACCCCAGCCACCGCCAATCTTCTTTTGACATCCCTAAAAGAGGAGCATTTGTATTTGAGTTGACCTGCAAAAGTCTGGGTACAATGAGAGCCGGGCACCATTGTAGGAGGAGAGTAAGGTTTTAACTAGGAGAGGGTGAGATGGGGCGCCTGGCACAGGAACCCTGCCCGGCACTCGATGTGCCCGTTCCACCCCAAATATTGCAGAAAGGGACAGATGTTTAAAAGTTTCCTTAATCCAGCTTTTGCAGAACTGTATGGGGTCTCTGTCCTCTGTGCCCTCAGGCAGCCCAAGAAGTCTGATATTAGACCTCCGCGAATGGTCCTGCAAGTCAGAGAATTTACAGTGGGGATCAAAAATTTGGGCACCCCAGGCTAAAATTTGTATTAATGTGCATAAAGAAGCCAAGGAAAGATGCAAGAATCTTCAAAAGGCATCAAATTACAGTTTCTTATAATATGTCAACAAAAGTTAGATTTAATTTCCATCATTTACACTTTCAAAATAACAGAAAACCAAAAGAATGGCGTCTGCAAAAGTTTGGGCACCCTGCAGAGTTAATATCTTGTACTGCCCCCTTTGGCAAGTATCACAGCTTGTAAACGCTTTTTGTAGCCAGCCAAGAGTCTTTCAATTCTTGTTTGAGGTATCTTTGCCCATTCTTCCTTACAAAAGTCTTCCAGTTCTTTGAGATTTCTGGGCTGTCTGTCACGCACTGCTCTTTTAAGGTCTATCCATAGATTTTCAATTATGTTGAAGTCAGGAGATTGTGAAGGCCATGGAAAAAACCTTCAGTTTACGCCTCTTGATGTAATCCCCTGAGGTGTGTTTAGGATCATTATCCATTTGTAGAAGCCATCCTCTCTTTAACTTCAGCTTTTTCACAGATGGCATCAAGTTAGCATCCAAAATTTGCTGAAATTTTATTGAATCCATTTTTCCTTCTACTCGTGAGATGTTCCCTGTGCCACTGGCTACAATACAACCCCAAAGCATGATTGATCCACCCCCATGCTTAACAGTTGGTCAGAGGTTCTCTTAATTAAATTCTGTTCCCCTTCTTCTCCAAACGTACCTTTGCTCATTCCGGCCAAAAAGTTCAATTTTAACCTCATTGGTCCACAGAACTTGTTTCCAAAATGCATCAGGCCTGTCTATATGTTCATTTGTAAAGTTCAAACGCTGATTTTTGTGGTGAGGACGTAGAAGAGTTTTTCTTCTGATGACTCTTCCATGAAGACCATATTTGTACAAGTATCTCTTTATAGTGGAATAGTGTACCACAACTCCAGTGTCTGCCAGATCTTTCTGGAGGGATTGTGCAGTCAAACGTGGGTTTTGAATAGTTTTTCTCACAATCCTGCGAGCTGTTCTGTCTGATATTTTTCTTGGTCTTCCAGATCTAGCTTTAACTTCCACTGTTCCTGATGACTGCCATTTCTTAATTACATTCCGAACAGAGGATATTGACATCTGAAAATGTTTTGCTATCTTCTTATAGCCTTCTCCAGCTTTGTGAGCGTCAACTATTTTCAGCTTCAGATTTCTAGACAACTGCTTAAAAGAACCCATGGTGCCATCACCTGGTCTTCCCAGATGATGATTGAGAACAATCCATGACACTGGCTGGTCTCAGCTTTGCAAAGGGGGCAGTGCATTCTATAAATTCTGCAGGGTGCCCAAACTTTTGCAGACACAATTTTTTTGTTTTCTGTTATTTTGAAAGTGTAAATGATGGAAATAAAATCTAACTTTTGTTGACATATTATAAGAATGTCTAATCTGTAATTTGATGCCTTTTGGAGATTTTTCCATCTTTCCTTGGCTTCTTTATGCACATTAATACAAATTTTTACCTGGGGTGCCCAAACTTTTGATCCCCACTGTACGTTTATAGTCTTCATTGTCTCTCTAAAGAGCGCCCAGATCATTATTAAGTGCACTCAGTTTAGCCTGCAACTCCGGCAATTGCTTTTTCACAGAGAGAGGTCGGGATCTGGTGTTGTTAGCTTCTTTTCTTATCAGAGAAATGTCCGTAGACCGGTGGCCCACCTGTAGGTTCAGTTCTTGTAATCCTTTATTGCAGGTGCATATTTCAGCTAATATGTCAACCAGCATCTGGCTGTGAGGTATTTCCTCTACTGGGTCTCTCACTCCCTCTTGAAGAATTATTGTATTTGACTCATCTGTTCCTACCTCTCGCCGCTCCCTCTCCTTTTTATCCTTATGTTTTATTTTCAGAGTTGGCGACTGCATGTATTTTTCTATCATTCCCAAGGTCTTCTTTTCCAATGGCGAGGCTATTGGGGCAACGTTCTTCTGTTCGCATAGTCAGTTGGTCGTTGGTTCTTATAATAACAGAGCCCGCCTCGCGTGCGCCTGGGGTTGGCGTGTACCATCCAGCCAGGGGGACATGGAAACAGGCAGCTACCTCCTCCCGATACTGAGCAGCCTCCAGCGTGTTATACATGCGCCGACAGCCACGGTATCCAGACACCAACAGCATAAGGCCGATCCATTACTGGAGCTGGCACCCACCACAGATGTTCCCTGGCTGGTAGCCCATTTACTCCGGGCACAGGGGCTTCACATCTCCGGCGGCCAGAGCGAGAGGAAGGATAGGAGGTAGGAGAACCCAGAGAGTGACAGCACCTACGTCATGCCGTCCAGATGATCACGCCTCCTCCCGCCCATCAGTTTTTGAAGATCTTGTCTTTAAGGGTATGTTTACATGAACATATGCCTCTGTGGATTTTCTGGTGCGGAAATTCTGTTTGCTGATTTTCTGCTATGGAAAACCTGCAGCAGGTTATGTACATGTGAGCAATCCCTTACTTTGTATTTACACTCAAAGTGTCTTTTGACATGTCACAGAGACATGATCGGTTGGGGTCTCAGTAATGGTCGGGGGGGGGGGGGGGGGGGGTTACACCTCACTCCAGAGCTTGCAGGGATCTACATCCTGCTTTACAGGATGGCCCAATTATAAGTCTATGGGGCTGTCCAGGAAACCAGGTAGGGGTCCCAGACCACCTTATTTTCTTAAATTATTTTAAAAAATTCACTTCCTGTGTCAGATCAGTATGCAGGCATAAAACAAAGGCATATCTGTGCTGGGTCCATTGAGTTCAATGTCCAAGCACAGTCCACTAGTGACTAAATTTGGTCAATATCCAAGCGTATTTTGCAATTTTGGGGACTAAAGTGCAGGCAGGCACTTTTAAAGTGCATCTGTCATATAGATTATGCATTTGAACCCGCCAGCACAGTCAAATAGATGTTTAATAAATTCCATACCTTAATATAAGCTGTTGGTGCCTTTATTTTTTCAGGGGGACTCTGAGTGTTAAAGAGGCATGGCCACAAGTTCTATCCCCTGTGATATCACGCCTGCTGTCTCTCAATTACAGCAGCAAAAAATATTGAAGCTCTGCACATGTGCCGTGAACAGGAATTGTGGCACGCAGGCAGAGAGTCTGTGGCTCCAATTCATAATATGGAAGACTTAGCGAGCATTCACCCTTATTTCCATTTACAGCTCATGTCAATCAAAGAGGGAGCAGACGTGACATCACAGGGGAAAGCCATTGTGGCTCAGGGGCACATCGAACCCGTCCTGACAACAGTGGGTTTTTAGCAAAATAAAGGCACCATGTTTCATTACTTTTACATTAAAGGGGTTATCCAGGAATAGAAAAACAAAGCTGATTACTTTAAAAAAGACCCTGACCTGTCCTGGGGTTGGGTGTGCTATTGCAGCTCAGTTCCACTGAAGTGAATGAAGCAATGCTGTAATACTACACACAACCTGTAGGCAGGTGTGGTGCTGTTTTTTTTTTTTTTAAAGAAACTAGCTCTGTTTTTTTTATTCCTGGGTAACTAACTATTTGACTGTGCTAGTGGTTTCCTATGCATAAACTATGTGACAGATGCACCTATGTCCCGCAAAATAACAGAATAGTCTTAGAAATTGACAGTACATAGTCACTAGTAGAACTGTTTTGCCAGTATGCCAATACATACCACGAATATAGTGTTTTATAAGATATGAACTTCACAAAATTTAGAAACCTATCGATAGTCAGGTGAATCTCTTGACATTTCTTGAGAAACTCTAAATTATCATGCAGTTCTGTGCTGGAAACAAGTGCTGAATTGTACGATTATTTAGCACAATGTGCAGACAAAAAAAAAACATTATAGTAACCTTGGCTATGTCAAATTTTAATGGACTTAATAGGGATAGGAAAGGAAATAATATTCCTGTACAAATTGAATTGATGCAATTGTACTGAAAACTGCAGGTCATAAGAAAAGGTCACAAAAAAGCCCGGAAAATGTGAATAACATCTTGTAAATGATCATAATACCATTTACGGATATGAATTTCCAATTAACAATAATGTGTGCAATTCTCTTTTACAACAATATCCTAACAACACAATTTCCACTTACCTATTAATAGCCGATTTGCAAATGAGGTCAAAATTATATTTTCCGGCTTTTGGCGCTTTCAATATTATATTCAGTGTAATTGTTTCCAAGGGAAGAATAGTTCCAAAGCCGTCATTTGGCTGGATATCTACATACTATAAATCAAAAGAAATATCAACCTGACAAATGCAATCTGCTTTAACTGCCAGCCAAATACACCTACTTGTCAATATTCCACACATATTCATGTAAATGTGCAGAGTGGAACATAAAAAATACCAATATCAAAGCTACATTCATCTGAATTAATTCTGTATCTGAATATCAGTGCTGTGCTGAATGTATCAGGCACTATTGACCCGTGTATCAAAAGAGTGTCCTTATAGCATACACTGGGCCACTTGGTGTCAGCATCTCTTCTTTTATTGCATGGAGTAGTATAGTGGTCTATGCTATTTCAAGACCGTAACTCGTATTGGCAGAATACCACTATATGCTGTATACAATGATACGAGTCACAGCTTTAGTAAAAATTCCAAATGGATACCTCAGACTCAAGGCTTACTCCTATTTACTATGTATATAAATATATATATATATATATATATATATATATATTTTTTTTTACTTCTTTTTGTTTTTGCTGTGCAATTAAGGGGGAGTGGCACGCTCTCTAGCCGTTCACCCCTCCCTGATTCACAGGAGGATTTTTAAATTGATAGTGGATCCAGCACGTCACCCAGTCAGAGGCCATATGACCAGCAGAGCTGAGTGAAATGAGTGTTAGGATCCCATCTGAAATGAGGCCACCTCCGCGTGGTGGTTGGGGGACACATTCTGATCAAAAAGTGGTCTAAGAGCCTCCATTTTTTGACCAAGCGTGCTGCTGCAACCTTCTTTTTTGTATATTTTGTATTTGCCAAAGAAGTGTGCACCTGTGTATTAGGTAGAGGTGCTGGCTATTTTTCTTTTATATACATACATATATATATATATATATATATATATATATATATGAACCAAAAACAGGCGCAGCACTCCAAAAAAAGCATGCTTTTTCTTTTATATACATATATCTATATTTATACAACTCAGTGGCCCTCATTTACTATTGCAAACCTGACATTTTTGTTGGGTTGTGCGCCAGATTCTGTCGCATTGTGCTAGAAATTCTGTCTGCGCCTGAGTTTGCACCAGAATTGAAAAAACTCAGACTAACTCTCCATTTTGCTAAGAAAAGCAAAAAAAGGGGCGCAGCCACCGCGGAAAGGGGCGTGGTCTCCAAAAAGAGGTGTGTTCCCGGCATTTTCACAAAAACCCAACCTATTTACTAAGGTTTCCACATAGAATGTGGTGGATTTGAGCTGAGGAAAACCTGACAGATCAGAGCATGTGTAAAAAAAAGCAAAGTGTAGGGAAAGTGGAAAATGTAGGGAAACCTTAGTAAATACCGTGGAAAATAAATTGTAGGGAATAAAAACCCACAAAGAAACTTACACTCCACTCTAAGTAAATAAGGGCCAATGTGTGTGTATGTATAGGTGTATGTGAGTATGTATGTTCCACAAAAACGTCCAAACGGCTAAAGATATAACTAACGTGTGCCAAGTTTCACGTTAATATGTCAACAACAAACATAGGATAGGTAATTTAACCCTTACTCACCCCCATTTGCCAGGGTCGGGGTTTTTGTTTAAAGTCCCATACAAGTCTATGGGAAATATATGTTACTGTATAACTTCCAAACGGCTGGAAATATTTAGATAATACTTGGCACGTTACTTATATGTCCATTTAAAATATAGGATAGTTAATTTAACCCTTAACTATCCCCATTTGTGAGGGTCAGGGTTTTTGTTTAAAGTCCCATGCAAATCAATGGGAAATGTATGTTCTCACATAACTTCTGTACGGCTGGAGATATTTCAATACCTGGTACACATATTACAGGTCGGGATATGAGGACGGGATGGGAGGTCGAGATAGGAGGTCAAGATAGGAGGCCAAGATAGGAGGTCAAGATAGGAGGACGGGATGGTCAGGATAGGAGGTCGGGATAGAAGGTTGAGATAGGAGGTTGGGATAGGAGGACAGGATAGGAAGGGATAGGAGGTCGGGATAGGAGGATGAGATAGGAGGACGGGATAGGAGGTCGAGATAGGAGGTCGGGATAGGAGGACGGGATAGGAGGTTGGGATAGAAGGTTGGGATAGGAGGTCGAGATAGGAAGAGGGGATAGGAAGAGGGGATAGGAGGTCGGGGTACGAGGACAGGATATGAGGACGTGATATATGGGGTTGGGATATGACAATAATACATGGGGATGTGATATGAAGGCAAAAGTTTCCTCTTTTGTTGATCTTCCTCCCCAACAAGGATGAGGAAGGAAAAAAACGGGCAACGCCGGGTACTCAGCTAGTATATATATATATATATATATATGTATGGAAATTATTTTTATGTACTCAAGACAAAAAACATATAAACAGGTACAATAAACATTAACAAAATCTGTATCCGACTGGTACAAATGCATTCTACCCACAACATCCCACTACAATGTCAACATCCCATAAGATGCACAGAGCTTCCACTATCGGTACGAAATATGTCATAAGAAGCCCTCATCAGGAAGGTTGTATGGAGCAAACTAATGAGGCCAAGTGCCCTCTCCAAACATGGTGGGTACCGGCATGTTTCCAGTTGTTTAACCCCCTACGTGCTGTAGTCAATAGAGATCACAGCATCTAAGTGATTAGAAACCAGATGGCAGTCCTCTTTGTCCTCTGTTTGGCTCCAATATGTCCCAATGGTGTTCTGTCGAGTGGTTAAGATGGCAGCCCGGGGCCTAGTGAAACCTAAAAGAGATGTGTACTGATCGCAATATACTGCAATAAAGTAGCCTTGCAGTGTATTGTAGAAGGCAATTGCTAGTGCCCTAGGGGACTAAGTCTAAGTAAAAAAAAATTATTGTTTAAAAAAAATTAAAAAGACAAGTATAAAAATAAAAACAGAAAACTTTCCCATTTATCTTATCAAAAGAAAATCATATGAAAATGAACATCATTTGCATCATTGTTGTTAAAGAATGAGCAAACTATTAAAGTGTCTATCCGGTTATGACAAAGGTATCCCATATATAGGGATAGGGGATATATACAGGGATAGGGGATGTCCGACAGCTGTAGTATCCCCCACGATCTTAAGAATGGGGCCTGTCTCTTACAGTTGAGTGTTCCAGCTCCCATTCTGCAACAAACTGGTCTAAGTAGCGACAACCCACTCAGCCAATCACCAGTGGGACTCGTCACTGCGGCCCGTCACCGCCGAGACCAGTAAGTCACATCTACTGTAAATGATTCCAATAAAAAGTACAACCTGTCCCACAAAAATATACCCACATACAGCTAGGTGGGCTTAGTCCACTTGGCCCCTAAACCTCATCATAATATTTGTAAACTTCATGATATCAGCACACACTGAAGCTAGGTGCCAGAAATGTAACTTACACTGTGTACACGTGTATTTCTAACACAATATCCATAATACACACATACCTCTGGAATCCCCATAAAGCCAAATTCTTGGGGAAGAATAGATTTGTTTGATAATTGAATTGAGGCCTGAACAGCTTCATAGATTGTACAGTGTCCAAAATTCACTTCTCTTGGGCTGATTTCTAAATCTGTTGTTGTTACCACGGCATTAACAGTGAAGCAAACAGGTTTGATCTATGGAATAAAAATAGTTTGGTGAATAACATGTGTGGGCAGTGATGTGGAAACTGAAATGTATTCACTTTAGTTGTTATCCAATGTTCAGTGTATCTAAAGCTAAATTGTCAAACATTCTACATTATCACATCTGTCTGCATTACTTTAGGCAATTTTCCATTTGGCAACAAAATCCAGATCATCAGGTTGTTCAGTAGGTTCTGGTATTTTGATTCTTATAGCTTTTATTCTTATATTGTATAAGAATAAAAACTATTGTGATTGTATGTATAGACTTTGAACACTACGCTCTAGTTATTATAGACTATCAATATCTTTACGATAAGTGCCCACACAGTCAAACTTGTTGAACCATAACCAAATTTGCTAGGTTTTGCCATCACTGTGGAGGTCAGACTTCCGGGACCCTCACTAGCTGTGAGAGTGAAGGGAATTCAGTACTTGTGCAATGTTATCTCCCCTTCTAAAGGTATGTTCACACCATGAAAATATGCCTTTTGAGCCTAAATCCATATACTCTCATAAGTTAATTGACTCCTCCAGCAGCAAGATATCAGAGTTTAAAAAGGTGTGCAAATTAGGCTTTGGAGCCCACTGTGTGTTCTCCTTGGCCACTAGATTACAAAGGAAAGGTGGGAACCAGCACACAGAGGAGAGAGCCTAACTGGTGAAGTTGCCGAAATGCGCTGGGCTCTGAAAAACAAAAGGGAATGCCCAGTGGGTTCCAAAGCCTAATTTGCATATCCATTTAAACTCTGATATCTCAGCATCGTAGGTGTCAATTACCTAATGAGAGGTTGGTAAAGATTCAGGATTAAAAGCAATATAGAGCCATGACTATACTTTATACTATAAAAACTTTCTGACAAGTCCAGTTTACATTTCCCCTGTACAGTGGTATTTGCTTGAATGTCACTGTGGCTTCAGTAGTCATGCTTCTGCTTTATTGTCTTGGGAGAGTCTTAGAGGTTGAAATATAAGGTGCTGGCATTTCCTAGCAAAACATGGTCATTTTATAATATGAGAATGATTCCCCTAATTCCCCTATACCAGCTCCTTAACATATAGAAAGATTTATCAAAACATGCTCAGAGGAAAAGTTGACCAGTTGCCCATAGCAACCAATCAGATCACTTCTTTTATTCTTAAAACGCCCTCTGAAAAATGAAAGAAGCTATCTAATTGGTTGCTACGGGCAACTGCTCCACTTTTCCTTTGCACAGGTTTTGATAGATCTCTTCTATAGTCTTTTTATTCAGCATTTTATGAGGAAAACTTGGCCACAAAATCAAAAATACCCTAGTACATAATGACATGTGTACAATCATTATTTTGTCTTTTTTTATTTTTTATTAAATCCAATAAAAACCAACAGGTAGCTTATTAACCCCTTGGGGACGGAGCCCATTATGACCCTAAAGACTGGAGCATTTTTTTGCAAATCTGACCACTGTCACATTAAGCATTAATAACTCTGGGATGATTTTACTTATAAATTTGATTCCGAGATTGTTTTTTCGTGACATATTCTACTTTATGGTAGTGGTAAGTTTTCATCGATACTTGCATCATTTCTTGGAGAAAAATAAAAAAATTTGATGAAAAATTTGAAAATTCCAAATAAATTATATATTGATTCACATATAAAATATGTCTACTTTATATTTGCATCATAAAGTTGACATGTTTTTACTTTTGGAAGACATCAGAGGGCTTCAAAGTTCAGCATCAATTTTCCAAATTTTCACAAAATTTTCTAAATCTGTATTTTTCAGGGACCAGTTCAGGTTTGAAGTGGATTTGAAGGATCTTCATATTAGAAATACCCCAGAAATACCCCATAAATTTGTAACCCCATTTCTTTTGAGTATGGAAACACCCCATGTGTGGATGTCAAGTGCACTGCAAGCACACTACAATGCTTAGAAGAGAAGGAGCGCCATTGAGCTTTTAGAGAGAGAATTTGTTTGGAATGGAAGTCGGGGGCCATGTGCATTTACAAAGCCCCCCGTGGTGCCAGAACAGTGGACATGTAACCCCACATGTGACCCCATTTTGGAAACTACAGACCTCACGGAATGTAATAAGGGGTACAGTGAGCATTTACACCCTACTGACGTTTGACAGATCTTTGGAACAGTGGGCTGTGCAAACGAAGAATTAAATTTTTCATTTTCACGGACCACTGTTCCAAAAATCTGTCGGACACCTGTGGGGCGTAAATGCTCACTGTACCCCTTATGACATTCCGTCAGTGGTGTAGTTTCTAAAATGGTGTCACATGTGGGGGAGGTTCCTTGTTCTGGCACTATGGGGGCTTTGTAAACACACGTGGCCTTCAATTCCGGACAAATTTTCTCTCCAAAAGCCCAATGGCACTCCTTCTCTTCTGAGCATTGTAGTGCGCCAGCAGAGCACTTTACATCCACATATGGAGTATTTATATACTCAGAAGAAATGGGGTTACAAATTTTGGGGGGCTTTTTTCCCATTTTCCCTTGTGGAAATGAAAAATTTAGGGTAACACCAGCATTTTAGTGAAATAGTTTTTTTTTATTTTCCCATTCAACTTTAATGAAAATTCGTCAAACACCTGTGGGGTGTTAAAGTTCACTATACCCCTTGTTACATTACGTGAGGGGTGTAGTTTCCAAAATGGGGTCACATGTGGGTATTTATTTTTTTGCGTTTATGTCAGAACCACTGTAAAATCAGCCACCCCTGTGCAAATCACCAATTTAGGCCTCAAATGCACATAGTGCGCTCTCACTCCTGAGCCTTGTTATGCGTCCGCAGAGCATTTTACGCCCACATATGGGGTATTTCCGTACTCAGGAGAAATTGCGTTACAAATTTTGGGGGTCTTTTTTTCCTTTTACCTCTTGTGAAAATAAAAAGTAAAGGGCAACACCAGCATGTTGGTGTAAATAAATTTTTATTTACACTAACAGGCTGGTGTAGACCCCAACTTTTCCTTTTCAAAAGGGGTAAAAGGAGAAAAAGCCCCCGAAAATTTGTAGTGCAATTTCTACCGAGTACAGAAATACCCCATACGTGGCACTAAACTGTTTCCTTGAAATACGACAAGGCTCCGAAGTGAGAGAGCACCATGCGCATTTGAGGACTAAATTAGGGATTGCATAGGGGTGGACATAGGGGTATTCTATGCCAGTGATTCTAAAACAGGGTGCCTTCCAGCATGCCTCGACAGTCAGTGGCTGTCCGGAAATGCTGGGAGTTGTTGTTTTGCAACAGCTGGAGGCTCAGTTTTTTGAAACACTGCTGTACAATTCGTTTTTCATTTTTATTGGGGGGGGGGGGGGGGAGACAGTGTAAGGGTTGCATATGTAGTGTTTTACCCTTTATTATGTGTTAGTGTAGTGTAGTGTTTTTAGGGTACATTAACACTGGCGGAGGTTTACAGTGAGCTTACCGCTACGAGTTTGCGCTGCGGCGAAAAATTTGCCGCAGCTCATACTTGAAGCAGGAAACTTACTGTAAACCTGTGTGTGAATGTACCCTGAACATTCACATGGGGGGGGGGGGCAAACCTCCAGCTGTTTCAAAACGACAACTCCCAGCATGCACTGACAGACCGTGCATGCTGGGAGTTGTACTTTTTCAACAGCTGGAGGCACACTGGTTGGAAAACCTTCAGTTAGGTTCTGTTACCCAACTCTGTATTTTTCAACCATTGTCCCTCCAGCTATTGCAAAACTACAACTCCCAGCATGTACTGATCGCCGAAGTACATGCTGGGAGATGTAGTTATGCAACAGCTGGAGGTACGCAACTACAACTCCCAGTATGCCGAGACAGCTGTTTGCTGTTTGGGTATGCTGGGATTTGCAGTTTTGCAACATCTGGAGGGCTACAGTTTAGAGACCACTGCACAGTGATCTCCAAACTGTGGACCTCCAGATGTTGCAAAACTACAAATCCCAGCATGCCCAGACAGCAAACTGCTATGTGGGCATGCTGGGAGTTGTAGTTTTGCAACATCTGGAGGGCCACAGTTCACTGCACAGTGATATCCAAACTGTAGCCCTCCAGCTGTAGCAAAACTACAAATCTGATTGATATCAGCAGTCATACGCCCTTCGTCCTTAAATACCAGGATGCAAGGTCGTATGCATACGCCCTTCGTCCCCAACAGGTTAAACAAACAAAAAACCGCTGACCCTAAAAAAATGGCACAAACAATAACACTTTGGCGGAGACCTATCAAACCTTGTACATAGGAACAGTGGAGCAGTTGCAAGTAGTAAAGAGGAGATGCCTTTCGTCAAACCGCCCACCGGTAGTAAAGTGGCCCTTTTCTAACAGAGCCTCACTAGGCCACGTCCCTTCCATAGCATCGCCCCCTTTCTCTCACATTCACTCATGTAGTCTCCTAAATGGATGTGAATGTTTATAGTGTGGGGGCCCCCCACACCCCAAATAATATGTAAACATGTTCCGATAAGTCTGCGTAGCAGAATGTCTTCTAGTAAAAGACAGACAGTATTGTATCAATTTACTGTATAAAGCTTTATTAATAGAAGAAATCATTATTCAAACACATTTCAAAGAATTGTTTCTACGTTAATAGGGATACATTTTATATAGTTATTAAAACATATCAAAATAGTACCTCTCACAAAAAATTCCCACAGGCTGATCAGTCTCTTGTCTTTCAGTTAAATACATTCCAGCTGTTAATTATAGCACGGGGCTCATGGTATAACAGCAATCTGTCATTGTATACATTTCATAGTAAAAAGGACGGGATGCAATGGGGAAGGAATTTCTTTAGGTTACAGAAAGGCAGCGATTATATCACATGAATGCTATATACATTTTATATCATGTTTTCACATAGTGCTAGGCAGCCTTGTTTGTAAATGCATTGTGAATTACAGTCTGCTTTTACATGACTGAAAATACCTCTCACACAAAATCCCCACAAGCTGGTCATTCCTTTTGGCTGTCAGTTAAATGCATTCCAGATGTTTGAGTGTTTCTACATTTGTAGGGATAAATACATTTTATATGGAATAAGATGGAATAAGATGTTTTCTTCTGTACATTTGTAAAGTTAAATACCATTTAAAGGAATAAAGAGCTGTAGCAGAGTGAAAGGCATAAATGATAGCTGTATGTAATTATATGGGTTCTAGTCTAACAGCTAAATTCTTTCCATGTGTATATGGTAGATAAATATTTACATAGAAACTATTCTGCTAACTTCTTTTCAGGTGATTTTTAATCACAGAATACACTGAATAGTGTGTAAATGTTAGATGTAAGTATTTATACCTTCTAATATTGTGGCCCATCAGCCATAACATTAATACCAATGCCTAATATTGTGTCCCATTAGCCATAACATTAATACCAATGCCTAATATTGTGTCATCTTGTGACCCATCATCCATAACATTAATACCAACGCCTAATAAAATGTCCCATCAGCCATAATATTCAAGGGGTTATTCAGGAAAAAACTTTTTTATACATATCAGCTGGCTCCAAAAAGTTAAACAGATTTGTAGATTACTTCTATTAAAAAATCTTAATCATTTCAGTACTTATGAGCTTCTGAAGTTGAGTTGTTCTTGTCTAAGTTCTCTCTGATGACACGTGTCCCGGGAACCGCTCAGTTGAGAAGCAAATCCCCATAGCAAACCTCTTCTACTCTGTGCAGTTCCTGAGACAAGCAGAGATGTCAGCAGAGAGCACTGTTGCCAGACAGAAAACAACAACTTCAGCAGCTGATAATTATTGAAAGGATTAA
This sequence comes from Hyla sarda, assembly GCF_029499605.1. Taxonomy (NCBI): domain Eukaryota; kingdom Metazoa; phylum Chordata; class Amphibia; order Anura; family Hylidae; genus Hyla; species Hyla sarda. Next base: position 103,135,088 of record NC_079198.1, on the reverse strand, counting down.
GATTTTTTTAATAGAAGTAATTTACAAATCTGTAAAACTTTCTGGAGCCAGTTGATATGTAAAAAAAAGTTTTTTCCTGGAATACCCCTTTAATACTGCTGCCTAATATCGTGTCTCTAGGTTGAACTCAACGGCCTCTTGTCTTTTTTTCAACCTTACAAACTGATACTATGTGTCCCTTTAGAGCATTCTGGGTTTCTCTGATATTCTCAAAGTTTCCAACTTACAGTTACAGTTATTATACACCGCCCTATAAGTGGTTCAGCTACTGTATACATGACAAATTCTGGAAAATATTATCCCCAATAATATACATCGCAACCAGGTATTGTACCAAATGGAAGGAAAATAAATATATCCAAGCTGAATAAACAGTGTTTTCCAGCAGAAGCAAATTTTTTCTGTACAGAAGCCACACATTCCATAGAGTAGTAAAACAGGGTACAGGCAGCTTGTGAGAAGTGCTTACTATTATGATTTAAGAGCAGTACCCATATGTGTTAGGGTTTTTTTTATTGCACCCATAAAACTGTGCAAAATCAGGTTATATAGGCGTATCCCAGAACATCTGTATAAAAAAAGCATTTTCCAACAGTAAGTCCCCCTATTTCTCACATTAGACACTTCTATAAGTTACATAGCTGTGTATGTAGGGGCTATATCAATGAATATAGATGCCTCTATGTAAGGGTTCTTGAATTATTTTAGTAAGGAATCTAACACAGATCCTTTGTAGTATCATACAATGCATAACATTAATACCACACCTAATATTGTGTTTCATTAGACATAACATTAATACTACCTCTTGATATTGTGTCCCATCAGCCATAACAGTAATACCAACTCCAAATATTGCTCCCATAAAATTAAAACACTGCCTAATATTGTGCCCCATGAGCTATAATATTAATACCATGGCCTAATAAAATGTCCCATCAGCGATAATATTTATACCACTGCCTTATATCGTGTCCCTAGGTTGAACTCGTCGGCCTCTTGTCTTTTTTCAACCTTACAAACTGTTACTAAGTGTCCCTTTGGAGCATTCTGGGTTTTGATTTCTTTCTTTGTAAACAATGATATTTTCTAAGTTCACAACTTAGTTAGTTATTTTACACCACTCTATAAGTGCTTTAAGTACTGTATACATGACAAAGATTCAGAAAAATATTACCCCCAATAATATACATCGCAACCAGGTATTGTTCCAAATGTAAGGGAAATAAATATATCCAATCATACAAATATTACTAACATATAAACTAAAAGAAAATACTATATTAATGATGTTATATAATTATAATACATAAATAATTTGATTTATTATTATCAGTGACAGTAATAATAATAACAGGACATGTATGAACACATAGTAAAATAGACAAAATAAATCTGAGGCCTGGATCTCATCTCTAAGAATTATATAAGCTCACATTCTATAATGAAGTCACAACAAATGTAATTGCCTGGCAGTGCTGAAAAGCATGTTATATTCTTACGCTCCTGGTAACATGTAATGTTCTGATGAATTGTAAGTTTCCACATGTTCAATGTAGCAATCTATGTCAGGCAGGGTCAGTTCAATCATACAAGGCCTGAGAGCGTATGTTTTAGTTGCAGACCAAGTGAGCTACATTGTTAGTGTTTGTCATTTTACAGCTGTAGTTTTAAATGTCAATACTAGAGTTTAATTCCTAAAATAAACATCATAGTAAGTTACAAACTGGAGAAATGCCTGTTCGAGAAATCTAGTCTTTCGTTTCTTGGCTACATTGTCTCTCATCAGGGCCTGCAGATGGATCCAGATAAGTTATCTGCAGTATTGGATTGGCCTCGTCCGTCGGGCCTACGTGCTATTCAATGCCTTCTGGGATTCGCTAACTATTATCGCCAGTTTATCCCACATTTTTCATCCTTGGTTGCTCCTATTGTGGCTCTTAATAAAAAGGCATCTAATCCTAAATCTTGGCCTCAAGAGGCTGAAGAGGCCTTCTCCCATTTAAAGTCTGTGTTTGCCTCTGCTCCCATGCTTACAAGACCTGATCCAGAGAGGCCCTTTGCTTTGGAGGTTAATGCCTCATCTATTGGAGCAGGTGCTGTTCTTACTCAGAAAAACACCAAGGGCAAGAGTGTAATTTGTGGGTTCTTCTCCAAGACTTTCTCTCCTGCTAAGAGGAATTACTCCATTGGAGATTGTGAACTCCTCGCTATCAAGCTAGCTTTGGAGGAGTGGCGACATTTATTGGAAGGTTCTTCTCATCCGGTCAGCATCTACTCCGATCATAAGAATCTTCTATACCTTCAGTCTGCTCAGCGTTTGAACCACCCCCAGGCAAGATGGTCACTGTTCTTTTCCAGGTTCAATTTCTTCATTCACTTCCGTCCAGCAGACAAGAACATCAGGGCTGATGCTCTCTCCAGGTCCTCTGACGTCATTGGATTGGACTCCACGCCTTGGCATATTATTCCTCCTGACCGTTTGTTTTCTGCCGCTCCTGCCGAGATTCAGCAAGTTCCTATGGGAAAATCCTTTGTGCCCGCCAGATTGAGACGCAAGGTCCTGAAATGGGGTCATTCTTCCTTGACTGCAGGACATCCTGGAATACGCAAGACCCTACTCCTTATTTCCCGGCACTACTGGTGGCCCTAATTTGAATGTGACGTTTCTGATTTTGTTCGGTCCTGTGTATCATGTGCCCATGACAAAACTCCTCGACAAAGACCTGCAGGACTCTGACAGCCTTTACCCATTCCAGAGACTCCCTGGTCCCATATCGCCATGGATTTCATCCCTGATTTGCCACCTTCTCATAATAACACTGTCATCTGGGTCGTGGTAGATCGGTTTTCCAAGATGGCTCATTTCATTCCTCTACCAGGTCTTCCTTCTGTCCCGCAGCTGGCAAAGTACTTCTTGTTGCATGTCTTTCGTTTACATGGTCTTCCTCAGCATGTCGTTTCGGATCGAGGGCGGGCCCTTTGTCTGGACATCAATCTGGACTTCTCCTCGGCCTACCACCCTCAGTCCAATGGTCAGGTGGAGAGGGTTAATCAAATCCTTAAGACTTCTCTTTGGCATTTTGTTTCAGCTCGCCAAGATGATTGGGTAGACCTTCTGCCCTGGGCTGAATTCTCATATAATCTCAAGGATTCCGAGTCCACGAGGTCGTCTCCCTGTTTTGTTGTCTACGGACTCCATCTTCGTTCTCCTCTTGCTCTCCCAGTCTCCTCCGGTGCGCCTGCTGTTGATGAGCTGGTCCGTGACTTCTCCATCATCTGGCAACAGACCAGACAGTCATTGTCCCAGGCACAAGCGGATAAAGGTAGAAGACCTACTCCGTCCTTCTTTCCTGGTGACATGGTGTGGCTTTCATCTAAATACATCTGCTTCAAGGTCCCGTTACAAGCTCGGTCCCCGCTACCTTCATCCCTTCCAGATTCTACAAAAGATCAATCCTGTCTCCTGCAAACTCTGTCTACCTGCTACATTACGTATTCCCAATTCCTTCCACGTCTCTCTCCTTAAGCCTCTTGTCATAAATCGTTTCTCTTAGAAGAATCTTGTCCCAACACCTGTCTCCGGCTCATCTGACGTCTACAAAGTCAAACAGATTCTTGCTGCAAAAACTGTGAGGTAAACAATTTTTTTTGGTCGACTGGGAGGGTTACAGTCCTGAGGAGAGATCTTGGGAACCTGAGGAGAATATCCTGGACCGTGACCTTCTCTGGAGTTTTCTCTCTCGTAAAAGGAGGGGGAGACCAAAGGGGGGGTACTGTTACGCTATTCACTGTGGCCACACACGCTGGCCGTGAGCGCATGGTCCAGTTACCGTCTGCTGCCGACGGGGCTGGGACTCACATTACGGGATGTGCCCGCATGCGAGCCCCAGTCCGTCACTCTCCAGGTGTTTCTCCTGCCTCTGCCTCTCTGCTCCGGCGCGCGTGTCCCCTTCCCTTAGGGCGTGCGCACACCGGAGCTCTAAGATTTAAAGGGCCAGTACGCTCATTAATGTAATCCACCTATGGCTTGTTTATAAATTCCTCCACCCTCCTCAGTTCTCTGCTAGATCTTTGTTACCTTGTGCCCTAGACAAAGCGTTCCATTGCATTGCCTTGCCGTATACCAGATCTCCTGCTTTTGTGACTTGACCTTGCTCCTCTGCCGCCTGCCTACTGAACTCCTGCTAAGTCCTGACTACGCTACTGTGCCGCCTGCCCTGACCTTCTGCTATCCAGACTACGAGTTGCCTCATCCCTCCTGTGCCTCGCATCTCCTCAGCCGCCTGTGTGGTCAAGCCGTGCCAGGGGTAGCGATCTGGGTGTCGCCTGCAGCTGCAATTCCATCACGCTTTGTGGTGGGCTCTGGTGAAAACCAGCGGCACCTTAGACTCCGCTCCCTGGTACAGTCCGAGTCATCTGCCACACAGGTCCAGCGGATCCACATACACCAGAGTTCCTGTCTTCAGGAACGTGAGTGTTACTGTAGTATTTATGTTATGTCTAATTAAACACAATATTAGGCATCTATATTCATTGCTATAGCCCCTACATACACAGCTATGTTACTTTTAGGAGTGTCTAATGTGAGAAATAGGGGAACTTACTGTTGGAAAATGGTTTGTTTATACAGATGTTCTGGGATACGGCTTTGTAAGGTGCTTTTGCACAGTTTTTTAAGAGTGTAATAAAAAAATGTTTAACACATATGGGTACTGCTCTTAAAAAAAAAAGTGTTTATACAGCTTGGATATATTTATTTTCCTTACATTTGGTACAATACCTGGTTGTATATGTATATTATTGGGGGTAATATTTTCCTGAATCTTTGTCATGTATACAGTACCTAAAGCACTTATTGGGCCATGTATAATAACTGTAACTGTAAGTTGTGAACTTTGAGAATATCATGGTTTACAAAGAAAGAAAACAAAACCCAGAATGCTCCAAAGGGATACATAGTAACAGTTTGTAAGGTTGAAAAAAGACAAGAGGCCGTCGAGTTCAACCTAGAGACACGATATTAGGGCAGTGGTATTAATATTATGGCTGATGGGACATGATATTAGGCGTTGGTATATTAATGTAATTGTAGATGGACAACAATCGATGGAAGGACAATATGACAGGCCATTATCAGGCATTGGTATTAATGTTATGGCTGATAGGACACAATATTAGGAGGCATAAATACTTACATATAACATATACACACTATTCAGTGTATTCTGTGATTAAAAATCACCTGAAAAGAAGTTAGTAGAATAGTTTCTATGTAAATATTTATCTACCATATACACATGGAAAGAATTTAGCTGTTCGACTAGAAACCATATAATTACATACAGCTATCATTTATGCCTTTCACTCTGCTACAGCTCTTTATTCCTGTAAATGGTATTTAACTTTACAAATGTACAAAAAAAACATCTTATTCTATGAAATGTGTTTGATATATGTATCAAAAACTATATAAAATGTATTTATCCCTACAAATGTAGAAACGCTCAAACATTTGGAATTCATTTAACTGACAGTGAAAAGGAATGACCAGCTTGTGGGGATTTTGTGTGAGAGGTATTTTCAGTCATGTAAAAGCAGAATAATTACAATGCATTTACAAACAAGGCTGCCTAGCACTATGTGAAAACATGATATAAAATGTATATAGCATTCATGTGATATAATCGCTGCCTTTCTGTGACCTAAAGAAATTTCTTCCCCGTTGCATCTCGTCCTTTTTACTATGAAATGTATACAATGACAGATTTCTGTTATACCAAGAGCCCCGTGCTATAATTAACAGCTGGAATGTATTTAACTGAAAGACAAGAGACTGATCAGCCTATGGGAATTTTTTGTGAGAGGTACTTTTTTGATATATGTTTTAATAACTATATAAAATGTTTTTATCACTATAAATGTAGAAACAATTCTTTGAAATCTGTTTGAATATATGATTACTTCTATTAATAAAGCTTTATAAAATGATACATTACTGTCTGTTTTTTACTTTAAGAAATTCTGTTATGCAGACTTATCGGAACATGTTTACATATTACTCGGGGTGTGGGGGCCCCCACACTATAAACATTCACATCCATTTAGGAGACTACATGAGTGAATGTGAGAGAAAGGGGGGCGAAGCTATGCAAGGAAGGGGGCATTCTGCTACGCAGCCTTGTCGGGTTTACATATTACTTGGGGGGGGGGGGCACACTATAAACATTCACATCCATTTAGGAGACTACGTGAGTGAATGTGAGAGAAAGGGGGGCTGAGCTATGCAGGGAAGGGGCATGGCCTAGTGAGGCTCTGTTAGAAAAGGGGGCATACTTTGCACATAGCCACCAATCAGATTCCAGCTTTCATTTTCAAAAAAGCCTCTGAAAAATAAAGCTGCAATCTGATTGGTTGGTTTGGGCCACTGTTCCACTGTTCCTCTGCACAAGGTTTGATAAATCTCCCCCTTTGCATGTCGATTCTTTTAGTATTTCACTACAGACTTGGCCATTATTATTGCCATTTTTTATTATGAATCCGACTTCCATAAGGATTTCAAAGAAAACACAGCAAAACGTGTCCCGGGGGAAGTTTTTGAGAAAAACACATATTGGGGTTGCGGGCTCTGGTTCGTATGGGAATTGCATTATCGTCAAACATTGTTTTTGTATCTATTTGAGTTATGCATTGTGCTGGGGTGAGCTGAGGACCTCTATATGACTCAGCTGGTAGAAGTACTTGTGGGCTTCATATATAATTAATATACCATGAAACTCACCCAGCAGGCTACCAGTTTCTGTTTTATTTTCTCTGTATACTGAACACCCCCAATTTTAACCCTTTTTTTTTTTTTTTTTTTTTAACAATTGTTGTATATGCATTTCTAATAAAGATTATCTTTATATCTATTTTGGTATTTAGGCTGTGATGCATGATTTAGGCTGTGCTCACACACTGCCACTAATCAACAGTACCACAACTAATTAATGCGTGTGTTTTTGGCATGTTTTACCACAAATGATGAATTACAGAAACTGCAGTAAAAATAATGCATTTGACTGCAATTTGTATAGTCACTGTAAAATGCATCATTTTTTTACTGGACATTTACGTAAAAAATGCATGTGGTAATTAGCTGCAGTACCATTAATTAGCCACAACAACTGGACAAAGGAAGACACTGGGAGAATACAAATGTTTTCAAATCAACTGGTGCCAGAAAATTTTACAGATTTGTGAATTAATTTCATTTAAAAATCCTTTTAGTGCTTATCAGCTGCTCCAGAGGAAGTTGTATAGTTGTATAGTTCTTTCCAGTCTGACCGCAGTGCTCTCTGCTGTCACTTCTGTCCATGTCAGGAACTGTCGGGAGCAGGAGAGGTTTGCTATTGGGATTTTCTCAAGATCTAGACAGTTCCTGACACTGTGGTGAGCCTGGAAAGAACTACACAACTTCCTCTGCAGCATACAGCATATGCTAAGTACGGGAAACTTTTTATATAATGTAGAAAATAACATTATATGTATATCTGTAATATACATTATTTAAAATATGTATATTTTTGTCCCTGCAGCTATTTACTGCGTGTCTCTGTGAGGAGACCAAATAAAGGAAGTGTGTGAGGACAAGATGGGCTCTGTACACTGAGGACAAGCAGGGCTATGTACACTGAGGACAAGCAGGGCTATGTACACTGAGGACAAGCAGGGCTCTGTACACTGAGGACAAGCAGGGCTCTGTACACTGCGGACAAGCAGGGCTCTGTACACTGCGGACAAGCAGGGCTCTGTACACTGAGGACAAGCAGGGCTCTGTACACTGAGGACAAGCAGGGCTCTGTACACTGAGGACAAGCAGGGCTCTGTACACTGAGGACAAGCAGGGCTTTGTGCACTGAGGACAAGATGGGCTCTGTGCAGTGAGGACAAGCAGGGCTCTGTGCACTGAGGACAAGATGGGCTCTGTGCATTGAGGACAAGCAGGCCCCTGTAAACTGAGGACAAGCAGGGCTCTGTGCCCTGAGGACAAGCAGGGCTCTGTACACTGAGGACAAGCAGGGCTCTGTACACCGAGGACAAGCAGGGCTCTGTACACCGAGGACAGGCAGGGTTCTGTACACCAAGGACAAGCAGGGCTCTGTGCAGTGAGGCTCTGTGACACACTCCCGGCTCACACAGCAGGATAATTGACAAGCCATGAGCCTGCACTGAGCCCTGCTTGTCCTGCCCCCACTTCCTGTATATGGTCTCTTCACAAAGACACACAGGCAATAGCTGCAGGGAAAGCATTTTTTACTTAAAAATATACACATTTTTTAACCAATGTATTATCTATATTATATCAAAAGTTTTTGCTAATAACAGGTACACTTTAAAATCTTTAAATAAAAGTAATTTACAAATCTGTATAACATTCTGAAACCAGTTGATTTAAAAACATGCTTTTCCTCTGGAGTACTCCTTTAAGCTAGCTTGGTGTTATTGTAGTCATTAAAACTATACATTGAGGCTAAAAAGCAGTGGGTGTTATAGAGGCTGTGCAATTAAATTGTTGATTATTTATTTAATCATTCCAGAAAAATAGACTCTCCCTTATTTGTGCTGCTGCTTTAGACTAAAAGTTGAATTTATGGTGAGTAAAAAATATTTTTTTTAAATTTTAGCACAAGACTGCAACATACCAAAATGTGTAAATGGAGAAAGGGTCTAAAAACTTTCCGAATTCCTCTTACGCACTTTATTATTCTGATCTGAACTTCTAATAAGAGGCCTTTGCTCACAATGTGGTCTGTATGTAATTACTGAACAAGCTTCTTAGTTACCCTAACAGCACATCCAGTGCATAAAATATCCACATTTTAATAATACAAATGCAACGTTAAAGGGCCATCAAACTATTTTGGGCTACTTTTCATGTACTTAGTAAGATAATGAGTTCTATAAGTGATTCTAGAAGACTATCCGGATGATAATCACATTTTTAATCAACTCAGCGGGAAATGAAGCATAAACCATCAACGCGAGGCTCAAACTTTCCAAATCACTTTAAAAGTTGAAAAATTTGTTAAGTTTCATATAATGGGCTATATTCAAAGCCAAACTGGAAATACATGTACAGTATATCGTATAATATATACTGTCAAGGACAATAATGCTGAATTGCTGTTCAAATGCAATTAGGAAATGGATATCAGATATAGGGGCCCCATTTAAATCTCTTACAATGTAAACAATATAGTTTTAAATATATCTTTTTAAATATTTTTTATAACAGAAAATTATTGCTGTTATACAGGTTTTTTTTACATACATCAGGTGGCATAATTTTGAACCTGGTATAGAATGCATGAGCAATAGGGATGTAAGAAAAAATCGATTCTCGCGATAATCGCGATTTTTCATTTGCCGATACAGAATCGATTCAAAATATTTTTGAATCGATTCTTTTAGGGATGTGGAATTTTTAATAAAACGCACTTTTCTTACCTGCCAACGAGCCCGCGGAGCTCCGGTACAGGTGTTGGGTCCCCGGGCTGTATTCTTCTTACTTCCTGTTAGTCCGGCACGTCACATGGAGCTTCAGCCTATCACCAGCCGCAGCGATGTCCCGCCTCTGCTGGTGATAGGCTGAAGCTCCATGTGATGTGCCGAACTAACAGGAAGTAAGAAGAATACAGCCCGGGGACCGAACACCTGTACCGGAGCTCCGGGGGCTCGTTGGCAGGTAAGATAAAGTGTGTTTTATTTTATTTTGCAGCACCGGAGTACTAGATCGCCGCTGTCAAAGCTGACAGCGGCGTCTATTGGGATCTATGAATGCTCCCAGGTGGGCGATATATCGCGATGTATCGTCACCTAGACGGTATCGCGATATATCGCGATATATCGAATCGCCACACTGGTATCGCGATTCGAATCGAATCGCCAAATTCTTGGCGATTCACACCCCTAATGAGCAATGTTTTTCAATGCACTGTGTCTCAGGTTTACATGATGATTGTGTCATCTGTGGCATGTATACATAGGTAAAAACACATATTGAAACAAGGACAGGCTTGCGCCCCATTGACTTCCATGGCCTTACGTTCGGGTAATTTCTCGCAAATATATGTGTTTTTACCCGGACTCAAAGGAGTGGTGTGCTGCACCGCTCAGTGAGAGTACTATTACGAATAGGTCCAGAAAATGACCTGAATTATCTGACTACATGTGGGCCATTGAGGTCAATATGGCCCCTGCTGGTATACACATCAGCATGCCATTTTGACAGGCTGCTGACATACATCCTCATATACAATTACCCTAGAAGGTCATATATTACATGACTTGCAAGACACCATTAAAGGGGTATTCCAGGCCAAAACTTTTTTATATATATAAACTGGCTCCGGAAAGTTAAACAGATTTATAAATGACTTCTATTAAAAAATCTTAATCCTTCCAATAGTTATTTGCTTCTGAAGTTGAGTTTCTGTTTTCTGTCTAACTGCTTTCTGATGACTCACATCCCAGGAGCTGTGCAGCTACTATGGGGATATTTTCCCATCATGCACAGCTCCCGGGACGTGACATCATCATTGAGCAGTTAGACAGAAAACATCAGAAGCTAATAACTATTGGAAGGATTAAGATTCTTTAATAGAAGTAATTTACTGTTTAATCTGTTTAACTTTCCGGAGCCAGTTGATATATAAAAAAACGTTTTTGCCTGGAATACCCCTTTAACTTCATAGGGCACCCTTAGACATCGATAGAGCCCTATCTTACCTCTATGTATGTACTGCACAAGGTTTTGTTCTGTAGAATTCTGTACACATACAGCAAAAAAAATCCTGCACTACATGCTGTATTACAGAACTGTTCATCTGTGGAACTGCTTTTGGGGGGGGGGGGGGGATATATCTGACATGCAAAGCCATAAAAGGCACCATATGGGGGCATATGGAGTCCATGTGTCTCCTTAGTACAGAGGCTCAGGGGACTCCATGTATCACTCCTACAGCCTCCTGTACACACTTCTGCTGTGGGAATGAACCTTTATCTGGTTCTTGCCCCATTCTAATAACTTGTTGGATACCATTCTGCAGATATGTACTGTCCATCCATCTGTCTCCTGTCTCGTGAGGCCAAGGTATCAAGGTGGAGTTTCCAGAAGTAATCCTGTGAAAACATTTCGCCAGACGTTCCACCGGAATTTACTGCACATTGTGTTCAATGGGGATTCTGCTGTCCCATTCACACGGAGAAATTTCCGATGCAGAAATTCAGCCGCAGAAATTCCACATTCCAGATTCTGCAAAAATATAAGGCCCGTCTCTAATTTTGTGGAATTCCATGGTGGAATCCCACTGAAGTCAATGGAGCTTTAAAGAATTCTGTGTTTTGAGTGCACAGAAATTCCGCCATAATTCAGTCCAAATTTTTCTCACATTCTGCAGAACTGAAAACAATCTGCAGGAATATTTGAAGAACGGAATTTAAGCGGAATGACAGAATTGTTACCATGTGAACATGGTATAAGGCTCACTACACTTTGGAGAGTAAGTAAAAACTGAAAAGCAACAGGGCATACTTTTGACAGAATTCATTGGGCACCTGACAGTATGCATATAAACATAGGCACAATGTGAAATCATTAAACTAACCTGATCAACTACCGATATTGTCAACGGGGCCTCCAATACTCCAGTCTCTTTATCAAAATAGGCACCAGCATCCTGTGAGAGTGAGTGCCTAGAAAACATAAAGAGTCCTTGTATGTCAATAATTTGTACTTCACAGTATTGTCTTAGTGGATGATCGTATCAGTGTTACATTACACCAGTGTTTTCCAAACAGTGTATCTCCAGCTGTTGCAAAACTACAACTCCCAGCTTGCGCGGACAGCCAAAGGTTGTCCGGGCATGCTGGGAATTGTAGTTTTGCAACAGCTGGAGACACGCTGTTCATAGAACACTGCATTACACTTTCTGTGTCTTACTGCAGTTATATCTGTCAAAACAGACATTTATTTTACAGTCTCATTTCCATGAGCATTAAAAACAGAATTATCAGTCACTGTGTGAATATATATCACCATTACATCTATTTATTCAGTGTTTTTCCCACTACTTGCAACATATAAATAATACATGGAAAACAAGTTTGTAAATTGTTGATTTTGATGTCTCCTATCTCATATACAGAACTAGTAACTTCACAGGAAAAAAAGGAAAATCAGAATATACGGTAACTTAAAGGAGTTCTGTAGTGAAAGATAATGTCTCCCCTATCCAAAGGATTGGGCATAAGTTATAGATCGCAGGAGGGTCTGACCACTGGGCCCCCCAGCGATCTCCTGAATGGGGCCCCGGCAGACTGCTGGAAGGAGGCATGCCGACATGCCCTCTCTATGTATCCCATAGACTAAGTTTCCACTTGTTTTTTTTCTGGCAGTTTTTGGAAAACTGTCACTGTAGTTTTTGAGCCAAAACCAGAAGTGTATTCAAAAGGAATAGGACATATAAAGGAAGAACTTACACTTCTCCTCCCTTATGGATCCACTTCTGCAGTGGCAGTTTTCCAAAAACTGCCAGAAAAAAAACCAAGTGGAAACTTAGCCATAGAGATACATGGAGGAGGGGTGTTGGCCACAGCTTCTTGCGGGGGTCAGAACGACCCCTTCCAGAAGACTGCCAGGGCCCCGTTCAGGAGATCGCTGTGGGTCCCCCCGTGATCTATAACTTATCCCCTATTCTTTGGATAAGCGATAAGTTATTTTTCACTGCACTACTCCTTTAAAGAGAACCTGACATTAATTTCATGCTGCACCAAACATGGACAGCATGAAACAGGGATAGGCTCCCTTATTCCATTGATGTATGATTCACTTTGCCGTTTCAGAGGCATCATAGTTATAACAGCAGTTGGTGTCATTGGGGTGGTCCCAACTGTTTTTTTTCCCATCCTGCTGGCCCACACTGATAGATCTATCAATCAAGGCCAGCAAGGAGGAGCCTTGGTCTTAGATGGTGTCCCTGCTTAATACTGCCCGTGGATAAAACTGCAGGAAACTGATGACAGGTTCTGTTAGGTTTCCTCTGTGACTCAGGAATAGACTTAATGGGAGATTTATCAATACCTGTGCAGAGTAAAGGTCGCCCAGTTGCCCATAGCAACTAATCAGATCGCTTCTTTCATTTTTCAAAGGCCTTGTTAAAAATGAAAGAAGCGATCTGATTGGTTGCTATGGGCAACTGCACCACTCTTCATCTACATTGGTTTTGATGAATCTACCCCTTAGTGCCCTGTGCAATACCTGCTATTGACACCCCTTCAGCTTTGTTAACTATATATTACCCAAATATTGCATATAGTACATAAATAAGTAACATATAATAGTCATAAAATGTTCAAAGCCAGACAGTTGCCTAAATAACAACGCCCATTTATTAAGTTAGAAAATAAAGCTGTATTCTGTAAGGTGTCTTTACATAGGTTTGTACACTATGAAATTAGGGTATAGGATCTGGGTACTTAGTTTGCCAAGGCCAGTGGTGTCGCTTTCAGTAATATCCAATGAAATAGTTTACTTAACAAACAAGGCGGCAGCCAAGGATAGAGAGGGAAATGTTGTTCTGGGTCCTCTGCTTAAACAGACTGCAGGGACATAACTATAGGGGGTACAGAGGGTGCGGTTTCACACTGGCCCAGAAGCCGGTGGGGCCCATAAGATCTTTCTTTCCTATAGGATTAGAATAGTGATATAAATGAAGCATTATAATTGGAGGCACTGTTTAACAGTTTTTACATTGGGGCCCATCATCTTCAAGCTATGCTACTTACATTGGGGGTCCTTTTCTAATGTGATTTTGGGGTTTTGTGCCCAAATTGTGTTGCACTTTGTGCGACAGAATTTGCAACCAGAAAATCAACAAAATCCGACCAACTCTCCATTTTACTCAGAAAACCCAAAATAGGGGAATGGCTGCTGGGAAAAGATTGTATGGCTGCTAAGAAAAGGGGCTTGTCCCTGACAGTTTAGAAAACAAATTTTGTAATGTTCCCACATAAAATGTGGTGGATTTGTGCTCTGGAAAACCTTAGAACAGTTGTAACAAATGCAAAACGGAGGGGGAAAAAAATCACCAAATCCCATGGAATTACCTGTCGGGAAAAAAACCACAAAGAAAACTATCCGCCATTGTATATAGCATGAGCTGTCAAACTCACAAAATAATAGCTGTCAATCACTGGGTTGGCGAGGAGAAAAATGTACTGAAAGCACCATATGACAGCACAAAAAAATGCTTGTGGTTCTCTTTGTGTCTCCATTCTCTGTTTCCTAGACCTCTGGGGTTATAACATAGACAAGTTTAACACTTGGGTAAACTGAATTCATATGATATTTTAGGTTTTGCGTGATATGTTTTTTCCCCAGTTTCATCAATATCAATAGGACACTGGAAAACCTGTAAATATGGGACAGTTGTGGACCATATGATGTTTCCCTAACCATTACAACCATGCACGTCTTTTCATGAATAGTCTGAAAAATCTCACTCTTGTGGGGAGGTTGTGTTATGTAGACCCATTTCGGCACATCATAGCAACTTAATTTAGGAAATTCCTTTAAATGCCAATTTTCTTTTTTTTCTTGACGGTTGTTATTCACTTATAGTGAAAGGTCAGTGGCTTTGTTGTTGTTGTGTTATCGTGTGTACACTGATGTTAATTTGTTTACTGTGCGTGCTGTTGGCTTACACTGCATACTGCATTGCGAATCATCCGGCTACCAAGTGCAAGTAATAAATTACTCTGGTTAAAAATGTACAGGTTTAGTTGTGTAGAACATTTAACTTGCATCAATGATTTCTGAAGAATAATGTTTTTGGCTTCAATTATTGTGACACCTGCTTGTACTGATGTACACAACCAACCTGCATCCAAAGTTAATTAAACTCACATACGCTAGAAGAACATCTACAAGCTGTTCGCCTTCTTGGGGGCTGTTCAGTTATCTCTCTGTCCATATGTCACCTTGACATTGACATTCAGTAATTGTGACCCCAAGCCTCTCTAATAATAGGACCTGGACAAGACTCATGGGCAATAACAGAGTCTACCCTCAAGTCATTTGAGACGTTTGACTCACAATATATTATCATGTTCAGTCTACTCATCTGTAATGAACATTATACAGGAATCATGAAGATATCTTTTTAGGGGATAGCTCATAAACATAAATAATACATTACTAATATACTGTACAAAAATACAAATACAGATTACAACCTCAAAGTTTAGTACACAATTACATATTGTATAGTAACTACATGACCACTAAACCTCTTACTGTTCTTTTGTGTTACAATATATTAGTCCTTGTGTTGCTTTTACTTATACTTAATAGCTGGCTATTTCTACTCCATTCATTCCAGTGTTCTTTGCCTAAACTATTAGATCCTTCCTTATTACTGGCTTTGTAATTGTATCCCCTGGTTTACCTGCATTAATTCTAGGCTTGTTCTCTGGCTACTAAAAGTTTCTGTACTGCCCCGCTATCTCTGTTACCGACCTGGTTAAAGGAGTACTGCAGCATAGAACACTTATCCCCTATCTGCAGGATGGGGGATGCGGGTCTGATCGCGGGGGTCCGACCGATGGGACACCCGCGATCTCCCATACGGGGCCCCGTAACTGCACGGCTAATGTTTGTGTTTTCAAACTCACTAAGAGGTTGACAGACACGCCCCCTTCATTCAGCTCTATGGGAGAGGCAAGGATGCACGAATGCTGCATCTTCGCCTCCCCCATAAAGATACATGGAGGGGGCGTGTCGTCCACAGCGTTATGCTGTGGCCAACACCCCTCCTGCATGGGGAGAGCTGTGGCAGAGCCGGGGCCCCGTACAGGAGATTGTGGGGGGTCTCAGCGTTCGGACCCCCGCGATTAGACAATTATCCCCTATCCTGCAGGGGATAAGTGTTCTATGGCTGTAGTACTCCTTTAACTGACTTGCTTATACTGTTAGTTTGTGCTTCTTGTGTTTGTCCTCATTGCTGTTCAGTTTGATGTAACACAGCGGTTACACACTGGTTACTCAATTCAGCCCTTTCATTTCTAATACGGTCTCTTTGGCGTGCAGCGTATATTTATAGAAAGCCTATGAGACTTTGGAGAGCCAAGCTTTTGGTGTACTAATAAAAAAAAATAATATATATATATATATATATATATATATATATACACACAGAGTTAATCTCAAATGAAGGGGTACAGATCTTAGCTGTGTGCTTCTGCCCCTTTGTCAAGAGTTTTTATATATTGTACTCTTAAATAAAAAAAACTGTGAACTTTGGGTAGATTGCCATCTAAAATGTCAGAATGATAGCCTTTGGCCATAGCGGAGAGAGCAGGCTGGCCCACCTATGTATCTGATGCCATTTGATTGAAGTGTCTGTCACTACAGCTGTTGCATGGCTAGCTAAAATCCAACATGTTTGACCCTACTCTTCCCTGACATCTGCCATTAGGGGGGGGGGGGGAGAAGGCCGCCATAATTATCATATGTTCGTCCAGTCTAAAGACTCTAGGGTTCCCCAGAAATGTATCTAATGCCAGTTTAAAGGGGGATTTTCATCTCAACTTGCAATCCCCTATTCATAGAACAAGGGATATCAAGCTAACCGGTGGGCATCTGACTGCTAGGACCCCCGTTCATCCTGAGAAAGAGGACATAATTGTCCCCAGAATGAATGGAGTGCATCTTGTTTGCATGGCCACAGCTTTATTCATTCACTATGAGGCTGGCAAACATTTCCAGATTCAGCCACCGCATTTGGATGTGGCTTTGCCTTCATGCAGTAAACATGGGAACCTTCCCCTAAGGTCTCCACGTATTTATAATAAAGACATCCCTTTAAACCTTTTTGTTGCGAGAAGCAGTCACTGCATATCTCGGCAGACAGTTTAATTAGAAGGAATAGTGACCTAAAATACTGTAAACTAAATCAAATAGATGCCTTAAAACTTCATACATTTCAATACATTTGCTTTAGTCATCATCAAGCTTGTCACTGGGAATGCGCTGAAAAAGACAGGTTGCTGTATAAATTAGAGCAAGCCTGCTTAAATCTGGCCTGCTAATTCAATGGGAAGGGAACCAAGCACTTACTTTGCCAGCACTATTTCTTTTACTAAGCTATAAACTTTATATTTTCTGAGTATCCAGCATTTTTAGGAAAAGTAACTAGCAAAGAGAAACAAAAAAAGCTGCAGATCTGTCAGGTAGTGTCTTGTATTAATCACTAGAGTCCCTGCTTTACAACACTCCGAACCACAATAAATATTCCTTACATGTGAGGCTGCTCAATGAGTCTTTAAATAAAGAGTTGGGCATAGATACAGAGAGCAAAGAGCAGGACGGCCAAGGAAACAAAGTAATCTATGGAGTCTGTATTTCACTGACACGTCAACTGTTAAAGTGAACACTGGTCCCCGGTGTGCTCATCTAACATTGTGTTTTCTTTCCAAATTTACTTTAAGAACTGCACAGTAAGAAAACCACATCACTATACAGCATAGAAATA
Source organism: Hyla sarda (assembly GCF_029499605.1). Classification (NCBI taxonomy): domain Eukaryota; kingdom Metazoa; phylum Chordata; class Amphibia; order Anura; family Hylidae; genus Hyla; species Hyla sarda. Next base: position 103,117,515 of record NC_079198.1, on the reverse strand, counting down.
TACAGATTTACAATGTGACTTTACTTTTTAGACTTTGAAAACTTGTTCCCTGATGTTGTTGAAGTGGTCTATCAGATCAGTGTATGTGTTATGAAGGTCCTCCTGATGAGTAAGAGTCCACGCACATGGCCATGCTTTATGGCCAGACAATGGGCCCATAGTGTAAGGCTAGGTTCACACTACGGAATTTTCGCCTGCAATTCTGCTTTGAAATTGCAGGCAAAAATTCCGCTTACTAAAATGTACTGTATAGTGAATGAGTTTCTGTTCACAAATTCACAATTCGGAATTTGTGAAGCGGAATTTGTGAACGGAAAATCCGCTTGAAAATTTCCGCCTGAAGAATGGCGTTGCTCATTCTTCAGGTGGAAATTCTAGGGAACACATAGCCATCTATTGGAGACTGCAGTGTCCGTGTGGTCCTAGCGCCGATTGATTCAGTCTGCGCTGGCCGCACTCAGAATCTCCACAGTGTGAACCTAGCCTTACTGTGGATTATACTGAATTAGATAATTAAAAAAAAACAGATGCCTCATAGTGGCATAGTTTAAGGCTGTCCATGTTAGGAACTATCCCGAGTAGGAGCAAATGACAGAGGTGTCAGCAGAGAGCACTGTGGTCAGACAGAAAAGAAATTCAAAAAGAAAAAAAACTTCCTCCTCAGTATACAGCAGCTGATAAGTGCTATATCCCTACTGTGTTGATATACAGGAAGTAAAAAAACCTATTACGTTATGCGCTCCGGCCACACACGCTGGCCTTGAGCGCACGGTCCCGTTACGTGCTGCTGCCGGCGGGGCTGGGATTCGCATGCAGGCGCATTCCGCGATGCGAATCCCAGCCCCGCCGGCAGCAGCACGTAACGGGATCACTCATCTGGTGCTTCTCCTGCCCCCGCCTCTCTGCTCCGGCATGCGTGTCCTCGTCCCCTAGGGCGCGTGCACCGAAGCTTTAAGATTTAAAGGGCCAGTGCGCCCATTAGTGAAGTAACACCTGTGGCTCATTGATAAATTCATCCACCTCCCACACTTCCCTGACGGATCTTTGTTGCCCTAGTGCCTGAGAGAAAGCGTTCCTGTGTATTGCCTTGCCGTGTATTAATACCCTTTGCTCCATGACCTGACCTTGCTCCTTTGCCACCTGCCTACTGACCACTTGCTATGTTCCTGGACTACACTACTGTGCCGCCTGCCCTGACCTTCTGCTATCCTGACCAAGAGTTGCCGTATCCTACCCTGTGCCTCCGAATTCCTCTGCCACCTGTGTGGTCGAGCCGTGGGAAGCGACCTGGGTGCCACCTGCCGCAGCAAGTCCGTACCGCTTTGCGGCGGGCTCTAGTGAAAAACCAGCAGCACCTTAGACTCCGCTCCCTGGTACGGTCCGTGTCATCTGCCACACAGGTCCAGCGGATCCACATCCACTGGTGTTCCTGTCTGCTGAAACGTGAGTGTTACAAAACCCTTTTGAGGCTGATGCCAGTTGCCACATTACAGAGAAAAAATTCCTTCCCGACTTTTAATATGACATAACAGAATAAATCCCCTGGATTAACGTTCTGTCACATAAATCTAGTAATCCAACTAACTTGTGATATTATATTTTTCCAGAAAAACATCTAGGCCCCCTTAAAAGGGGGAACTCCGGTGGAAAAAAAATGTGTTCACATCAACTGGAGCCAGAAAATTGACATATTTTTTAATGACTTCAATTTAAAAACCTTTAGAATTCCAGTTACTTCTCTGCTGCTGTATGCTAAAGAGGAAGTTGTGTAGTTCTTTTCTGTCTGACCACAGTGTTCTCTGCTGACTCCTCTGTCCATGTCAGGAACTCTCCAGAGCAGGAGAAGTTTTCTATGTGGATTTGCTCCTGCTCTGGACAGTTCCTGACTTGGATAGAAGTGGCAGCAAAGAGCACTGTGGTCAAACTGAAAAGAACTACACAATTTCCTCTTGAGCATACAGCAGCTGATAAGTACTGGAGGTTTTAGACTTTTAAATACAAGTAATTAAAAACCTGATAACTTTCTGCACCTGTTGATTCAAAAACATTTGTTTTCCCCGATAAAATTTTTTTATTGAGTCAGACTCAAGAATCCATGTCTGATTTGATGGTGAAACCTTCTAACCTCTAGGCATAGAGGATGCACCCTTATTATAATACAGCCTTTGCCTGTCCGGGCATGCTGGAAGTTGTAGTTTTGCAACAGCTAGAGGCCCACTGGTTGGGAAACACTGCCCTGGACACTTGTTCATCTCTCTGATTTTCTAAATATGTACCCTATTTGGTATGACTTGAATATGTATAGGCCATTGCTTTTATTATCATTATTATTATATATAAATATTATATATGCATCCAGAGGGTGCATCTGCAGCAGATGTGTCCCCACCTGAAATGATTTTTAAGTAAACATTCACTCTGTTATTATATACAATAAGCGGGTAAATTGCAACAATTCTGTCTATAATATAAAAATTTGATTAAATGAAATTTGATTTACTTATCTGATTTGTCTAAAATATGCATAATGGTGATTATAATCTCATGTTATTGCCCTGGCATTTGTCTCTGCAGTTTAATAATACGGTAAGACATTTGGTGTAATGTTAAAAGGCTATAAAAGCCAGTTTTAGCGAAAAAATACCATTGAACTGCTCAGTTAATGCAAGGATTGTGGAAGCTGCTAAGTGAGCGCAATGATTTAGGAGATGAAATGCACAAGTGGCTTTTATTGCAGTAAATTGCAGCATTCAACAGATATGTTCAACATTCAGGCAGATTATTTATTCTCGCACCTCATCTGTACCGGACATCTTTGGGACGATGTGAAATGGTATGAGGGCATTAAGGCCCGTCCCATCTAATCTGCGGCACTTGTGCGATGCCAGATGGCAGCTGTATTAAAGTTGTCCTTTATGTTACAGTCTGTCAATGCAATGTGCGCCAAAGAATCAATTAAACCGATATGGTGTCCACTATATTTTACACATACACGCATACACAGTGAACAGCCAGAAGCCTTGGTGGTGGCGATGGGTTAATGCAGTGTAGCCTCCTAGTACTTTAAACCCCTTCATGACCCAGCAAATTTAGATTTCTGGCTCATGTTTTTCCTCCTTACAATCTGAGACCCATAACATTTTTGTTTTTCAACTGAAAAAAGTTGTATTAGGGCTTATTTTCTCTGTGGCGACTTGGACTTTCCAATTATTCACTTTTTTTTTATCATACAATGTATTACAAAGCCAGAAAAAAATTATATGCATGGCAAAATTGAAAACAATATAGAATTGCACAAATTTGTAGGGCAATAATTTTTTTCGGAGTTCAAAATACGGTAAATCTGATATTCCATATTTATTCAATGGGTCAGTACGATTCAAATGATACCAAACTTTAATAATTTTTGTTCTGTTTTATTGTAAAAAAAAATGTAAACCTTGAGATATATATATATATATATATATATAAATATATATATATATAAAATTTGTTCATTGGCCATGTTCTCACCCCTATAACTTTTTTATTTTTTCCACCTACAGAGCTGTTTTAGGGTTTGCTTTTTGCGCCCATGAGCTGTGATTTTTTAACGGTACACTTTGTGTAGTTCTGTTTTTTTGATAATTTTTTTATTTAAAAAATTGGGAATGTAATGTAACCAAAAATCATCAATTTTGTCGTTTTGGGAATTTTTCGGCGTTTACGCCGTTCACCGTGTAGGATCAGAAACCTAATCAGTTCTGCTTCTGCGCTCATTTCAAAGTCCCATAGTGGGCTAATGGCTTAAAGGGATATTCCACTGGCCAGCGTTAGGAACTAAATGTTCCGAATGCTGTTTTCGCGCTGCGGGGGTCGGCCACGTTCTCATGTAGGTCATGGCCACGTCCCCTCAATGCAAGTCTATAGGAGAGGGCGTGACGGGGCAGTAACATTTTTGTGTTTGGGTTGAGGCTGCCCTACAAATGAAGTTAGAGACTGCACCCTTGAATGGAGTTAGAGAGGGTAGAGGAAAATGGGTATAACTTTTGTTTTTCATTTATTTTTATTGGCAGCCTCAGCCCACACATAATTTTGTACAGATGGACACTCATTGGTAGAGTCTATTCCTTTCTGAGGACCAACAGCATAGACACCAGTGCTGAACACTCTGAAACTAACAGTACTATTTTCTTTATTAGTATGTTTATTGGAAATGAATAATAGATGTATGCTAGAAGGATGAAAAAAAAACAAATGCTGGACATGTCCTACTTTTCCTCCATCTAGTCCATCAAACTCTGAACTAAAATGCTTAGAAGAGAAACAGATTACACATTCCCATAATCCACTGTGATATCTAAGCACTAACCTTGGTAAAAACTTCAGCTGAACACTGAAAGATGACTGAGCTTGGATGAAGCCCGTCTTTGGAAGCAACTCCATGTGGTTCCTCAGTTCTTTGCAGACCTCAAACTTCAAGCGAAGGCAGTTGTTGCTCTGCAAAAGAAAAAGAAAATATTGAACATAAGGATGCTGTAAATACATTTCCAAGCTAAGAGACCAATGCATTGTCTAAAACTAGTTTCAATGTCCTATACTGGGTTTATTTTACAGAAAATTATGCATTACAGGGCTGACCTTGCCGACTCATCTTCCGCTGTCTTTATTGCAGTTAGTTTTGGGTGAATTTGAAAAAAAAAATCAGCAATTTTTTTATTTATGAAAAAATAGCATGTTATCTTTATTCTGTTGGTCAGTATGAATACTGTAATACCTTGTTTTGTTTTACTACTTTGTAAAATTGCATGCTATATTCTGACCAAATAACTTATTTTTTCTATCAATGGGGCAGAGTGAGGCTCTTTTTTTTTATGTATACCATTTTGGGTTAAATAGGACATTTTAAAGGCTTGTCATTGCATTTTCTTCTTGGATGGAAGGTGAGCAAAATCAGCAATTTGGTTAATGGGTGTTTGTTGTTTTTTTTTTGCTTATATTTTTTAATTTCCATACCAGAGATACCAAATGTTTTTGTTGCTTAGACTTTTGATAATTGTGGGGATCCAACCGTTGGGGCCCCCACGATCTCCAGGACAAGACCGTCTGGGGCTCTCAGTGAGGAGCGCGTGTTGTCTACTAGTAGAAGGCACATGCTCCATTCATTTCTATGGGAGCACAGATGATGCCCGACAGCTGTACTTGGGTCATTTCATCGCTCGTATAGGAATGAATGGAGTGAGCGCCGGCTGCAGCACACACTCTTCATAGAGCGCTGGGTCCCAGCGGTTGGACCCCTGCGATCAGCTACTTATCCCCTATCTGTGGATAGGGGATAAGTTCCTTTTTCTCTGGAAATCTCCCTTAAGGGACTTGTATAAGCAAGTCAGATCTACCATGACAGCCATAGAGGCTTTGATAAGGCCTCTTGCTGCCATGTCAATCAATAAGGCTAATGTCATGTGGATGCCATTTAGGGGAGTGCTGATACCCCATGCATACTGTGGTTTTTACATGTGAACTTAGCCTTAGACCTTTGCTCAGTATGTAAGAACAGCTCCATTTTATTTTTCTGGTGCATTGTGTTAACTTTACAAAATCCTGAATAAGCTATTGTCAGCACCATGGAAAAAGTTCAAGAAGCTCCTTCTGGATTTTACAGGTAAGGACTTGCTTTATTTCTATTGTTATCAGCTTTATCTTCTTGCTAAACCTTCATTTTGCATTATTATGAGATGACATTTTAGGGGCTTCAAAAGCAATTATTGGTTTTCCATAGAGCAATGCTGCCAAGTTACAATAGTTACTACTTACAATGGTTGTCCTAGAACCAATTCATACAGTAATTGTTTTATTTGATCTGGCTTACTGGAATGTTAGATCATCACCATTGTCCTTTGTGCCATGTTTGCTATCTATATACAGTGAGGTCTCCTTCAAAGGTTTCTCCACAATATCAGAAAGGATTTCTCCTTCCGCTGCTGCCTCCTGAGATTAAATGTATGAAATGGAAATATTCTAATGTAAGGTTACTCTTCAGCATAACATTTTGTCCCTATAATTGGAAAGTTTATTTTTCTCTTTTAGGCAATTACGTAGGAAGGGTTCAGGTGGTATTAACCTCTGCTTGTCAAACATCAAAGTAAAAGGAGATTAACAAGTTTCATGCATAATACATATATGGATGGCTCCTTGCATTTAGCCTCTAGTCTGAATCATCCAAATCCTCCTGAAAATCACTCAAATTGCTGTGCTGTTTTATATTTTTTGCATGCTACCGCTCGTGGTTAAAGAACATTTCTATAATACATAGTCTGTACTTTAGGTAGCATAAATTCTCTTGGAAACATTATGTAACTGAGGTGCACAGTGTGAAGATCAGGAATCAAAATTGATGCAGTATGAGCACTATGTTCCAAGTTTTATTGGTACTCACGGCGTAAAAGGTTATTTTTAAAGGCAGTGAAATAGGTGGAAAAATAGGTCAGATATTAGATAAGAACTAAAATTGTATAATATCCTATAAAGACATAGTACAACCCTAAAATGTTCCTTCATAAATAATAAAATAGAATTATTAAATTAAAACATTTATAACATTTTTAGATGTAAAATTTATACATTACTACGAGTTTGGTTTACCACATTCATTTGTATTAGAATGGTTTATGAGATTAGAATTCGTTTTCCAGTAAGGCTATGTTCGCACAGCATAATTTTCAGCCAGACATTCTGCCTGCAGCAAACACAGAGCCATCAGTTGGCGCTAGAACTGTTCAGAAATGCGCCATCTCTATAGACGGCACTGCATTATTTCTGAGCGCATTGTCAATTCGTTCTGCAGAGGAAGGAATTAAAATTGACGCCAGATGTTTACGGCATGTGCACGATCCAGCTGAATCCTATTGAAAACAATAAGACTATGCTGCAACAGAATTTTCAGACTAGAATTTTTCCGCCAGATCCCACTCGGAAATTTTGCCGTGTGAATGTGGCCTAACATATTCATTTTGTTTTATGGTGCATCTCACTCACCTATTGCCTATCCTCACTGGCTTGAATGAGGCCGAGCTGCAATACCAGATGTAATTTATGTATGAAAGTGGCAATGCTTCTCGAAAAAAAAAAAAAAACATCGATTTTTTTTCTCATCTCATAAAATCTGAATTTCTTACCTGTTTTTAACAACAATGCTGTCCTGATAGAGGCGATCATACATGCAGATTTTCAGGTCAATGTTACAATTTGGAACATACACAGGAACGTCAATAGCAGACCCAGTGGCTGTCACAGGAATCTGAAAATAAATCATTCTTTACATGACTCAAGTGGACTGAAGGGTAAGACATTTCATAAAGGTTAACCACAAACTTTTAGGACAGTGTTCATGGAGCCTGTATATAGAGTTTTTAGGGTTCAGTATTATGGAGCCGTAGAAATATGTTACTAATGTTATACATTGGGACATGTCCCTTTTTGATAATATAAATCTCTGTATTATGCAGAATGACAGTATGGTATGGTCTCACAGATTGTGCGTGTTGTAATAAAGATCTGTGTTATATCAAGTGCATGAGACTTTTTTTTCAATGTTGAATACAGAGCTGTCTTAGCAAAATGTGATCTCTGCAACTACACAAGGCGCAACACAGTTGCTCTATGAAAGGGGGCATCACAAAAGGTATGGCACTTGAGGCTTACGAGCGCCACAAATCTTAAACACTGCTCAAAAATTAAAAATGCAACATAAAAAAGGAAAAGCCATTAGGTTATTAAAATCTGGTAAATAGCAGGTGTCGCTGTGATCTGCAAATAATGAAATTTTCAAGCACCAGCCTTAAAGGGGTACTCTGCTGGAAATGTACCCTTAGTTGAAAAGAGCCTACTGTGCAAATATTGTAATGTGATTTGCTTTGTGTAAAAACACTGCAAAACAGCACGACTACATACAAAAATTGCTGTTCTTTCCTAACCAAGTTGTGTAAACTTCTCTTTGATTTGTTGTTTTCTGTCTGTAACTATATAAAAATGTTCTTTTCAAAAAAAATTCAATAAACAGTTTTACAAAAAAACAAAAAAGAAAACCTTTGCACATAAAGCCTTTAAAGGGGTGCTCCACCCCTAGACATCTTATCCCCTATCCAAAGGATAGGGGATAAGATGTCTGATCGCGGGGGTCCCGTAGCTGGGGACCCCCGCAATATAGCATGTGGAACCCACCTGTTACTGCTCCGGAAGCGCTGGAGGGTCTGGCTCCCGACCATGGGAACGCAAGATCATGACATCACGCCCGCCCCGCCCACACAATGCAAGTCTATGGGAGGGGGCATGACAGCCGTCACGCCCCCTCCCATAGACTTGCATTGAGGGGGTGGGGCGTGATGTCACACAGGGGCTTCATGATCTTCCTTTCCCATAGTCGGGAGCCAGACCCTCCAGCGCTTCCGGAGCAGTAACAGGTGGGTGCCGCATGCTATATTGCTGGGGTCCCCATCTGTGGGACCCCCGCAATCAGACATCTTATACCTTATTCTTTGGATAGGGGATAAGATGTCTAGGGGTGGAGTACCCCTTTAAATGTTAACAGTACATGGAAGGAAAAAGACAACAATAAGTATCTAGAGAGTTTTAGGCAACTTCTGATTAGTTTACAAAATGAAGGAAAGCCTAATAGCACTATTGGGTAGAGTAGATCAAACAAATAACCATCCTATGATTCAAATTTATTTAGAGAAAATTCCCTGATCACACTTCTAGAGTAAATGAAATATACAGAGCAAAGGAAAACTGAGCGGAAAAAAATGTAGTTTTAAAATATTTCTGTATTTCTTCTTACTGAAAGAGTAGCAGGGCTCCATTTCATTTAGGAATAAGGATCATTTATAAAAGGCACTGATGCGAGGATGGTGAGGTCTAGCATACAGGCAGCATTTCAATTCAATCCAAAGGAGTTTGATGGCAATCTGCTCAGGCTCCATGCAAGTCAAACAAGTTCTCTCATTCCATTTTTTATGGATTATACTTTATTGCTTTATAATGACAAATCCATCATGCAAATAGTACCTAGTCAAAAAGTTGGAAGCACATAGCCATCATTTTATGCTTTAAAGGGTTATCCAGGAATAGAAAAACAGAGGTCTTTTTTTTTTTTTTTTTTACGCTCCGTCTGTCTGTCTCCAGGTTATGTGTGGTACTACAACTTGGCTCCATTCACTTCAATGGAACTGAGCTGCAGAACCACACCCAACCTGGAGACAGACAGAGACAGACTTTTGGAAAGAAATTAACTCTGTTTTTCTATTCCTGGAAAAACTCTTCAATTTGTAGGGGTTAATTTGTAGTCATTCCTTCATTAGGTGTATACATGTAAAATGGGCTTATGTTTTAGTTTTTTTCACCTTTACAAACTATGATACTATGATATTAAGTGGACATCATAGAGGGGAGAGCTATAAAATATAAACAGGCATTTATTTAAAATAAGTTGCCAGCCATATCATACTAGGATAAGATGTTTGTTAGAAACCTTGGGAGTTGAACCTAAGCCAGTCAGGCTCTGACATGTAAAAAATAAAAGGAACCGGGAGTGCTCAGTATATGGTAACGCTCAATGTGGATTGCGGCTACCGCTGGCGGTTGTACTCCAATCCAAGTACAACCATAGGGTAACGTGTGGAGGGTCTCTGCAGCCTCTCCACACTAGGTAAACAGCAATGCCTGAGGAAGCGGACCAGTCTGTGAAACGCGTTGCATTGTGGGTAAAACTATTAGTAACTCACCTAGTCTCAGTGCCCATTTATTCCACACTGTTCCCGAAGGTATGTCTGCTGTTTGAGGCTCTGACATGAAGAAGCTTGCTTCATGATGAAGACAATTGGACCCATGTGTGCCCATAGTTACTCTCAGGCCAGATTCACAAAAGGATAATAAGGGCACATTTTTGTGGCCGTATTGTGACTGCAAGTCCCAGCCAGATCATGGGTCCAAATTTACACTGTTAACGCTTGAGGGCTTTTTTTATGAAACTTTACGTTTGTTTAGTTCTTATACTTCACGTAAATAACTTTCTAAATGTATGCATGCTTGTGGCCAGCATTAAAGGGGTATTCCGGCCAAAGACATCTTATCCCCTACTCCCCCTCTGTTCAAGTCTATGGGAGGGGGCGTGGTGGCCGTCATGCCACCTCCCATACACATGAATAGAGGGGGCAGGAATACCACTTTAAAGTATAAAACTTAGAGAAAAAAAGCTTTAAAACCTTTAAATGTGGGCTGAAGGGGCATATGCACTTGTATACATACGTGTCTAAGAGTTTTTACCTGTTACCCAACAAACCTTGATTGACATGGATGACATCTCCTGTATCCTCCACTGTCTTTTCCAAATTGTGACAATGCAGTGAAGTAAACTTAGCACTCCCTCTTGTGGGCAGACCACAATGCTGATTTTGAGAAGACTATCAGTGTTAAAGGTGTCTTATTCACAGAAATCAGAGAGAGATTGGTCCGGTTTATGCTCATGTGAAGAATCAAATGTAAAAGACGTTTAACTTTTGTTATACTGCATGCTGCAAACAGAACTTGCTGCTGTATGTGAATTATTACAATAAACCCAGAACTACTGAACTGGGAAACTAACTTGCTGGGTCTGTTTACTTGTTTTAACCCCTTAAGGACCAGACCAATTTTATTTTTGCATTTTCGTTTTTCCTTCTCGCCTTCTAAAAATCATAACTCTTTTATATTTCCATCCACAGACCCATATGAGGGCTTGTTTTTTTGCGTCACCATGTCACGATTCGGCTGGCAGGAGGTGGATCCTCTGTGCCAGAGAGGGATTGGCGTGGACCGTGCTAGTGGACCGGTTCTAAGCTGCTACTGGTTTTCACCAGAGCCCGCCGCAAAGCGGGATGGTCTTGCAGCGGCGGTAGCAACCAGGTCGTATCCACTAGCAACGGCTCAACCTCTCTGACTGCTGAAGATAGGCGCGGTACAAGGGAGTAGACAAGAGCAAGGTCGGACGTAGCAGAAGGTCGGGGCAGGCAGCAAGGATCGTAGTCAGGGGCAACGGCAGGAGGTCTGGAACACAGGCTAGGAACACACTGGGAAACGCTTTCACTGGCACGATGGCAACAAGATCCGGCGAGGGAGTGCAGGGGAAATGAGGTTATATAGGGAAGTGCACAGGTGAATACACTAATTAAACCAACTGCGCCAATCAGCGGCGCAGTGGCCCTTTAAATCGTAGAGACCCGGCGCGCGCGCGCCCTAAGGAGCGGGGCCGCGCGCGCCAGTACAGGACCGACGGAGAGCGAGTCAGGTACGGGAGCCGGGGTGCGCATCGCGAGCGGGCGCCACCCGCATCGCATCCCGGCTGGAAGAGGTATCGCAGCGCACCCGGTCAGCAGGTCTGACCGGGGCGCTGCGATTGCGAGGATGTTGCGAGCGCTCCGGGGAGGAGCGGGGACCCGGAGCGCTCGGCGTAACAGTACCCCCCCCCCTTGGGTCTCCCCCTCTTCTTGGAGCCTGAGAACCTGAGGACCAGACTTTTGTCTAGGATATTGTCCTCAGGTTCCCAGGATCTCTCTTCAGGACCACAGCCCTCCCAATCTACCAAAAAAAATCTTTTTCCTCTGACCGTCTTGGAGGCCAGTATCTCCTTTACGGAGAAGATGTCAGAAGAACCGGAAACAGGAGTGGGAGAAACAAGTTTGGGAGAGAAACGGTTGATGATGAGTGGTTTAAGGAGAGAGACATGGAAGGCATTGGGAATACGAAGAGAAGGAGGAAGAAGGAGTTTGTAAGAGACAGGATTAATCTGGCACAAGACTTTGAAAGGACCAAGATAGCGTGGTCCCAGTTTGTAACTGGGGACACGAAAGCGGACATATTTAGCGGAGAGCCATACCTTGTCTCCGGGAGCAAAAATGGGGGGGGTTCTTCTTTTCTTATCGGCAAACCTTTTCATGCGGGATGAAGCCTGTAAAAGAGAATTTTGGGTCTCTTTCCATATGGTGGAAAGATCACGAGTTACTTCATCCACAGCGGGCAAACCAGAGGGCAAGGGAGTAGGGAGGGGGGGGAAGAGGGTGACGGCCGTACACCACGAAAAATGGGGACTTAGCAGAAGATTCAGAGACTCTGAAGTTGTATGAGAATTCGGCCCATGGTAGAAGATCTGCCCAGTCATCCTGGCGGGAGGAAACAAAATGCCGTAAATAGTCACCCAGGACCTGGTTAATTCTTTCTACTTGCCCATTGGATTGGGGATGATAAGAAGAAGAGAAGTTTAATTTAATCTTGAGCTGTTTACAGAGGGCCCTCCAGAATTTAGACACGAATTGGACGCCTCTATCCGAGACGATCTGCGTGGGCAAACCGTGAAGACGAAAAATGTGTACAAAAAATTGTTTAGCCAACTGAGGCGCTGAAGGAAGACCAGGAAGAGGAATAAAATGTGCCATCTTGGAAAATCGATCAACGACCACCCAAACAACAGTGTTGCCACGGGATGGGGGTAGGTCAGTAATAAAGTCCATACCAATCAGTGACCAAGGCTGTTCGGGGACAGGCAGAGGATGAAGGAGACCAGCAGGCTTCTGGCGAGGAGTCTTATCCCGGGCACAGACAGTACAGGCCCGCACAAAATCAACAACATCCGTCTCCAGAGTCGGCCACCAATAGAAACGAGAGATGAGTTGCAGGGACTTTTTGATGCCCCCATGGCCTGCGAGGTGGGAGGAGTGACCCCATCTGAGAATCCCGAGACGTTGGCGTGGAGAAACGAAGGTCTTCCCTGGAGGAGTTTGCCTGATGGAGGCTGGGGAAGTGGAGATCAGACAGTCAGGAGGAATGATGTGTTGCGGAGAGACCTCTGCTTCCGAGGCATCCGAGGAACGAGAGAGGGCATCGGCCCTAATGTTCTTGTCGGCAGGGCGAAAATGAATTTCAAAGTTAAAACGGGCAAAGAACAACGACCACCTGGCCTGGCGAGGGTTCAGCCGTTGGGCAGACTGGAGATAGGAGAGATTCTTGTGATCGGTGTAAATGATAACTGGAAATTTTGATCCCTCCAGCAGATGTCTCCATTCCTCAAGTGCCAATTTAATGGCCAGTAGTTCTCGATCCCCGATGGAGTAGTTTCTCTCCGCCAGAGAGAAGGTCCTAGAAAAAAAACCACAAGTAACAGCATGCCCGGAAGAATTTTTTTGTAGAAGGACCGCTCCAGCTCCCACTGAGGAGGCATCTACCTCCAATAGGAAGGGTTTAGATGGGTCAGGTCTGGAGAGCACGGGAGCAGAAGAAAAGGCAGACTTGAGCCGTTTAAATGCGTCTTCCGCTTGGGGAGACCAGGACTTGGGATTGGCATTTTTCTTGGTTAAAGCCACGATAGGAGCTACAATGGTGGAAAAGTGTGGAATAAATTGTCTGTAATAATTGGCGAACCCCAAAAAACGTTGGATAGCACGGAGTCCGGAGGGGCGTGGCCAATCCAAGACGGCAGAGAGTTTATCCGGGTCCATTTGTAATCCCTGGCCAGAGACCAAGTATCCTAGGAAAGGAAGAGATTGACATTCAAACAGACATTTCTCCATTTTGGCATAAAGTTGATTGTCTCGAAGTCTCTGAAGAACCATGCGGACATGCTGGCGGTGTTCTTCTAAGTTGGCAGAAAAAATCAGAATATCGTCCAGATACACAACAACACAGGAATATAAGAGATCACGAAAAATTTCATTAACAAAGTCTTGGAAGACGGCAGGGGCGTTGCACAGGCCAAAGGGCATGACCAGATACTCAAAGTGTCCATCTCTGGTGTTAAATGCAGTCTTTCATTCGTCCCCCTCCCTGATGCGGATGAGATTATAAGCACCTCTTAAGTCCAGTTTGGTAAAGATGTGGGCACCTTGAAGGCGATCAAAGAGTTCTGAGATAAGAGGTAGAGGGTAGCGGTTCTTTACCGTGATTTTATTAAGTCCGCGGTAATCAATGCAAGGACGCAGGGAGCCATCTTTTTTGGACACAAAAAAAAATCCAGCTCCGGCAGGAGAGGAGGATTTGCGGATAAACCCCTTTTTTAAATTTTCCTGGATGTATTCAGACATAGCAAGAGTCTCTGGAGCGGACAGAGGATAAATTCTGCCCCGGGGTGGAGTAGTGCCCGGGAGGAGGTCAATAGGACAGTCATAAGGCCTGTGAGGAGGTAAAGTCTCAGCTTGCTTTTTGCAAAATACGTCAGCATAGTCCATATAAGCCTTAGGGAGACCGGTTACAGGGGGAACCACAGGGTCACGGCAGGGAGTACTGGGAACCGGTTTAAGACAGTCCTTGAAACAAGAAGTACCCCAGCTCTTGATTTCTCCTGTGGACCAATCAAGGGTTGGGGAATGGCGTTGAAGCCACAGTAATCCAAGGAGAATTTCGGAAGTGCAATTGGAGAGGACCAAAAACTCAATTTTTTCGTGATGAGGTCCGATGCACATTAGGAGGGGTTCCGTGCGGTAACGCACGGTACAGTCCAATCTTTGATTGTTAACACAATTGATGTAGAGAAGTCTGGCGAGTCTGGTCACCGGGATGTTGAACCTGTTGATGAGAGAGGCCAAAATAAAATTTCCTGCAGATCCGGAGTCCAAGAAGGCCATAGTAGAGAAGATGGAGGAAGATATCCGCACAGGCACAGTAAGGCGTGGAGAAGCAGAGTAGACATCAAGAACTGTCTCCCCTTTGTGCGGAGTCAGCGTACGTCTTTCCAGGCGGGGAGGACGGATAGGACAATCCTTCAGGAAGTGTTCGGTACTGGCACAGTACAGGCACAGATTCTCCATGCGGCGTCGTGTCCTCTCTTGAGGTGTCAAGCGAGACCGGTCAACTTGCATAGCCTCCACGGCGGGAGGCACAGGAACGGATTGCAGAGGACCAGAGGAGAGAGGAGCCGGGGAGAAAAAACGCCTCGTACGAACAAAGTCCATATCCTGGCGGAGCTCCTGACGCCTTTCGGAAAAACGCATGTCAATGCGAGTGGCTAGATGAATAAGTTCATGCAGGTTAGCAGGAATTTCTCGTGCGGCCAGAACATCTTTAATGTTGCTGGATAGGCCTTTTTTAAAGGTCGCGCAGAGGGCCTCATTATTCCAAGATAATTCGGAAGCAAGAGTACGGAATTGGATGGCGTACTCGCCAACGGAAGAATTACCCTGGACCAGGTTCAGCAGGGCAGTCTCAGCAGAAGAGGCTCGGGCAGGTTCCTCAAAGACACTTCGAATCTCCGTGAAGAAGGAGTGTACAGAGGCAGTGATGGGGTCATTGCGGTCCCAGAGTGGTGTGGCCCATGACAGAGCTTTTCCGGACAGAAGGCTGACTACGAAAGCCACCTTAGACCTTTCAGTAGGAAACTGGTCCGACATCATCTCCAAGTGCAGGGAACATTGTGAAAGAAAGCCACGGCAAAACTTAGAGTCCCCATCAAATTTATCCAGCAAGGATAGTCGTAGGCCGGAAGCGGCCACTCGCTGCGGAGGAGGTGCAGGAGCTGGCGGAGGAGATGATTGCTGGAGCTGTGGTAGTAGCTGCTGTAGCATCACGGTCAGTTGAGACAGCTGGTGGCCTTGTTGCGCTATCTGTTGCGACTGCTGGGCGACCACCGTGGTGAGGTCGGCGACAACTGGCAGTGGAACTTCAGCGGGATCCATGGCCGGATCTACTGTCACGATTCGGCTGGCAGGAGGTGGATCCTCTGTGCCAGAGAGGGATTGGCGTGGACCGTGCTAGTGGACCGGTTCTAAGCTGCTACTGGTTTTCACCAGAGCCCGCCGCAAAGCGGGATGGTCTTGCAGCGGCGGTAGCAACCAGGTCGTATCCACTAGCAACGGCTCAACCTCTCTGACTGCTGAAGATAGGCGCGGTACAAGGGAGTAGACAAGAGCAAGGTCGGACGTAGCAGAAGGTCGGGGCAGGCAGCAAGGATCGTAGTCAGGGGCAACGGCAGGAGGTCTGGAACACAGGCTAGGAACACACTGGGAAACGCTTTCACTGGCACGATGGCAACAAGATCCGGCGAGGGAGTGCAGGGGAAATGAGGTTATATAGGGAAGTGCACAGGTGAATACACTAATTAAACCAACTGCGCCAATCAGCGGCGCAGTGGCCCTTTAAATCGTAGAGACCCGGCGCGCGCGCGCCCTAAGGAGCGGGGCCGCGCGCGCCGGGACAGGACCGACGGAGAGCGAGTCAGGTACGGGAGCCGGGGTGCGGGTCTGACCGGGGCGCTGCGATTGCGAGGATGTTGCGAGCGCTCCGGGGAGGAGCGGGGACCCGGAGCGCTCGGCGTAACACACCAATTGTACTTTGTAATTACATCACTTAATTTACCATAAAATGTACGGCGCAACCAAACGAATATTATTTATGTGGGAATATTGAAAAGAAAATCGCATTTTAGCAAATTTTGGAAGATTTTGTTTTCAAGCTGTACACTTTACGGTAAAAAATACATGTTTTCTTTATTCTGTGGGTCAATACGATTAAAATGATACCCATGTTATATGCTTTTCTATAATTGTACTGCTTAAAAAAAATCTCAAACTATTTTAACAAAATTAGTATGTTTGAAAATGCCCTATTTTGACCACCTATAACTTTCCAATTTTTCCATATACTGGGGCTGATTTTTTGCGCCATGATCTGTAGTTTTTATCGGTACCACTATTGCTTAGGTTTTACTTTTTATTCATTTTTTATGGTTTTTTTTTATAAAATGTGACAAAAAAGCAGCAATTTTGGACTTTTTACATTTTCTCTGTTCACCGTACGGGATAATTAACAATATATTTTGATAGTTCAGACTTTTACCCACGTGGCAATACCAAATATGTGTATTAATAATTTTTTTTACGCTTTTTGGGGGGTAAAATGGGAAAAACTGACGTTTTACCTTTTTATTGGGGAAGGGGATTTTTCAATATTTTAACTTTTTTTTTTTTTTTACACTTTAATAGTCCTCATGGGGGACTATTGATAACAATCATTTGATTGCTAATACTGTTCAGTGCTATGCATAGGGCATAGCACTGATCAGTGTTATCGGTCATTTTCTGCTCTGGTCTGCTCGATCTCAGACCAGAGCAGAAGACCCCGGGAGACGGCCGGGGCCAGGTGAGAGGACCTCCGGCCGCCATGCTGGATATATATATATATATATATATATATATATATAAAATGAAATGGCAACAGCACTTCCATGTGATGCAAAAAAGACTTTGTCTTTATTCACACAAATGTGAAGGTGACGTTTTGGCCAGCTCACCCAGCCATTGTCAAGGCTTCTCATTTGTGTGAATAAAGACCAAGTCTTTTTTGTATCACATGGGAGTGCTGCTTCCCTTTAGTTTTCTGTATATCTAAGGATCTGCCACCAGGATCTTGAGGCTATTTGCAACCATTCACAAACCTTTTCTGTAGTGCTGCTTTTCCTTCTTATATATGTATATATAAAAAACAAAAAACAACAGCACTCCCTTAAAAAAATAGAAAAGTGCTGGGTGCAAGCTACTTAAAAGAACTGAGTCCTGAGATTCCAAAGCATACAAAAAAATAGAACCAGTGCAGCACTCCATAAAGGTGAAAAAAATGTGGATTTATTCCATCTGAAAATGTGACAAAGCAGCGACGTTTCGATCCTCTCCAGGATCTTTCTCAAGCTTTCATGGGCGCAGCTCACGACACAAGACACAGGTGATGTGAGCTCCGCGTCGGTCTCCCTCTAACTAGCTTCTCTCAGTGCCTATTAGGCTCCTACAGCTGTGGTTTTTGCCCTACTGCTTCCTAACTATGTCCCTATCCACCAGGAAGAGGATTAAGAAGCTTTCCCTGGGTCTCTCGCAGCCTATTCTGGACTTTTTCAGGGCCTCCCCTGGGCCCAATATGGTGGCCGTCTCAACACAACGCTGGCGTCTGATGAAGATGACAGCGCGGGCCAAGCCCAAATGTCTCCTGAGGACATGTTGCACAATATTCAGCAACTTTTCCGGGCCGAACTGAAAAAGGCCATTACGGATTTTACAGCCCAGATCCACGAGCTAGGCCAGCGGGTCTCTGACAATAAAATCAAGCTAGACGAGCTGGCGGACGCTGCCGAGACTGATTGTAAAGATATTGACTCCCACTCTGCAAGTTAGAGGCCTTGGAACTTAAACTGGAGGATCTTGAAAATCGTTCACAGCGGGCAAACATTCGCATCAGGGGCCTCCGGGAAGGAGAAACCTCCAGGCTGTAGATGACTCTATGTTCCAGGCCCTTATGCTGCAACTCGAGCCTGAGTTACTACGAATGGACCGGGTGCACCGGGCCTTGGCCCACCCTCGCTCTCCGGATATACCGAGGGATGTTGTGCTTAAGCTTCACTACTCCGAGGTGAGAGACCAGCTGCTCTTTGCTGCACGCAACTTACCTGCTCTTCCGATATGCCGCCCAAGGTGAGATTTTATTCAGACCTTTCTCCTTCCACCCTTGAGAGGCTAAACCAGCTTCGCCTATCACCGTTGCTCTTACCCGAGAAAATGTTAAATACAGATGGGTGTTCCCATTCTCCCAGGCCTTCCAGGTTAATGGCTGTTCCTACGTAGATCCGATTCCTCTCTGATGCCCAGGAGGCCCTTGCAAAGGAGAACATCAGCTGGTCAGCTCCCACGGCACTGCCTCAAAGGGGCTCTCACCCAACCCGCACCTGGACTCAAGTTCCATCTCCTCAGCGGGCTTCTCCCACCTCGTCCCCCCCCCCCATCGTGAGCCGCCCTCTACCCAGTCTGTGAGCCTGGAAGTATACCAGTCCGAGCTAATATTTGTTCTGGCTTTCCAGCTCTTTGTTTGCTCTTTTGGGCTTCTTTTCTCTCCACTTTCCTCTTTTGTACTATCTATGTGATGTCTGCCAGTTCCTTTTTTTCTTTATGGATCGCACCGTATAAATGTGTAAGATATTGTCCCATAATGTTAGTGGGTTCAATTCCCCTTCAAAACAACGGAAGGCATTCAGTGACTATGTAAAACACCGCCCGGACTTTATTTGCCTCCAAGAATCCCATTTCATACCCTCTTCTTGTCCTAGGTTTTTGCATTAACATTATTCTAGAGTATGTATGTCTTCCTTTCTGTCTAAATGCAGGGGTGTTGTTATTTGTATTCATAATAATTTACCTTTTGAGATTGAATACTCTCATATTGGCTCAGAAGGTCTCTATGTTATTTTATTGGGTTCCCTTTATGGGCACCGATTATGCCTTGTTAACTCATATGCTCCTAACATTAACCCTACCTCCTTTTTTCACACTATGTGCCAGAGTTTATCCTAATTTACTTATGATGTGTTATTGTGGGCGGGGGATTTTAATTTTGTGTTAAATGGGAAATTGGATAGTCCTCCCCTACACCCTTGGTGAGGTCTAAATCTCAGCAGAAAATTAAGTATTCTTCCTTTCCCTAATTACAGCTAGCTGATGCATGGCACGAGCATAATGGTCCGTGAGCTGATGCATGGTGCGAGAATAATGTTGGTTGCTTCCAGTTGAAATGGGAGTAAGACTGTCATCGGGCAGCCCTAGAACATAAAATGGAGAGGCTTTCTTTGGCTCATCAGAGGTACCCTTCTCTTTATCTTTCTAGGGAACTGCAGGAGGTCAGGGTCCACTGGATGCTGTTTTATCTACCCGAGTAGAGAAGGCTCTGCGCTGGTCAAGAGCAACATACTATCGTTTCGCTAACAAACCTGACAAATTATTGGCAAGGATGTTTAAGCAACAACAGCACCTCAACTATGTTCATAGTATCCAGCTGCGCCCTGTCTCCTGCTCCTCTCATCCCAGTCGTATCTATGACGACTTCCATTCTTACTTCTCTATCCTGTATTCTGCTCCTGACCAACTGCCTCACTTTCACCCTCACTTGTCTTTTCTCCACTCTATTGCTTTACCTTCTCTCTCCTCGGAAGATAGGGACTTTCTTAATGCTCCTATTTCTTTTGAGGACATCTCTTTTACTATTGCCTCTTTGAAATTGGGCAAAGCGCCTGGCCCTGATGGGCCCAATACTATGAGAAATTCTCTTCTCTTCTATCCTATCCCCTCAATTGGTCTCCCTTTTTAATAGCCTTTTCCATGCTCATGCCTCTGAATGCTTTGCCTCTTCCCCATACTCATGCCTCTTCTCTCTGAATATCTGGATGCTCTAATCACTGTTATCCCTAAACCCCTTAAGGACCCCTCTCTTGTATCTAACTACCGCCCCATATCCCTCATTAATCTGGACACCAAAATTCTCACCTCCATTCTGGCCCGTCAACTTAATACTCAGACAAGGCGGACAAGCCTCGGATAATATCAGGAAGGTCCTGGATGTCATGCAATGGGCTTCTTCCTCCTCTACCACAGGCAATCGGCAAGACTGCCTGGATACTGGATCAGGATAGTACGGCTGGCTGGATGAAGATCTTTGGCTGCAATCAGAACTGGTCTGAAAATCCTCAGGTAAGTACGCGCTCAATAGGTATCGGTGATACAATATACTTTTTAAAAACACATAGATGCATTTCAGGGCACTTGTTTGTATAAACAGCCCTTTCCTCAGGATATATGCCTACTGAGGAAAGGGCCGTTTTGACAAACAAGTGCCCTGAAACGCATCTAGGTGTTTTTAAAAAGTATATTGTATCACCAATACCTATTGAGCACATACTTACCTGAGGATTTTCAGACCAGTTCTGATTGCAGCCAAAGATCTTCATCCAGCCAGCCGTATTATCCTGATCCAGTATCCAGGCAGTCTTGCCAATTGCCTGTGACGTCACACGCCATAGGACACCACGAGGTCTGCATCCAGAAGCTGTTTGTTACCATCTATCAGCGAGCACCTTGGGAGCGGCACAATTCCAATTCCATCTTGGTCTGTGGAAGGCAGACCGCCGTGGTAACGCATGCCAGCGTTGTATACCACCCAAGCATTGCGGACCTCACCTCTTGTCCTAAGGTGATCACGGCTGAGGAATTTACCAGGCTGGTAATTATATTTCTTAATTGTCATCTCATATTATCTCAGATATTTACTCAAAATACGGGACATTTCATTATTGTCTGGATTTCCATTACTGTCTGGACTATCAGATATCGGATTACCAAAATGTAATCTTCTATATAAAAACAGTGCTAGACATCGGTGTTTATTAACTACTGTTACAATATATTTTATATAATCTTTATATTACCTCTGCACATGGGCCCTGTGCAATGAGGTGTATTTTGCATATATAATTGTATTTTAATAAGATTTTATAATATTTTGTATCATATAATTGAAGCACGGTCTTAATTTATATTTAACCACATATAATCTATGTATCAGTTTTTTCTGATACTAGTTTAGAGGGGTTGGTTTTTGTTTAATTCTTACTAGATTTGTAAATTACTTCTAATAAAAAAATATTAATAATTTCAGTACTTATGAGCTGCTGAAGTTGAGTTGTTCTTTTCTGTCTAAGTCTTCTCTGATGACACCTGTCTTGGGAACTGTCCAGAGTAGAAGCAAATCCCCAAAGCAAACCTCTTCTACTCTGTGAAGTTCCCGAGACAAGCAGAGATGTCAGAAGAGCACTGTTGCCAGACAGAAAAGAACAACTCAACATCAGCAGCTGATAATTATTGGAGGGATTAAGATTTTTTAATAGAAGTAATTTACAAATCTGTTTACCTTTCTGGAGCCAGTTGATATAAAAAATTGTTTTTTTTCCTGGAATACCCCTTTAAGTCAGGTTGCTTGGTTCATGGCCCCTGAGGAGGCGCCCCTATGGGTTCGATTGGAAACCACTCTGCTTCTGCACCATTCCTTTCCTGCCCCTATGTGGTCTCTCCAGCCTATTTTCAGTTATGTCCCCTCTTCTGCTCTACTTACCTTCGATTCCCTCTCCCTGTGGCAGTTGGTCCACTTCTGCTTTCGCCTTCACTCTCCCTCCTCTCTGCTGTCTCCTCTCTTGGGTAATCCTTGTTTCTCTCCTGGTCTTCGCCCCTCTGACTTTCTCTGGTGGACATTGCTCACTCTATATCGTCACCATGACTTTGTTAGAGGTCGCCTTCTGGCGCTGGAAGAATTTAGGACTCGTTTTGATCCCCCAGCTTCAGAATGCCTTCGAGTTAAATCATGTTTTTTTGTTTCTTCACTCTCTAGCTACCTCTTTTCCTAATCCCTCACTCTCTAGATTTGAGCATTTAATGCTCTATTCTCCTACCCACAAGGGTCTGCTCTCTGTTATTTATAGCCAGTTGAATGCTACCCCCTCTGAAGTCAAATTGCCATTTATGTTACGAAGGGAAGCAGATTTCCATACCACGTTGTCCCTCCCTGTTTGGCATTCCTGTAGGGAATCCCTTAGTTGGGGTAGTTGGCAGGTCTCGGAGACATCCCTCAAAATCCTCCACAAGGCATATTATATCCCTACCTGATTGCACAGGATTTTTCCATCCTCCTCGCCATTGTGTTTCCAAGGTTGTGATCACCTTGGCTCTATGTATCATATCTGGTGGTCCTGTCCACTTTTTAGGACGTTCTGGTCATCTGTGGTATCTATACTGTAAGAGGTTACTGGCTTCCCATGCCCCCTCCAGCCCATGTCTTCTAAGTAGGAGGCCAACCCATATGCCTTATAGGCTATTCCGCTTAGCTCAATTTGTTCTTATGGCAGCCAGGATTCATGTAGCGGGGAATTGGAAATCCTCTGTTCTTTCTTTACATAGAGCTGTTGACCGTTTTAATTCTATTATGCTCTCAGAGAAAATCAACGCCATGAGGGACAACGTGGTGGACTGTTTTGAACATCGTTGGTCCCCCTGGATGTCTTCCTCTTATTGCCCCAATATCTGCTATACTTTGTCCTTATACTAAACTGTTATGCACGGACAGCTCCACTATATTTCTTATGACGATATTTGTATTTCTTGTATTGTGTCTCACTATGCCCACTGTTTAGTAATGTAGCAATGTTGCAGGTCAGGTTGCATCCCATATGTTTGTTACTAAATACACATGTATGCAGCACTACTTCATCGTTCAAATGTATGGTGCCAACACCCCAGACTTGATTTTAGCCAAAATACAAATAGCATTTCTGAAGTACACTAAACCAGAGTAATATTATAGCATTGCATTCATATCCCACACACAAAAACATTGCCTTCATTTCAGTGAAGCACAGCAACTTATTGACCATAAAACGCTACTTACAGCTTTGCAACTTTGGTTTTCAAAGGTGATCTCAAACAATGAACTTGATTTTCCTGGAAACGTTGGAGTAAATACCACTGGTATTTTAACAGAGGAAAAAGGGCCTATCTCTCCATCTGTCCCCTAAAAAAAGAGATTACATCAGACAAAACAAAAACAGCATGGGACAGAAATTCTGAGTTGAAGAGAAGGAAGGACAAGCAAATATCTTGGCAACAAGAACAGCAATATAGAAGCTTATACACTACAGCCATTTAAACAAACAAGCCAAAACGTATTGACTGTGAAGGAATCCCCAAGAAACAAGCGCCAAAAGTCAGTTCCCGAGCTCCTGATCTGCTGTTAGTATACAAAAAATTATACCTAGTAATCCTATATCACAACACAGCTCTATATTGTGGTTCTTTTTTAGTGAAATTACAATGGATTAGAGGTGAAATGTAAGTTAACTGATACATGAAGTAAATTAAAGTAAATATAAGTAAAGCATGACATGCTAGATTTATCTGAATCGTAAGGGAAAAGCTTGCAGACAGGAGTCCCTATGTAAGTCCCTAAGTGAGCAGGCGGTGCATGGCTAGGGTGCACAGGCATTATATATGGCAGAAAGCTTTCCAGGCTTGCGTCAACATATGCTTGGAGTGTGATAGTTATATGTATGGTGTCCTTTTTCATACATTTGCTAATATACGATGGTATCCTACAGCTTTGGCAATTAATAAGCACAGTGAACTGCACTTTTCAATACAATTGAGACCCCCATGAAAGCTGACATGAAGGAGTGAAAACACCACTTCATTTCTAATTGTCTCTCCTCAGAAAGATGGGAAAGCAGAATATGGAATTATTGAAAGTCTGTGAGACTTTTTGTAAGTCATTAAAGGGGTATTCTGCCTTAGACATCTTATCCTCTATCCAAAGTATATTGGATAAGATGTCTGATCGTGGGGGCTGTCACGCCCCCTCCCGTAGGCTTGCATTGAGGGGCGGAGCATGACATCACAGGGGGGCGGGGGCGTGACGTCACACGCCGCCCGCCCTGTAGTCGCCGGTAATCAGTCCCGGAGCGAACACGCTTCGGGGACTGATTACAAACGGGGTGCCGTGTGCAAGATCACGGGGGTCCCCAGCGGCGGGACTCCCGTGATCAGGCATCTTATCCCCTATACTTTGGATAGGGGATAAGAAGTCTAAGCACCGGAGAACCCATTTAAGTAGCTCAGAAGCAGCCAGGTGGTGTTAGCTAACTGAGAATACAGAGGTGTGGTAGACAGTCCAGGTCATACACAGGAGGGCAGTGAGGTACAGGAGAGGAGAATCAAGCAGAAGCAGAGGCCAAGTCAAGAAACAGGCTAAGGTCAAAAACACAGAAACAAAGAAGACAGAAATCTTTGCTGTAGAAAACTACAATGTTGCTCAGGTATCTGAAACAGGTGGTGCAGAGTTATATAGGTGGTGTCTGGCAGGGATTGGAGGAGGACCAGAATCAGAGAAAGGAACAGCTTCTTAAAGAAACAGTACATGTACGTGTGGCCCCTTTTGGGATTTGCCAGAAACTGTTGCTGCCTGCTACAGTACAGAAGGGGGAAGTCAGAAGCTGTCATCCAGGAGGGGGAGCTGAGCGAAACGTGCTGCATGTCGGCAGTTGCCAACTGCCTTGTTACAACCATGAGGTAAGACTATTAGTATTATTTACTAGATCTACATTATTTTACAAAGCATTTTTGCTCCAATAAAACAGACAAAGCTCCCCCACCATTCAATGCATCACATTAGGGAGACATGATGGTGACCTTGATGCGCTGAGATTCGTGGGGATTAAACAAGTAATCTTAGGAACTAATGCACAAGGAACTGTGGTCTTAATGAGAATATTCATTCGTTTTTTTTATATCACGCACATCGGCCCTGATTTAGAGTGGAGTGTTTATTCTGAAGTGATTTCAATATCACTCGTCTTTTTTTTCAGGCTTATTTACTATTCTGTCGCAAGTTTTTTTTTATCCTGTCACAAACTCCGTACAAACTCCGAGTGATTCCGAGAAGCTAAATAGCCGCGAAAAAAACAAACATTTTTCAAATATTACAACAATTATCCTTGTTTATTAGCTTGGGAGTTAAATTGAATTAAACCTAATATTGCAAATGTGTTAAAAAAAATATATATATTTAAACATTAACTATCACGAAAGCACTCAATATTTTATTCATAAAAGTGTTGAACTGTACAAAATGTTTTCAGGTTAGAAAACAAGTTACTTTAACACAAACCACAATGGTAAACAGTCCCTTATTACAAATCACTCCATTTTTTTTGTGAGCCAAACTGGAGTGATTTTGGAAGTACTCTGAGTAATTTCTGCTTTTTGTCAGGAACACACCCATTATTTTGGTTAACGATGCCCATTTACAAGTAAAAAAAACAAAACACTCCGAGTGTTTTCAAAAGTGTAGGTTGTGCGGTGTAAAATTTGGGCGCAGAATTAGTCACACGGATGTTGCGCCAAAAATTTAGCCGCATAAACAGAGAAAAAAAGGGTTGGACTTTAGTAAATCAGGGCCATTGTTTACTATTTGGTCATTAGAAAGTGTTTATAAAATCCAGATGACAAGAAGCAGCAAGCGTGATCGGATAAAGCGTGTGTTTTTGGGAAAAGCTATTGCCCTGTAACACATGTGGCATTTGCTTTAACCGTCCTGCACACATGTATGCATATCTGGATAAATAAACAGCACTGAATTTGCCTTCTGCTAGTGAGTGCCACTCTGTTTCTCACTTCTTGGGGTCCGGATAAGTTTTGAAAGACCATATACCACCAGCTTGGTTTTTTTGAGAAGGGACAAGCAGAAAAAAAGGGCACACTTATCAGTCAAGTCTTTCTACCCGCTCATTAAATGATTGGTCTAACCCCCTTGACCCCCCTACAGATCAAAAATCTGACATGTCTAAAGTTTAACAGATCAAGAGTCCAGCTGGCCTCGGTAATGGCTGGGGGCGGGGTGGCAGGGGGTTGATACGATAACATGAACAGTGAGTCTCAATTTTGGACAGAGCTTAAAAAAAAAGTTTTCATTATTATCAAAAAGTAACATAAACAATGCATTTTAAACAAGAAGGAAATATTCCTTTGAAACACACTGCCCATTTTACTGTTTTAACTAATAAATGCAAAATTATTTTTATTTTATTCTCTGACCAATATCACACTGTACAGGTTATCATATGGGCTCGGAGTTGGGCCGATAAGCACAACTCTTTTTTCTCCCCTGCCATTCTAGGGACCAGCTGGACTCAAGAACTCTGTTTGACTTTTGGGCAGCACCAGACAAAACAACACTTAAGCAGCATTAGACGCAGCTAATATGGCATTCCTACCTCACCCAGCTTGATATCAGCAATTTCTTCTAGAGTATATGCCTGTAGTTCTTCATCAATCACAGCAGATTGTGCACTAACATTATCTAGTATAATAAATAAACGTAATAAAGAAGGTTATACACTATATCCCTTAGTCAGTAATGTAACATTCACACTAGTTCCATGTTTCTCTTTCATACACTGAGGCCATAAAGATACCAGCACCTGATAATTGCTAAGGTCCGGCTCACCAAAAACAGGATCATTTTTTAACAAAACAAAATAAACACATAAAACTGATTATTGTACGCAGCGGGTCATCTAAAAAAAATTCACTTCATCGGCAAAATTCAGGTTGCCAATTTTTTGTAGTAAACACACAGACACAGCACAGAGGTAAAACAGAGCGGCGGACGTTTTGCAGCAACAATGCAAAATGGCCGTCATACTGTTTTATTTCTGCACTGCACTGTATCCATGTGTTTACCACCATAAAGTTGCGACTTGCATTTTACAGATGTGGTGAGTGCCATTCTATTGCATTCTTCTTTATGAAGGATTGTATACGGAATCACCTTTTTGGGAGAGCTAAGCGCCACAAGCTGCCTGTTCATGCTTAAGGGGTACCCCAGTGGAAATGTTTTTTTAATCTAACTGGTGCCAGAAAGTTATACAGATTTGTAAATTACTGTTATTTAAAAATCTTAATAAGCAAGTACCTTCCCGTACTTATCAGCTGCTGTATAATACAGAGGACGTTCTTTTCTTTTTGAATTTCTTTTCTGTCTGTCCACAGTGCTCTCTGCTTACACCCCTGTCTCAGGAACTGCCAAAAGCATGAGCAAATCTCCATAGCAAACCTATCCTGCTCTGGACAGTTCCTGACAAGGACAGAGGTGTCAGCAGAGAGCACTGTGACTAGACAGAAAATACATTCAAAAAGAAAAGAACTGCCTGTGGAACATACTGCAGCTGATGAGTACTGGAAGGATTAAGATTTTTAAATATAAGTAACTTACAAATCTTTTTAACTTTCTGCCCCCAGTTGATTTAAAAAAAATAGTTTTCCACTGGAGTACCCCTTTAACTGCATTTGTGAGTGTGATCTGCAGATGACTTTTAACATTAAATGGGCACTCTCATCAAAACTATTTTTTGCACTTGCACTCCTTATGGTAAATAAAAAAGATTTATAATATACTTTGTTTTAAAAAAAAAATTGTTTTCTATGTTTTATTTGTGCTTAAAAAAGCTCAAGAGCACATTTTCCCCCATCTCATACACAGACTTAGGACCGACTTAGGTCCAAACACAGAAAGTGCAGCCTGGAGTGCTGAGGGGGGCGTGCCCAACCAACAGCATATGGCAGTTAAGTATGAGAGGAGCTATGATTGGATGAGGATGGACACCCCCCCCCCCCCTCAGCACTCCAGGCTGCACTTTCTGTGTTTGGACTTCGGTCCTAAGTCTGTGTATAAGATGGGGAAAATGTGCTCTTGAGCTTTTTTAAGCACAAATAAAACATAGAAAACTTTTTTTTAAACAAAGTATATTAGAAATATTTTTTATTTACCATAAGGAGTGCAATAGCAAAAATTGATTTTAATGAGAGTTACCCTTTAAAGGGGTTATCCAGGAAAAAACTTTTTTTTACATATCAACTGGCTCCAGAAAGTTAAACAGTACTTATGAGCTTCTGAAGTTAAGGTTGTTCTTTTCTGTCTAAGTCCTCTCTGATGACACCTGTCTCGGGAAACGCCCAGTTTAGAAGCAAAATCCCCATAGCAAACCTCTTCTAAACTGGGCGGTTCCCGAGACACGTGTCATCAGAGAGGATTTAGACAGAAAAGAACAACCTTAACTTCAGAAGCTCATAAGTACTGAAAGGATTAAGATTTTTTAATAGAAGTAATTTACAAATCTGTTTAACTTTCTGGAGCCAGTTGATATATATAAAAAAGTTTTTTTCCTGGAATACCCCTTTAAGTAATGTTGACCTTTTTTACACACTTTTTTGTTCATCTATAACAGTGTTTCTAAACAAGGGTGCCTCAGTTGTTGCAAAACTACAACCGGCATGCCCAGACAACCATCTGTAAGATTGCTTTTGTCTGGCAAATTGCATATATGGGGAACACTATGGTAAGCCCTTTTTATAGAGGCATTCTATACCAGACATAGTATGTGGGTGCAAGTTTTAGCAGGTGTTGTTTAAAAATGGACTTGGTATACTCTATTACAGGGCCCTGATCTGACAGTAATGTTGAGTTCACATTAGTGTAATATGGACACATTTTTGCATCCATATTACGTCCACAGGTCCCAGCCTCACCAGGCTGTCAGTTTAGTTCATCAGATCAGCAGTCAGGCTCGGACTTGGGGCTGTAATACAGATGAAAATATGCGTCTGTATTATGCTAGTGTGAACTCAGCCTAAGGACTTGTTCACACGAGCGGATTTCTTTTCAAACCCGCAGCGGATCTCCAACTGCGAGTTTGAAAAAGGGTGGGGTCTTCGTGCGCTACCCGCAACTGATTTTCGCTAGTGGAATCTCCGCTGTTGAAAATCCGCCACAGACCACATTGAAGTCAATAGGGTCTGCAGCGGATTTTCAACAGTGGAGATTCCGCTGGTGAAAAATCTGTTGTGGGTAGTGCGTGGAGGCACCGCCTTTTTTCAAACTTGCAGCGGGAGATCCACTGCGGGTTTGAAAAGAAATCCACTCGTGTGAACAAGTCCTTAGGCTGAGTTTAAGCAATGTTTCGCAATCAGGGTGCCTCCAGCTGCCTTCGGCTGTCCGGGCATGCTGGGAGTTGAAGTTTTGCAACAGCTGGAGGAACCCTGGTTGGGAAACACTGCCTTAGAGTAACGTTTCTAGCAGATTGTTTGCAGATTTGCTGCAGAAATTTTCGGCAAATAATCATTGTTGTGTGGGTTTATCCCTATGGAGACAGTGTGATCATCACTGTAATGATGTAATACAGTTGTGATTTTAATAGGTTACGGCAGCATCTACAACATTTGTATGTGTATGTGACAGCAGATAGGAAAGCTGTCAGAGACCAGGTATCATGGAAAGTCATTATTGTGCCTTTGCTTTATCAGTTTTGCTGATAAGTATTACTTGTTTGTTTGTCCATACAGCAATGATGATGACCATATGCATTTATACACTTTTACCATTCAGTTACTAGGGTTAAAATAAAAAAAAGGAGACAACATCTGTAATACTAATAAATGTTTAGAGAGAAGTGAGCACTGGCAATTGTTTTACGCTAAATTCTATGGTTAATAGTCAATATAAAGCAGAAACAAAGTACAGGCAGTTTGCAAACTTTAACGCACAAGAAATTTATCAGGAATAGCTATTACCTATTGTAGCATTTGTATGGACCTTTGGGCTCTTGACGTCCTCCCTTTGAGGACTGGTTCTGTCATAGACTATGTTTGACTGAGCTGACTGTGGGATATCTATGGTTTGATCTGCGAAATCTGAAGAGTTGTGAGCACATTCATCCAGAGAGATGTTGTCAACTGAAGTTGAGGGCGCCTGAAAAATATTATATAGTAAAGACAAAATACAATTTTATTTGGCAACAATTTTTGCAAAGAGATGCATTTGGCTACCTCTATGTTATTCACAAGTAGTATCGGGGCTAGTAGTGTTAGCTGGGTTAACAATAAACATTACACAAATATGTATAGGAGTATCCTGAGATGTCTGGCAGTGGCTCAAGCCCAGCTTCTTATTTGGCTGCAGATATTTTATGCATATGGACAGCTATTCTGAAAGATAAAATATGGCCTGACTTAAAGGGGTACTCCACTGGAATTTTTTTTTTTTCATTTTTCAAATCAACTGGTGCCAGAAAGTTAAACAGATTTGTAGCTAACTTCTATTAAAAAAATCTTAATCCTTCTAGTACTTATCAGTTGCTGTTAAGATCCACAGGAAGTTCTTTTCTTTTTGAATTTACTTTCTGCCTGGCCACAGTGTTCTCTGCTGACACCTCTGTCCATTTTAGGAACTGTCCAGAGCAGGATAGGTTTTCTATAGGGATTTGCTCCTTCTCTGGACAGTTCCTAAAATGGACAGAGGTATCAACAGAGAGCACTGTGGTCAGGCAGAAAGGAAATTCAAAAAGGAAAGAACTTCCTGTGGATCATAAAAGCAGCTGATATGTTCTGGAATGATTAGGCTTTTTTTTTTATTAAAAGTAATTTACAAATCTGTTTAACTTACTGGCCCCAGTTGATTAAGAAAAAAAAATGTTTTCCAGGGGGGTACCCCTTTAAGGTAGTGAGAGTAGCCGCAGTTAACCATATCACACTTTAGATGTATCACTATAAGGTCCATCAGAAGAT
Source organism: Hyla sarda (assembly GCF_029499605.1). Lineage (NCBI taxonomy): Eukaryota > Metazoa > Chordata > Amphibia > Anura > Hylidae > Hyla > Hyla sarda. The sequence goes on along the minus strand of NC_079198.1, from coordinate 103,086,553 downwards.
GATTCTATATACTATATTACACTGTTTTCTAAAAAAACAAAATGCTTCTAGTCACTGGCCATTATATCTTATTCTCTCCATTACAGGGGGTAAGACCAGAGCTGGGCCATTTTCCAACAGCACACACAGTTATTTATTCCCTTAGTTGCCTGTCCAATAACAACAGAGCACCTACTCCTCTTTGCTATGCAATCAAAGTGCTAGAGAAATTTCACTGACAAGACTGGCATTGTGCTGGGCTTATGTACGCTACTATAGATGGCACATGAAGGAAAAAAGGGGTAATGGATGCACTGGCTCTACAAGGTGCTATGCTAAAGCACTGGCTGCTGCTGAAAACAAGCCTGCACACTAAAGGGAGGAAAAGATTAGATTCAGGAGGCAGCACTGTGTACAAACAGCAGTTCAGCAAGAAAGGGGTTGCCATGAGCACCAAATTGCTGCAAAGATGAGAGGGAAGCCATGATTTACCTTGTGTGGACAGTGCAGATCCTCTGGACAATGCACTCAAATTGCAAGTACATATAATTCATTTTCTCTCTCTCTTCCTCTCTCCTACACAGAGCACATGCTAACACCCACCTCTTTTTCTGTGTTTTGTCTTACTATGTCTGTTACTAGAGACATTTTGAACCTAACAGGCAGTGGACAGCAGATGGCAGGAAAGTGATTTCCAGAAATTTTAGAAATCACATAGAGGGAAGCTGTTTAAAATGACAATGCTCATTAAAGGTCGCACTTATTGAAAGCAGAGTTAAGCATTGGAATTGTGTGTCCCAGAATAGAATACATAGCACCTAGCCCAGATAGGCACGAATATACATCAGGATATGCTTACATTTAGATGTGATGTCCATTAGATTGCTGAATATTTAATACATTGAGCAAATGTATTTTAGGGTCATACACATGATAAGCCAGTGTGAATTTCGCACCTGTATTTCAGCTTGAGCTTCATGTCCTACTCACCATGTGCTCAGGGGAGACATCTGGAGGTGTCTTCTGTGCATCATCAGCTTGTGTTATTTGCTTTGCAGAAAACCTTGTCCCCAGAGCTCCTCTGTTTGTCAGTGTGATGTAGTGGGTCACCGTCTCTCCGATGACATGTGTGCCAAAATCAATACATTTCTTATCTATGGCCAGCTGTAAAAAAAATGTCTTTGGTCAGATAATCAATAATATTTACTCCTAAAATGAATTACATTGATAGCAAGATAAATGAATGCTGCTACGTTAAGAGTTAATGTATCACAGACTATACAACATATTATATGGTATTTCATATTTCAGGTGCTTCATACTTTGGTTATGTAAATCTGATGTATCATTTTAATCACTAAGATGTCAAGTATAATACCCAACAAAATATCCGTCCTGCTCAGTGCATGCATCAATAAAACTCACAGCTACAGTCATCGACTACTATTGCTTACAGAATTTCAGGTAATTTTAATTAAAGGGGTTATCACCAGACTATAGCTTTTTCCCTTATCCACAGGATAGGGTATAACTAACTGATAAGTGGAATCTGTCCACTGAAACCCCCCACTGATCCCAAGAACAGAGGTCAAATGTCTCATGAGTGAATGGAGCTACAAGCTCGGCAACCATTACAATCACTGTGCATGGGACTTCCAAACACTGCAGAATTCAGCAATGCTCTGAAGTCTCATACAAAGTGAATTAAGTGGTGGCCGAGCGTGTCACTTATGGAGGGTGACTAAGTGGATAAGCAGGGAAATGTGACCATTGGACCAACAAGCTTTGTGGAGCTCATGTCTTTCTTCTCCCCCTCCCGCTATGTGCACCTTTACTAAAGCATGGAATAAAGAGTATTCTCTTTGCACCAATATATGGGTGAGTGCTTCACTATGATATATTTTGTAACTGTACTCATGAGACATTTGACCTCTGCTCTCGGGATCAGTGGGGATCCCAGTGGTCACACCCAATCAGCCAGCTAGTTATACTCTCTATCCTGTGGATAAGGGATAACCCCTTTAAGCATGTTAGAATTTGAGAGTCACCTAAAATCCTGCCAATCTACCAAATCCAAAAAGATACAGTAAATCTATATCTTAGTCTGACCTGGGTTTTTGGAAAAATCTAATTATATCTAACTTAAGGATGGTAGAGATATTGTATGGATTTTGTGTTGCTATGCCCATACATTTATGTGTGTGCAGGGCATGTCAGACACAAAAGACGTTAAACTCCACCCACCAGCTCTGGGAGAAGTAAAAATTATAAAAGAAGCCTGCAGGGCAGAAATCTGCTGCAAATGCCATATAGAAATCATATAATGGTCAGAACTAGAGCTGCTCCTCATTTATTTTACTCGAGAGGACTTCTAGATTTGTATCCAGTGGCTTTGGGCACATGCTCATTGAACACATTGCTTTATTGCACATGGGTATGGAAGCAAGATGTACCCTCCTCGGCTTCTTCAATGCAATGACGAGTCCAGCAAGTTATCTACAGTAAAGTAAATGTGAAAAGCTGCAATACTGCAGGAATGGGTAAACTTTACATAGGCAGTTTTTGGACACTAAACCCCAGCAGCATAAAGTCATGCTGGTGGTTTAATATTACCAAAACACAGTGATCGGTTCTTGTTGGTAGGAAAAGATCTTTTGTAAGTCAGTTTTCAGAAATGGAAGTACAATGGTTAAGTGTATTTTGATTAATGCAGTGTTAGACATTGTTGTAGTGCTGCAAGTTACATTACCTCACACTTCTTAGTTGTGCATTTGACAGGGACAGAGAAGGGCCCGGTCTGAGCCAGCATCATCACTTCCCCTTCAAGATCTTCATTAATCTAGATAATGAACAATCATAAGACACAGTCAACAAAAGCAGGCTTCTCACTTTACACTTTTATCTGGACTTTTTGTGTCAATCATACTGCATTACTAAAATCAATTCCAGTAAAGAGCAATGGGCAGATGATAAACTTGATCAAAAATCATGCTAGATTTAGCTAGAGAGTCTTGTCAGCAATGTCTGGGGACATTACTTCTTGGTCACAGCAAAACAATGGTATGATCACATCTAATTTTACACTCAGTTTGTGGTATATGGTGGCAAACCAGCATATCTGTATATACCTCAGCATTCTCATTGATATCCGGGCCACCTGTGCTTTTGAGTCTTTATAATAGCTGTATATGCTTAGAAATGGACAGAATATACCGTAGTCACTTTTAAATAATTTAGAAATTCTTGTATACAGTGTAGGTATGCTTTGGCATAAGGAACATACCGTAGTATGGCAATTTCTGGCGCAGTACAAGAAGAAAACATTAGATTTGAGCAGCTGCAGAATGGAAAGTGATATAACATTGTATTAGTTTTGGGATTTTTAGGGTAGCATCAGTTAACAGACAGTGGAAGCTATTGTTGCAGTGAAGGAACTTAATATTTGATCCCCTGTTGATTTTGTACATTTGCCCTCTGACATGAGCAGTCTATAATGCATTTTAAATAAGTTATGAATTGATTAATTAGCAAGATTTCCCGCCCCCAGGAATCTCGAGAAACACTCTCTCCTAAAGGGAGTGCTCCTAATCTCAGCTTGTTACCTGTATAAAAGACTCCTCTCCAAAGAAGGAATCAATGAATCAGATTCTAAGCTCTCCACCTTGGTCAAGACCAAAAAGTGGTCCAAGGATGTCAGAAACAATATTGTAGACCTCCGCAAGGCTCGAATGGGCAACAAGATTATCGGCAAGCAGTTTGGTGAGTAGCTAACAACATTTGGTGTGATTATCCACAAATGTAAGAAATACAAAATAACTGTAAGTCTCCCTGGGTCTGGAGCTCCATGCAAGATCTCACCTTGTGGAGTTTCAATGAGCACGAGAACTGAGAGGAATCAGCCCAGAACTACACTTGAGCATCTTGTCATTGATCTCAAGGCAACTGGGACCATAGATTAAAGGGGTTTTCAACCATAAGGTGATTTTAGTAAGTACCTGGCAGACAGTAATGGACATGCTTAGGAAGGATCTGCGCTGGTCTTGGGGCTAAATGGCTATGCTGTGAGATTACCATAACACTGTGGATAGCTTTTTGTGAACTTGTATTTCCTGTTTGACTTTTCTTTTTTTGACTACAAATCCCACAATGCCATTTTAATGCCTCTCACACATCAGCCACCCCACCCATTGAAACAAAAGACCTGTGGTTTTCAATCAGGGTGCCTACAGCTGTTGCATTAGTTGTAGATTGATCCCTCCACCCATTGAAGCAGACAGGCTCCCTGTCATCAGCTGATTAGTGAGTCAGGTCTTGGCCGCATTGCAAGCTGGGAAAAATCCAAGACAACAGTCATTTTGTATGCTGGTAAAAATAAATAGTGGGGTGAAAATCACAGAAAAATTGTGAGAAAACCGTCACACACAGGTACAGACACTATATTATGAACTACACTAACTTCCCAGCCCCTGTAGCATAGTCAAATAAAAAAAAATCCTGGAATACCCCTTTAAAATCTCAACGGGTGTGGACCTGCTGTGTAACATACTGACTAGGCAGGCCAGAACAGAACAGGGATACAGACAGAAGTGGCTAGCTAAGGCTGTTAGAGTTGGGAGCGCAGCTAGGCAGAGTACAAAGTAGCGCAGTGTCTCCAAACCAGGGTGCCTCCAGCTGTTGCAAAACTGCAACTCCCGGCATGCCTGGACAGCAGAAGGCTGTCCAGGCATGCTGGGAGTTGTAGTTTTGCAACAGCTGGAGACACCCTGGTTGGGAAACACTGAAGTAGCGGAACAAAAGTTGTTACAGATGCAGCAGAGCTGGCTGAGATGAGAAGCAGAGAAGAGTTGGTGTTTATAGTGAAAGTGGGTTCATGGAACAGCTAAGCTGGATTCAGAAACAGCCAGGTGGTGCAGGCTTGATGAGAGCAGAGGCGTGGTCGACAATCCAGGTCCTACACTGGAGAATCAGCAACAGGGATGTGGAAATCCTATAGCCCGACGCCCGGGACAAGTAGTTTTGGGCGCCGGGCAGGTGAATTTGATATAGATTTAGCCCTGTATCGGGCTAGCAGGGACAGACAGACTTCCCCCTTATTTTTCTTTAATGTCGGTGTGAGGTGCAGGAGCCGATGGAAGTCTACACCTCACAATAGCTCAGAGTGTATGGAGGGGGCGGTGGCCTCCAGCTGACCGCAGAGTCCCCTTATCTCCCCTCCCGGAGGATGTAGGACGCAGCTCAGAAGACACAGCAGGGTGAGAGAAAGGATGTAGACCGCTCCATCCCCCGCACACAGCTCTATCCCTCCCCCTGATCTGTCTCCACAGGACCTAATCCACCACGGGACGGTTGCTAGTTTGCACGGGGAAAACACAGAGCAGGGGGGAGGGGAGGACGGAAATCTCACCTCACACCGGCGGTGACTACAGCTCTGATGTCCACTCATGGCGGCTCAGGTGAGGAGACCGAGAATACAGGCGGCGGCAGGAAGGGTGGTTGTATATGTATGGTGTGAGTGTATGTGTGATGTGTGTATGTAATGTAATGTATGATGGGGGGGCAGCGGCAGGTGTATGTATGATGTGTGCATATGTATGGTGTATATCAGTGTTTCCCAACCAGGGTGCCTCCAGCTGTTGCAAAACTACAACTCCCAGCATGCCCTGGGCATGCTGGGAGTTGTAGTTTTGCAACAGCTGGAGGCACCCTGGTTGGGAAACACTGGTGGATATGTATGGTGTGAGTGTATGTGTGTATGATGTCTATGTGTGATGTGTATGTAATGTATAATGTGTGTATAATGTCTAAGTGTGATGTGTGTGTGTGTGTGTATGTGATGTATGATGTGTGCATATGTATGGTGTATATGTATGGTGTGAGTGTATGTGTGATGTGTGTATGATGTCTGTCTATGTGTGATGTGTATGTAATGTGTGATGTGTGTATGTGATGTATGATGTGGGGTGGGCAGCGGCAGGTGTATGTATGATGTGTGCATATGTATGGTGTATATGTATGGTGTGAGTGTATGTGTGTATGTAATGTATGATGTGGGGGGGCAGTGGCGGGGGTGTGTGTATGTATGATATGGGGGCAGTGGCTGATGCATGTATGATAGGTGTATGCATGAATGTTTTGTATAGGAGCAGACTGTCACGTCGGGCATTAGGGCAGTTGTGCCATCTAATTTTATTTATTTTTAGTGGCACCCGCACTAAATTGCACCCCCAGAATCCTCCCCCTTCATACTCACCCGCCAACCAAGAGCCCCACGGATGCACGCAAACACGCCCAAACCAAAACTACAACTCCCAGCATGTTGGACCATAACCTAAACTGTAGAACTATAAAGTGTAACATGCTGGGAGTTGTAGTTTTGGTTCAGGTCAGCTGCAGAGCTATAGGCTGCATCAGGGCATGCTGGGTATTGTAGTTACTAACTGTAATTCCCAGTATTCCTTGACACATCCTATGGCTCTGCAGCTGACACAAACCAAAACTACAACTCCCAGCATGTTACACAATAACCTTAACTGTCCTACTATACAGTGCAACATGCTGCAACACCCACACATCCATAGGCTGTATCAGGGCATGTTGGGAGTTGTAGTTATCTAGTAACTAAATGCAACTTCCAGCATTTTCTGACACAAAATGCACCATATAAACTGGAGAAGCAGAACACCCCCCAGTAACACATAAGTCCCTATTGAGACTGAAAAATAGTGATTAAAATATTTTAAAAAGTGCGTATACATGTGAATAAGCCCCTTTCCTAATAAAAGTTTCCAATTTTCTTTAAATAAAAATAATGTACAAAAATAAACATAGGTGGTATCGCTACATGTGGAAATGTCCAGACTATTAAAATATGATGTTAATTAAACCGTACGGTGAACGGTGTAAATGTAAATAATAGTCCAGAATTGCTCATTTTTGGTCACTTTATATGAGAAATTTTTCATAAGGTGATCAAAAAGTTACATGTAGACTTTTCTGGGCTTGGCTCGGGTGTAAGAGGAGCTACAGCTCTCCCGCCGCTAATATCCTGACATGCTGCGATCGCCTATTAAACCATTAGATCAGCGCTGTCAGCAGTGTCTAAAGGAATCTTATATCCATCCCTGGTGGTCTAGTGGGGGGGGGATCAGACTATTTTGGTTGAAATTATTTCATCAACCAGGACAAATGGATTTTCTTGAGGGACAAGTAGATTGTGTTCTGCTTTAGTCCCTTGGACAAGTAGTTTTTTTTTAAATTTCCACACCCCTGAGCAAGGTACAGAGGAATCAGACAGTGGCAGAGTAGAGATATCAGGCACTGGTCAAACACTGGAACACAGAACAGACACTTTGCTGTAAAAATCTACACTATTGCTCAGGCATCAGGGCATGAGGGAAGCAGAGTTTTATAGGTGGTGTCTGGCAGGTATAGGAGGAAGATCCATTAGAGAGCGCAAACAAGCCCTATAAGTTCCAGTCAGTATTCATGTGCTCCCTCTACAGGGCAGAGTGGGAACTGCAGCAATGGTGGAAACAGCAGGAGAGAGTCCAGAGGAAGAAGCCTGGAGCCCACAGCAGAGAATGCTGCTTGGTGCCAGTAACTGCCAGGACACATAGTAAGCTAGTGAATGCCAACCAGCACTGTTAAACATAGTCCCCAGGAAAACAATTGGTAACATACTACATCATGAAGGACTGAAATCATTCAATGCCAGCAAGGTCCTCCTGCTTAAAGGTATACTCCAGTGGAAAACAATATCTTTTATATCAACTGGTGCCAGAAAATTAAACATATTTGTAAATATCTTCTATTAAAAAAAATCATAACCCTTCCAGTACTTATCAGATGCTGTATACTACAGAGGAATTTGAGCTGTTCTTTTCAGTCTGACCACAGTGCTCTCTGCTGACAGGAACTGTCCACAGTAGGAACAAATCCCCATAGTAAACCTTTCCTGCTCCAGACAGTTCCTGAAATGGACAGAGGTGTCAGCAGAGAGTACGGTTGTCAGACAGAAAAGAAATACACAACTTCCTCTGTAGTATACAGCAGCTGTTAAGTACTGGAAGGATTACGATTTTTTAATAGAAGGCATTTTCAAATCTTTTTAACTTTCTGGCTCCAGTTGATTTGAAAAATGTATTTTAAGAAAGCACATGTACAAGCCCATTTGCCAATAAACATCTGAATCATTCAGAGTCAAAATTCTAATCAATTCATAACCTTTTTAACCCCCTAAGGACCAATCCCATTTTCACCTTTCGTTTTTTCCTCCTCTCCTTCTAAAAATCATACCACGGTCAAGTTTGCACCTACAGACCCATATAAGGGCTTGTTGTTTGCACCTACGATTGTACTTTGTAATGACATCAATCATTTAATAACAAAATCTACAGCAAAACCCCCAAAAAATATATTGGAAAAAAAAACGCCATTTTGTAAATTTTGGGGGCTTCCGTTTCTACACCGTGCCATTTTAGATAAAAATTACACCTTATCTTTATTCTGGAGGTCCATACAGTTACAGGGATACCCAATTTACGAAGGTTTTATTTATTTTACTACTTATTGGTTAAAATTCTAACTAAATGCAGCAAAATTAGTATGCTTAAAATTGTAATCTTCTGAGCCCTATAACTTTAAAATTTTTTTTGCATACTGGGCTCTATGAGGGCTAATTTTTAGCGCCAGGGTCTGTATTTTTTATCGGTACCATTTTTGTTTTGATGGGACTTTTTGATTGCTTTTTATTAGTTTTTTATGGTATATGAAGTGACCAAAAATGCACACTTTTGGACTTTGGTATTTTTTTTATGTGTACGCCATTGATCGTGCGGTTTAGCTAACCTTAGTGAACCTTTTAATAGTTCAGACATTTACACATGCGGCGATACTCCATATGATTATTTTTTTTTTTATTACGTTATCTTATTTAAAAAATGGGAAAAGGGGGGTGATTTAAACTTTTACTAGGGAAGGGGTTAATTCACTTTTATTAACTTGTAGGGGGCAACAACATGCAATTTTCTGATTGCATATACTGATCAATGCTATGCCATAGCATAGCATTGATCAGTGTTTTGGGGGCACTCTGCTGCCCTAGCCTGCTGAGCAGGCTTGGAGCAGCAGATCGCCGAACGGACAAAGAAGAGTCAGGTGAGGACCCTTTTGTCATCCGATAAGCTGATTGGGACATCACCAGGATAGTTTCACTTTAATTTTACATCCCGCGATCAACTTTGATTGCAGCGTCTAAAGGGTTAATGCCGGGCATCGGCCCGCTCGTCGGTGCCCAGCATTACTCATTGGACCTGGCTGCCCGTAGCAACTGGGACCCACCGGGTTTAACCCGTTCTCCGCTGGTGAGAACGGTTTAAACCCCGTAAACGGGACCAGGGTATACAGGTACTCCCTTGGTCCTTAAAGGGGTACTCCGCCCCTAGACATCTTATCCCCTTTCCGAAGGGTAGGGGATAAGATGGATGATCGCAGGGGTCCCACCACTGGGGAGCCCCGGGATCTCGTCTGCGACACCCCGCTGTCATCACTGCACAGAGCAAACTCGCTCTGTGCGTAATGACGGGCGATACAGGGGCTGGAGCATCGTGACCTCACCGCTCCACCCCTTGTGACGTCACGGCCCGCCCCCTTAATGCAAGTCTATGGGAGGGGGCGTGGCGGCCGCCTCGCCCCCTCCCATAGACTTGCATTAAGAGGGTGGGCCGTGACATCACGAGGGGCGGAACCGTGACATCACGAGGGGCGGAACCGGGACATAACGAGGGGGTGGAGCCGTGACGTCACGATGCTCCGGCCCCTGTATCGCCTGTCATTACGCATAGAGAGAGTTTGCTCTGTGCGGTGATGACAGTGGGGTGCTGCAGCCAAGATCCCAGGGGTCCCCAGTGGTGGATAGGTGGATAGGTGATAAGATGTCTAGGGGCGGAGTACCCCTTTAAGATTGTTTTGTTGTCATTCTGTTTCTTACCGTTTAAATAAACCAACCATTGAAATTATAGACTTATCAATTTTTTTTTGTCAGTGGGCAAATGAAGAAAATCAACAGGGCATCAATTACTTTTTTCCTTCAATGTAGAGGAGTGTTGTGGCTGGCTCTGTTATGGGGGCCCGATAACTAGCTCGATAAATGCAGACATTTACAGAGATGTGTGCACAATGGTCCCGATTTACTATTGTAAACCTGACATGTGTTGTCGTGTTGTGCACCAGATTCTGGTGCATTGCGCCAGAAATTCTGTCTGCACCAGAATTTGTGCCAGAATTGAAACACCCAACCAACTGTTCATTTTACCGAGAGAACCTGAAAAAGGGTTGTGGTCGTGAAAATGGGGCGTGGCTAACAAAAAGGGGCATGTCCCCAACAGTTTAACAAAAACCCAACATATTTACTAAGGTTTCCACAAAAAATTTGATGGATTTGAGCTGAGGAAAACCCTAGAGATCAGAGCAGGTGTAAAAAAAAAAAAAAATGTAGGAAAAAGTGCAAAATGTAGGAAAACCTTATTAAATACAGTGGAAAAAATTGTAGGGAACTAAAAAAAAAACTCCACTCCACTCTTAGTAAATCAGGGCCAATGTGTATACACTGTAGGTTATCTGTTTTAACAGTGATTTCATAAGTAATGCCATCCACTTACCATTGGCTTAAAAGTTACGACCATTTCACATGACATTCCTGCTGACATTTGTCCAGGTGGATCAAATCTATAAAAGCCAAAACAAAAGGAATGACGTTTACATGTAAGATGCTATCCATCTACAGCAAAACTACAACTCCCAGCATGCCCTAACATGGCAGGCCACTAATTGGCTTAATTAGATCTTCATTGAGCAAACCTGTTACACTGAATACATACTGTAGTTTTATTTGTGGCCATCGTGTTGTGGATTAGAAGGGGCGGATTGATACGGATTGATATTGTGCGAAAAGCTTCAGAGTAACTTGGCATGTACTGATTTATACCTCTGCCTGGTCGCAGATTATGAGTACAGTGACCGGTCCTACTCTGACAGCAATGTCTGTCTGTACACAAAATCTCCCAGGGAAGAGATTAAGTCTCTAATATCATCATCCCCTTATCCTTACAGATGGCAGAGGCTTTGGGGCATCACTGCAGTCTGACAATAGTTGTCATGCGGCATCACTTGTCATTGGCTGATTACCAGCGTCCTGCGTCTATGATAATATTCAGGTTTCAGGTTTAGGTCCAGGCTCTGAGGAAGATTGTGCCCAGAGCAGATTCGTACTAAACACAAATGTTTTTTTCTGTGATTTTCTATAGAATAAGTCAATTGTAAGAACATAAACAAAAAGCCCATATACAATGTACACTATAAGGACAAAAGTACCGGGCCCCACCTCAGCACTTTGAGAAATCTTTTTTTTTGCTCATATAGTGCAGCACAGGCTATTAGAGAATAATGTAAAGGTTCTCGTGTATGTCATTGTGCTTACCTGTTTTAACTCATGTGGCATGCATGGTTTTGGCTCAATACTGGTTGCAATTTCATCACTGAATTTATTTCCTAATGTTGCCTAAATTTCCCATTAATCTACTGGCTTTACATAGGGAGGGGGGGGGGGGGGATGTTTGAGTTTTATCATTGCACCTGGTCATCTAATCAGGCTGCTGGTTCAGGAGATCTCCCAGGTCAACTGATTAGACTTCTAAGTGGGTTGAGATCGGTTCACATTATGCGTTTTCTTATTCAAGGTGCGGTTGGTTTTTCTTTTGAAAAATACTGTTGTGAGGCGAAAGTGATTTGAACTATAAGCAAAATTGAGGTGTTTTATAAAGATTTAGGATACAGTCCCATGTACCGCTTACGCAGCGCATTTCAAGCTGCGCAAAATCTACTGCTGAAGCGGGAGAGATGCTCCGTAATCACCGATCACCATACACACAGGGCTTTCCGGCAGCAGCCCTGTGTGTCCAGTGAGTTTTCGAGGTGGGGCCGTGTGCCGGCATGACTGTGATGCGCAGCCCGTCTCCAAAACTCACTGCACACAGAGCTGCCGCAGGATAGCCCTGTGTATATGGTGATCTGGAATTATGCAGCGTATTTTCTGCTACAGCAGCAGATTTTACGCAATGTGAAATACACTGCATAAGCGGTACGTGGGACCGTACCCTAAAAGAGAAACTGACAAATGTTCACCTTCACTAAACCCCATATACAGGTTTATAGTGCGGGTTAACAGCTTTAAAAAAAAAAAGTCCCCAGGAATTAAAAAACAGGCCTTTCTTTCAAAGACAGCGCCCTCCTTGTCTCCACTTTGGGTGTGGTATTACAACTTGACTCCATTTACTTCAATGGAACTGAGCTGCAGAACCACACCCAAACTGGAGACAAGGAGTTCGCTGTCTTTGGGTACGGTCAGACGAGCGGAATTACAGCGTATTTTACGCTGCAGATCCGCCACTGAAGGACCTCTGTATGGTGCATTTACATGTGCCTGCTCGGAGCGGCAATACGCCGCTACGGGCAGACACACTGAAGCGATGTGTGAGTCGCCTTGCATGCGAATCACACATCGCGGCAGCTCTCGGCCGATGAGCAGGGGGAGCGGCCGCAATGTGCAAGTATACTGCACATGCGCGTGGCGACTCGCACATCGCTGTGTGCTTGCTCGTAGCGGCGTTTGCCGCTCCGAGCAGGCACATGTGAAGGCAGCATATAGAGGTCCTTCAGCGGCGGATCCGCAGCGAAATACGCGCGGAAAATCCGCTCGTCTAAAAGTACCCTAGGAAAGAAAAAAGGCCCTTTTTTTAATTCCTGGAATACCCCTTTAAGATCCACAGTTTGGAGACCACTGATGCCCTGTACATTCAAACTTTTTCAGCAATCTGAGCTACTATAGGATCTGACCAGATGGGCTAGCCATCACTCTCCACATGCCACACAAAGCCTTGGGCCCCTAGGAGCCTGTTGCTGGTTCATCCATTGTCCTTCCTTATGTCACTTTTCATAGGTACTAATAATGGGATATAGGAACCCCCCACAAGACCTGCCCTTAATAGAGATGCTTTGTCCCAGTCATCTAGTTATGATAATTTTGCCTTTGTCGCTTACATCCTTTCACTTGCCCATTTTTCCTGTTCCTAACAGGCCTTATCACTTGCTGCCTTAGAGTTCATCTCTGACAGTCCCCATTGTCACACAATAATTAGAAGTGTTACTGTCAATTTAAAAAAACTTGAGACATGTCAAACATTTTATGGGTGCTGAGACTCCCACTGATCATAAGACTAAGCGGGCATAGTCTTCATTCCCCATTGTTCAGTGATCTTTGTCTCGTTGCTCCATTATAAGTCTATGGGACAGCGAGATAAAGATTGGGGAATACGTCTATCTCCGCTTGTTCTTTTTCCGCACTGGGACTCCCACTAACTTTTGATATGTCTCATTTTTAAAGTGACAGTAATGTAACCCACTTTACCTTTTTAGTGTTATGCCTTGTGTATTGCACTGAATGTATACCAATAAAATGAAGGTCACAAAATGCCTCCATGCAGTCTTCATTGTTTTTCCTGTCACATCTTCCCGCTGAAACCTTGACACCGGCAAGCCGCAATGTGAAGTTTCTATGATAATCTAATTCTGTATTGTGGCGTCTGCTTTCTTCCACCAGCTCATAAACCGTGTCACGCCATATCCATCACTCAACACCTCAATGTCATAGACAATCCTCATCTTTAACACACAGTAACTTTAAAAACTGCTTACATTAGGGGGAAAAAGTGAATTCTTACAATATATATATATATATATATATATATATATATATATATTATATAGATAATATATATATATATATCATCTATATATATATATATAAATATATATATATATATATATATATATATATATATATATATATATATATACATACAGGAATTACACATTTAAAATAACATGTGCCTTAGCAAACCAATATGTCTGGTCCCCTATTACACTATATCAGCGTTTTCCAAACAGTGCATCTCCAGCTGTTGCAAAACTACAACTCCCAGCATGCCCGGACAGCCTAAGGCTGTCCGGGCATGCTGGGAGTTGTAGTTTTGCAACAGCTGGAGATGCACAGTTTGGAAAACACTGCACAATATTTTCATTTGGCCCAAGAACCCAAAAGTATTAAGGACACGTTCACCACTGTGTAATTCCCGCAGAATAAGTGTGAATGGGTCTTCCGCGAGACCCGTTCACACTGAGAAATTTCAGCGGCGGACAATTCCACCCCTTAAATTGTTCAGCGCAAAGAATTAAGATGTTCATGGTGACGGCGCAGTGCTGCGCAGTCCTACCGGCAAAGTATTTTGGCAGCGGCCACCAGATGGAGTCTCTGCTCGCGGAATTTTGCGAGCGGAGATTCCGCAGTGTGAACGTACCCGAATAGTAATATTAGTAACTAATTAAATATTATTCATATAATGAGGAAAATCTGATCATCGGTCTGAAGAAATTGCGTGCAACCAGAACCTTCTTCTAGAATGGAGTCTGTGAAAACCTTCATGGGGACATCACAATAAAAAATTCAGCCTAAAGTGTCCCTGTCATTCAGAAAAAACTTTTGGTCAGACAGATATGTCAAAAGTTTTGATCGCTCGGGGTCTGACCCCGACTGATTTCTAAATATTGCCGAGTGCAGCGCACTTCACTGCCCGGCTGGCCTCAATCTTCTGGGATTGCTTTCTAAACTACAAAATCCAGCTCCTACGACAAGATGGGGAGAGCAGCGAGACAGGGAGAGAAGAGCTCAGCTGCATGCTTTTCCTGGCTTGTTCTTATGATCAATAGGGGTCTGAAAATCTAGATCCTGACCAAATAAAATTTTTCATACGTCTGTCTGACATGACAAAAGTTTTAAGAAATGACAGGGACATCAAGTTTCATCTGGATTTTTATTATGGTCCCTTAAATGGACACTGTCAGAATCAGAAATTTTTTATATGTTTTACATTTTTGCAAAACAGTAACCATCCTAACATACTTCATAAAAATGTTTATCTCATTTTTATGGAAATCATGGATTATAAACAAGACTACTAGGGGTCCCCATACCATCCAAAACATAATCCTGTCCGGCTGCAGTGTCATTTTTGTCCACGGGCTGGTACAAAGTCCAGGAAGTGAGGGTGGGACTAGCACTCCTCTGTGCTCACTCCTGTCCCATTAGATTGCAGTATGTAAACATAGAGGAGGTTGTTACAGAGCAGCCTGCAGTGATTGGATGAAGAGACCCAGCACAGCACAACAGATGTAGGGAGGAAGTGAATGCATGGTGAGTGAGGGCGGGCTCAGTGCTTGCCTCGAACATGGCCCTTCCTAAGCAGTGGATGTCAGAATGAATGAGCATCAGAACAGAGGGATTTGTGAGCCAAATATAGAAGTTAGACACATATAAAAGGAATGTAAATAATTTGCATGACTTAGTGAGTAACATATATAAGCATAGCATAATTTATTTCTCTGATATGATAGGTATGCTTTAAAGGCGAATAGGAAAACAATGCTAAATATAACCCCATGACAAAAGGGTCTTCAAGCACAATGTTAAGTCATAAAGGCAACATACAAAGAACAGCGCAAAATTATCATATTTGAATACATAGGAAATAATTTATTGTACAGGCTTCAGGGCAGATCATAACCACCAATGGGGAACATATAGGAAGGAGCAGTCTGAACAGATCTCAGGATTCCTGAGGAGAAGTAAGGTAAACTTTGGGAATGGGTGGGGCATCTTAAAGGGGTATTCCTGGAAAAAAAAAATGTATATATCAACTGGCTCCAGAAAGATAAACAGCTTTGTAAATTACTTCTATTAAAAAAGCTTAATCCTTCCAGTAGTTATCAGCTTCTGAAGTTGAGTTGTTCTTTTCTTTCTGACAACAGTGCTCTCTGCTGACACCTCTGCTTGTCTCAGGAACTGTCCGAAGCATTAGAGGTTTGCTATGGGGATTTGCTCCAGACAAGCAGAGGTGTCAGGAGAGAGCACTGTTATCAGACAGAAAAGAACAACTCAACTTCAGCAGCTGATAACTACTGGAAGGATTAAGATTTTTTAATAGAAGTAATTTACAAATCTGTTTAACTTTCTGGAGCCAGTTGATATTAAAAATTTTTTTTTTTTTCCTGAAATACCCCTTTAACTTAGCAGATTTCTGCTCAGTACATACATGAATAGTAATTTGCACCTAGTTAAATCTAAGGCTGGTTTTACACTATTGTAATACAGGCCCATTCTTGCATGCCTGACCCTGGCCTGAAGACTCGAACTGAAAGGTCAGGTCATAAGACCGGTGGTTGGGTCAGGAATTGTGACTGTACACAGGTGCAAAAATGCATTAGTATAATGTTAAGGTGAAATCTGCCCAAAGCTCAAAACTATAACAAGACCATCCATTAGAGAACAAAACATTCTAGCTGTAGCTAGCAGCATATACCATAAGTACCTGTAATGAAAGGAAACCTACATGCTAAAGGACAATAGTATAGGGCAGTGGTCTTCAACCTGCAGACCTCCAGATGTTGCAAAACTACAACTCCCAGCATGCCCGGACAGCCAACGGCTGTCCGGGCATGCTGGGAGTTGTAGTTTTGCAACATCTGGAGGTCCGCAGGTTGGAGACCACTGGTATAGGGAGTGAACTGAACTCTAGTCAAATATAGTACTCTACTCAGCAACGCAATGAAAACCAGTCATTAGCTGCTATAAACTCTCCTCCTGGATCTGCTGGAAGTACACAATAGATTGTAAGGGCTTGTAAATGATGAATGACTTACTGTATAGCGACGAAATCCTTCAGATGATCACTTACTCCAACCAGCTTGCAGAAATTAATTGTGTATGTTGCATTTGTCAATGTGATTTTTTTCTTATACGTCTTCCCAACATCAAGGTCCTGAAATTTTAAAGCCGGGTAAGAGCAGTGCTGTCGTTTGAAAACTTCTTTATGTGAAAAGATTTGATTGGTTAGGGTCTTAAAGGAGTTCTTTGGGATAAAAAATGTTTAAGCATACTGCCCAGAATGCCTTCATGTCATAAACAAAAACTGTAAAACAAAAGAAGAGACAGGCGCTCCCTTGTGGAGTATCAACGGGATCACAGGTGTGAGGGAGAAGAGGGTAAGGTAGGAAGCTCACCCTGTCAGGTTGTGTACCAGTCCACACAACAAGGATACTCGTTTGATTGAAAATGTAGAGGTCTGCAGCCTTCCTGAAGACGATAGGCAAACGTGGAGGATACTTCAAGACACCAGGAGTATAGGCGCTGACCAAGGAGAGGACGTGGAAGCCAGGTAGATTACAAACGGGTTTAATCCAATGCGACGCGTTTCACCGCGCTTGCGAGGTTTCATCAGGCATGGATGCCTGATGAAACCGTGCAAGCGCGGTGAAACGCGTCGCATTGGATTAAACCCGTTTGTAATCTACCAGGCTTCCACGTCCTCTCCTTGGTCAGCGCCTATACTCCTGGTATCTTGAAGTATCCTCCATGTTTGCATAAACAAAAAATGGACCTGCTTCCTGCCGCTCCCCCGGTGCCTCCAGTATTCTGCTCCTGGCTTCTGGTGTGATCCTCTTCCTGCTTCTTGTGGTTGACTTGTCAAACTGTGACACAGATAATCACTGGCCGAATCGATGTCCCGCCTCGGCCGGTGACTGGCCTGGTCTTCATCCTGGTGCCGGGGCCCAATACATCACAATGCCACTCACCAGCCAATGTAGAACATGGCCAGAGAATGACTGAGCCACAGTTTGACAAGTCGACAATAAAAGTTGTATCACAGAGTACCCCTTTAATGCTGAGACCACCACCAATCAGGAGAACAAGCAGCGAGAAGCGCACTGCCCTGTTTTAGCAATTTCTGTCCTACTTCTCCATTACAAGTCTGA
The DNA here is from genome assembly GCF_029499605.1 of Hyla sarda. Lineage (NCBI taxonomy): Eukaryota > Metazoa > Chordata > Amphibia > Anura > Hylidae > Hyla > Hyla sarda. Next base: position 103,068,652 of record NC_079198.1, on the reverse strand, counting down.
AGGAAAGCCAGAAAAGCTGGATGGAGAGCTGGGGAATGAAGTAACTGACTGGTGGGGGTATCAGCACTGAGATCTTGCCCAATCAAAACTTTTGATATGTCTCTGTGATGAGTCAAAGGTTTTTTTTAAATGACAGGTACACTTTAAGCATTATTGGGATTCTGCTGCAAGTGAGTGGAAAATCCATAGTGTGCATGGGCCCTAACAGTTTTTCCTGCTTCTAACCCATCAACTACAATAACTTACTGTTCACGTGATGCCTAATACATACAGTGGTCCCTCAAGTTACAATATTAATTGGTTACAGGATGACCATTGTATGTTGAAACCATTGTATGTTGAGACCAGACCTCTATGGAAACATGGTAATTGGTTCTAAAGCCCCAAAATGTCATCCAAAAATAGGAAGAAGTGAGGATTAAAGAAAAAGAAGTAGATAACTAATATAGATAAAGCAAATCCTTATATATAAAAGTAAGAAAGAGCTGCTGGGAGCTGTAAATCACTGTCTATGTCAGTATTTCCCAAGCAGGGAGCCTCCAGCTGTTGCAAAACTACAACTCCCAGCATGCCCGGACAGCCAAAGGCTGTCCGAGCATGCTGGGACTTGTAGTTTTGCAACAGCTGGGGGCACTCTGCTTGGGAAGCACTGGTCTATGTAGAGGACAGGACCTTCTTTGGTGTCTTGTACAGTACACGCAGTGTCCTAAAAAAGTAACATGGAGCCGCCCTTACCTGGTGTCCAAAGGAGCAGCTAACCCTGGCCCAGGTAAAGTGTACAGAACATGTAATACCTCCCTGTACTGTAGGGGGCGCTACCAGACACCAGGCAGTGCATACGCTTCAGTAATACAGGAGTTTTACCAGTGAATGCCCATTCTGTTTCACAGATCTGGACTGTCTGTCGATTGTATGTTGAGTCTGGTTTCAACTTACAATGGTCCAGAAAAGACCATTGTATGTTGAAACTATTGTATGTTGAGGCCATTGTAAGTTGAGGGATCACTGTACATCCCACATCTTCACAATGTTATCCGCTTTACCTGTTGGTGGTTTTATTATTTAAAGGGGTATTCCAGGAAAAAACTTTTTTATATATATCAACTGGCTCCAGAAAGTTAAACAGATTTGTAAATTACTTCTATTAAAAAATCTTAATCCTTTCAGTACTTATGAGCTTCTGAAGTTAAGGTTGTTCTTTTCTGTCTAAATCCTCTCTGATGACACCTGTCTCGGGAAACGCCCAGTTTAGAAGAGGTTTGCTATAGGGATTTGCTTCTAAACTGGGCATTTCCCGAGACAGGTGTCATCAGAGAGGATTTAGACAGAAAAGAACAACCTTAACTTCAGAAGCTCATAAGTACTGAAAGGATTAAGATTTTTTAATAAAAGTAATTTACAAATCTGTTTAACTTTCTGGAGCCAGTTGATATATAAAAAAAAAGTTTTTTCCTGGAATACCCCTTTAATGTTATTACTATATAGCAGCTCCGTCCTATAATATAAGCCAAGACGAAATGGACTGCGTTATATTTTTGTTCATTCTCATTTACCATTTGAAAGTAAACTGGAGCAGTAAAGGGAGGAGAGGTACTAAAAACTAATTGAGAATACACAAAGTACACCTATAATAGCAAGTGTGTCATTTTTAATATAATGGACGTTACCTCCCATTGAAAAATCAATCAAGAAAAACGTAACCATTGTTAGTAAAGGCCAAGATATTATATTTATTACAGGCATTAATGTGAAACTAACCTTGAAGTGAATCGTCTTTGGTTTACTATAAAATGGACAGCCTTTAAATTCATGTCCTGAGACCACTTGCTTCTCAACGACGCCATTACGGAGTTTCCTAAGGGTTTCAGTCATAATTTCTTTTTCCATTTTACTGCCCCCTACAGGCTTAGCATCTATGTCTTCTTTTGGTACCTAAATAAACATAGGTAAGTGTAGAAAATAGACTGTGTACATTGTTTACTTAGGCACAGCAGCACTACAAGTGGCCATGCATTGTACTGCAGTTTGTACCATTCAGTCTTATTTAAAACCATCTGAATCAAAAACTTTTTATAAGATGTTCATCTTGGCAAAATGTATCTCCATTTGTATAGAAATCATGGCTTATAAACAAGACTACTAGGGGTCCCCATACCATCCAGAACATAATCCTGTCCGGCTGCAGCATCATCTTTGTCCCAGCCGAAGGACAGGCTTGGACAAAGTCCAGTAAGTGAGGGCCGGACTAGCCTTATTTTGTAATTATGCAAGTGCCCCAAGTGCACTGAGATATCCCGCCTGGATCTTCAGAGTAAACACATCCTTATGCATGGTGATCCTCCTCCCTTGTAAACTCTCTCGCGAGGAGAGAGATTTCACTTTTCATTGTCATCAGTGTCCCCCACACTACAAGCCTAAACCAACTGGTTGGTGCGGGTCCATTAGAGACAGTTCTATTAAGAGACAGATCATGAAAAATGCTCTTTTTTAGTCTGTTACTACTTTCTGATGGTAAAATATCTAATTTATTTGTTTAGTTTTTTTAGAGACAGCAGCTACATGGACATCAGCAGCAATAGACTGGAGGCCACCCTCTTGAACTTTATAGGAGGGAGAGTTTTCTAGACATGTTCTATGGAGAGGTCACTGTGTTGGGGGTTGGGCGGTATTGGACGGCTAATTCCATTTAATCTGTATACTAGTGTCATCTTTCACTATAATCCCATCTGTGATGATGAAGAGGACGCCACTAAAGGTGATCTGTACAAAACAGGAAGTGTCAGCTTATTATTAGCTTAGTGGTTAGACTAAAAAACTAAAGATGTCAGGATTATTTTATAATATAGATAGTAAAATGGAAACCTCTCAATGTTGCACACATTTTTGTATGTTGGTTTTTGTTCTAATGCAAAATGATAAGAAAAAAATTACAGTTAATAAAAAGATTAATAAAAGACAATAAAATGGAAAATTTAAAAAATATAATAAAAAAACGCCAAAAATTCTTACAAATATTTTCGAGGCTGCATTTCCACTTTTTTTAATTTTTTGTGAAAACTGCCACTGCAATTTTTTGAGCCAAAGCCAGAAGTATATTTAAAAGGAATGGGAAATACAAAGGAAGGATTTAGGCTGGAATTCCACTGAGGATTTTTTTTGCAAAAACGCCCTAAAAAACACCAATTTTCCCGCTGAAAATGCAGCGTCCAGATGTTAGCTGCAAGTCAGTAGTAAACTACAAAATGCCAGATCCACTTGGTGTTTTTCAGTTTGGCGTTTTTCAGCAATTTTGGGCTCAGAGGCTGTTTTTTCAAAATGCCCAACAAAACCTAGAAATCGTTGCGTTTTTCCCCCATAGAAGTCTATGGGAGAGCAAAAACGTCAAGAAAAACGCCATGTTGGTTTTAACTTTGGCGTTTTTGCTGGCGTTTTCTTTTTTTTTTTTTTTTGGGGGGGGGACTTTAGTGATCAAAAAAAGTGATGGAGATCAATTTATGTCAGCGGGCAGGGCAATAAAAATGTAGCCGGCAATAATAAAAATATAGTGTGTGTGTGTGTGTGTGTGTGTGTTTTTGACTTAAAAAAATTTTCTTTTTTAATTTTTTAGGTAGTACTACTACTCCCAGCATGGAACACACTGTTCCATGATGGGAGTAGTAGTACCTGTACTAATTGACAGATCGCCCATTGCGATCCTCCTGTATAATGTATAGATGCGGCCGGCCGCTCTTCTATGGTCCCCTGCACTGCCGTATATATACACTTATTCATATTTCCCGCAGAGAGCTGTGATTGCCCAGATGGTTCCAGCCAATCACAACTCTCTGTGGTAAATATGAATAGGTGTATATATACGTCAGTGCAAGGGATCATAGAAGAGAAGCCACCTGCATCTATACATTATGCAGGAGGATCACAGCGGGTGTCAGGAGTGACAATCGCTGCGGTCTGTCTATTAATGCAGGTATTACAGCTCCCAGCATGGAGCAGAGTGTGCTACATGTTGGAAGCAGTAGTACCTGCAGTTAAAGGACAGATCACAGTGAGTATCACTCCTGACACCCGCTGTGATCGTCCTTTCTATTGCAGAGATGTGGAGCGGCTTTCTCCTGCGCTCCGTATCTCTGCACTGTACTCTGGCCAGTGTAAGATGGAAATTTGTGCCCTGTGCAGACTTGCCTCCGCTCCTCCCCTCAGCTCTCCGAAGTTAGAGCTGGGGGGAGGGCAGAGCGAAGGCAGAGCAGGGAGAAAGAGGAAGTACACGTCCCCCTTATCTCCCCTCTCCCTGCTCTGCCTTTGGAGGATGCAGGTCTGCATGGGAGAAAGAAGACAGAGCAGGGGAGAGAGGATGTACACGGCTCCTCATCTCCCCTCCCCCTGATCTGTCTGTGTTCACTGAACGGAACAGGAGGATGACAAAGTGCATGGGCTGGGGGTGTATAGACTGCAGGGCCTGTGGGATAAAATCACAGTGATGTGAATAGAACATCACTCATTCATATTTCCCTCTGAGAGCGGGGATTGACTACAACCATCCGGCCAATCCCCACTCTGGGAGGAAAATGTAAATGAGAGATGTTCTGTTCACATCACTGGCCGGAGTATAGTGAAGAGATGCGAGCGCTGTATAGAGCCGCTAGGCATCTATACTATATTATGGAAGATCGCATTGCGTGTCAGGACTGACACCCGTGGCGATATGGCTATTAGTAAAGCTAATATTACTCCCATCATGGAACAGTCTGATCCATGCTGGGAATAGTAGTACTACCGAAAAATGTAAAAAAGTAGAGAAAAAAAAGTGAAACACACACACACACTTTATTAAAAATTAATTAAAATTTTGTTGTAAAAAATAAAAATTTAGTTTCATCCCTACTGCATCCTTTTTTTTTTTTTTGGTACCCAACACATTTGGAAAAAAAATGCCAAAGGGGCCAAAAAAGGTAAATTCCACACAAAGATAAAAATGCTAGAAAAAACGCCAAAACACAGGGAAAAACAGTGGCAGTTTTTCTGGCGTTTTTCCTGAAGTTTTTAAGACTAAAAAAATGCAGGGCAAAAACCTCAGCGGAATTCTAACCTTATACTTCTCCTTTCCCATGGATCCACTTTGGTTAAAAAGCCACAGTGGCAGCTTTCAATAAAAAATTAAAATAAATTCCAAGTGAAAATTGACAGCTGGTTCACAGCACTAAACCCAATGCGGGTGGACCGAAATAACATGATGTATTCCTCACCTGGATCCATGGTCTGGTTCCAGAGATACACGCTGTCTTAGCTCCAGTGACTAATATGTTAAATAACCCCCATCAGGCATGAGCCGGTGTTCAGAGCTTCCCTGCCTCTGTCCCCCTTGCTTCGATATGCCTGCCCTCCGGAATTGGACCACGGATCTGGGTGAGTTATATATCATTTTAATCTGGTTCACCTGCACTATAGTACTGTGCATTTGAGTTTAGTGCGGGTGAGCCAGCTGTCAGTTTCCTTTTTAACATAAAATGTTAGATTTATTTTCTGATGAAACACTCTTTAAAGGGGTACTCCAGCCCTAAGACTTTAGGGCCGGAGTACCCCTTTAAGTGAACAGTAAGTCGTTCTAGCTATAGCTGCTATTTTTCTCTGAGCAAAGAAAACAGTATTATCAGATAAAAGGAATGGAGTGGTGAATCATATTCTGCATTTTATGGAAATAATAAAGGCTTCTTTCTGTAAGCCTAATCTATATAATATTTTAGAAAACTGTGCAAAAAATAATAAACAGCAGCAAACTGACTGCACTTAAAGGTTAGGAAGATTCTAACATTCCAAAATGAAATGGCATCTGCAGACATCAGATACTCCAGATAAAATAATAATAACCCATAAGAAGCAAAGCTGATCTGCAAAAATGGGGAAATTAGAAATCTAATTGCAAGAAGTATAGACTTGTTCATTCAATATGGGCTGATAAATAGGCCAGGAAAAAAAAAATCTATTAGAATGACCTCATAGAATTGCAAATTGCCAATCCTGAATTCACAGCATTCCTGTCATGTTCAGTTATGTATTGTACACAAGCCAGCGAGCACAATATGATGTGTAGCTTTGCAGTCCATGCACGGAAAACAGAGAGAGGAGACTAATCTTTGAGAGATCAGAGTGCGGGCACACATTCAGGGTGCTCTTCCGTAGGCTCCCAGTCCTGATCAGAGCTCAGCATTAAACAGAAGAAATATATTAAAAACAATAAGTGGCTAAAAACTGCCACATCTTCTGGTATGTCACAGTTTAAAGGGACACCCACCCTGAAGTTTGCTGTATATACTATTTAATCACAGGGGTAAAGTATTCGGAAAAAAGTGTGGGAACTCACATAGTATGGTGACGTCACGCCCCGCCACCTCAATGCAAGCCTATGGGAGGGGCGTGGCGGCCGTCAACCCCCTCCCATAGGCTTGCATTGAGGGGGCGGGGTGTGAGATGTCACGGAGGGGCGGCCCGTGACATCACGATACTCCGGCCCCTGTATCGTGAGTCATCAGCACGTAGCGATCGTCGCTCCGTGCAGCTGATGACAAGCGGGTGCTGCAGGAGAGATTGCGGGGATCCCCAGCCGTGGGACCCCCACGATCAGACATCTTATCCCCTATTCTTTGGATAGAGGATAAGATGTCTAGGGGCGGAGTACCCCTTTATAGGGTATCTTTCTTCAAAAAAAAAACTTTTGATATATTATAGATTAATGTATGCAGAATAACTTTCCAATAGCATGTTATTAAAAAATATGCTTCTTTCTATTTAATTTTCCACTTAAAAAAAATACCCACTAGGGGTCTCCCTACCATTCCTGGCCGCGAGCTTTTTTATAGATTGCAGACTCATGCTGGAGTCCTAAATCTCATATTACAGCTGGGACACAGACAAGCTCAGCACTGCTCCCTGGCCTATCCAACAGATAAGTCACTTTAGATAAAAGACAAGTGTCTGATCACTTATTAGATCACTATAGGGAGAGGACAGGGGATTCGCGTCTGATCACTTATCAGAGGATAGCAGAGTACAGCACTTTGTTATCTTCTGTGCTCTCATAATGAATGGAGAGGCAGTTGAGTCTGCACGCTAGCACTTCATTCACAGTTTGATTTAGGGGTCCCGTTTTACAGATCGCGAAAGTTCCAGGCCCCCCTGTCATGACACATTTATTCCCTATCTTGGTAATAGAAGATACGGGTCCATAGTGGTAAAACCAATTCATGTCCTAAGAAAACCTGTAAAACCCTGGTCATCCCCTTCCTGGATGGATGCTTAAGTTGAGGGAGGGGCTTTTATGGCACAGAGGACGGGTCACTTTACAGTTAGAGAATGTCCCGGCGACACTTTGGATCCCACAACAAGATAGATTTTTTAAAAATTCTTGCTTATGCAAATAGTATGGCCATCAATATAAGTATGTTTCAGATTCATTTTACACTGCTCAAAAAAACACTTAAACAACCTCTTGTAACTCCAAGTGAATCACACTTCTGTGAAATCACACTGTCCACTCAGGAAGAACACTGATTGACAATCAATTTCACATACTGTTGTGCAAAGAGAACAGACAACAGGTGGAAATTATAGGCAATTAGCAAGACACCCCCCAATAAAGGAGTGATTCTGCAGGTGGTGACCACAGACCACTTCTCAGTTCCTATGCTTCCTGGCTGATGTTTTGGTCACTTTCGAATGCTGGCAATGCTGGCGGTGCTTTCACTCTAGTGGTAGCATGAGAAGGAGTCTACAACCCATACAAGTGGCTCAGGTAGTACAGCTCATCCAGGATGGCACATCAATGTGAGCTGTGGCAAGAAGGTTTGCTGTGTCTGTCAGCGTAGTGTCCAGAGCATGGAGGTGCTACCAGGAGACAGGCCAGTACATCAGGAGACATGGAGGAGGCCATAGGAGGGCAACAACCCAGCAGCAGGACCGCTACCTCCGCCTTAGTGCAAAGAGGAGCAGGAGGACCACTGGCAGAGCTCTGCAAAATGACCTCCAGCAGGCCACAAATGTGCATGTGTCAACTCAAACAGTCAGAAACACTCCATGAGGGTGGTATGAGGGCCCGACATCCAAAGGTGGGGGTTGTGCTTACAGCCCAACAGGACGTATGGCATTTGCAAGATAATACCAAGATTGGCAAATTCGCCACTGGCGCCCTGTGCTCTTCAGTCTGGAGATGCTGTGGAGAACGTTCTGCTGCCTGCAACATCCTCCAGCATGACCGGTTTGGAGGTGGGTCAGTAATGGTGTGGGGTGGCATTTCTTTGGGGGGCCGCACAGCCCTCCATGTGCTTGCCAGAGGTAGCCTGACTGCCATTAGGTACCAAGATGAGATCCTCAGACCCCTTGTGAGACCATATGCTGGTGCGGTTGGCCCAGGGTTACTCCTAATTCAAGACAATGCTAGACCTCATGTGGCTGGAGTGTGTCAGCAGTTCCTGCAAGAGGAAGGCATTGATGCTATGGACTGGCCTGCCCGTCCTCCAGACCTGAATCCTATTGTGCACATCTGGGACATCATGTCTCGCTCCATCCACCAACACCACGTTGCACCACAGACTGTCCAGGAGTTGCCGGATGCTTTAGTTTAGGTCTTGGAGGATATCCCTCAGGAGACCATCCACCACCTCATCAGGAGCATGCTCAGGCGTTGTAGGGAGGTCATACGGGCACGTGGAGGCCACACACTACTTTTAAAGGACATTACATCAAAGTTGAATCAGCCTGTAGTGTGGTTTTCCACTTTGATTTTTAGTTATCCAGACCTCCATGGGTTGATAAATTTAATTTCCATTGATAACTTTTGCGTGATTTTGTTGTCAACACATTCAACTATGTAAAGACGAAAGTATTTCTTACGATTAGTTCATTCATTCATTCAGATCTAGGATGTGTTATCTTAGTGTTCCCTTTATTTTTTTGAGCAGCATATATCACATTTATTGGCCTCTGTTAAAGGTAAACTTTGGAATACCATCAAAAATGTAGTCCAATATATACTGCATTGTACTTACGGTGTGGCCATTAGCTTTAATAGACTAAATGGATTCTACTTTCTACTGGTCTGCTTTATGCCAATATACATTTATTTGCAGGGCACAAAGGTACGGCTTACTACCCTGTTCTGCAAATGTGTGTCAAGTGCACTGAAATATTCCCTGCAGAAACAGCTGATGTCACTTGTCCTCCTTTACCTTGTAGGGTCTGAGGTCTTCCGTCCACAATCCTCTAAACTCTGGCTGAGCCAAGTTTTCACTTTCTCCTTCAAATCCATGAATAAGTCCTGGTGTCACATCAGAGGAACGCTCAGGCAAGGAGCTGTCATCCCCATCAGATGAAAGAGGAGAGAGAGAGCGCCATTTATTCTGCAGACAAAGAAAAACAAACAAATCAGGAAAATGGTAAATCTGTCTTTCAAACCTTTCTCCACCGTGCATGCTCATTTTAGTTAGGAAACCAGGAATAAATGACTCTAACAGCAACTTCCTCACTGAAGGAGATGAAGGAGACAAAGTCTAAACACACAGATATATACAGTGACAGACATATAGGTGTAGTATATATCCCTGTATCTGCTCAGCACATATACAAACACACTTCAGGCAGACAGCGCACTCCACAGTCTGAAGTGTAAGTGCACATGACTACAACTACAGCACACCATTGGCTACAGCACACTATTCTCCATGTAGGGGGATATGAGAGGGGCTAGAAGTGGTAGCAGTGCTGGAATGGGAGGGAACAGAGGGGTAAGTATGTTTAAATTTTTTTCTCCTCTTACTCGTTCTTAGTGTCATTTTGTAAAAAGCCCAGAAAATCTCTTAAGGGTCTATTCACAAAGGTCTATGATACAGCATCAGTAAGGGTGCATTCACACCACGTTTTGAACATACGGGTGCCGAGTCCGGCGAGGGGAGGGGCAAACCGGGCGCTACGGTTTTAGGTCCAGTCCAAAGCCGCATACGGGTCAAAACTGAGCCAACCGGAGTCACCGTTTGACTCAGGTCGGGTCGTTAAAGTAAATGGAGTCAGGGGCTGATCCGGCCGGGGTACGGGAGCGCCCGGTTTGCCCCTCCCCCAGCCGGATCCGGCACCCGTATGTACAAAACGTGGCGTGAATGCACCCTTAGGCAGTATGGTTTGGAGGCGGGCCCAGTACGCTGACGTGACTGTGATGCCTCCAAACCTCACTGCCGCCAGGTAGCCCTGTGTGTCTGCTCATAAGAGAATATGCAATGTATTTCTTGCTGCGCAGCTTGAAATACGCTGTGTATACACTATGTGTTACCTTTCCCTAAACAAAATCATCAGTAAAATCTAATTAGTGAATCCTTAGTTCTGTTTCTAGTGCTGTAAGCAATATGGTGACCACAGCAGTAATTCCCATCTGTCTAATGTTTCAGCATTTTAGCTCTGCCTGTCACATGCTATTAAATAAACAGGTTTGCCATTCAGAACTTTAGGAAAGCTGAAAGCTGTACTCCAAGAGTTAAAACACTGTAAACATTGTGTCCTTAATAATGGATTATTGCCATGTAAATCTATTATTTTTCCTTTTATTTAGTCTTCTTTGAAAAGTGTGAAATCATAAAATTATCCACAAAGGCACTTGAACTTGAAACAAGAAATAATTTCATGGTTATTTTATGAATTATGCTCAGTGATTCTTGTTCTGTATCATAATTAGTATCTTTATAACATGCTGCTTAGATACAATTAAACCGCAGGTAGCACACATATTATGAAGCTTCATTACATTTCTTCCTTCGTAATAGAGATGGCTGTGTAAAAGACTCCACGGCAGCGGGGGATATTGATGCCACAAAAACATTAGCTGTATGGGCTTTTGAAATGAAGCTGTATGGGTTTTCCGTATGAAAGGATCTGTCCATTTTTGCTACTTAAAGAGGTATTCCAACCTGATGTAAATGCTGCTGGTGAGGGGGCATAATAGGGAAAATAAAAACATACTTACCAACCCCAAGTTCCTCGCTGGTCCCCTGCAGCTCCCATTCACCTCTGACCAGTTCCCTCTCTTCTTCCTGCTTCTGAGACAAGCGCTCGGAGCAGGACCCGTCTTGGCCAGTGTATGGCTAAGCAGACAGGAAAGAGAGGGACCAGACAAAAGCGAACGGGAGCTGCAGCAGACCAAGGCTAGGTAAATATTTTTTTTCTTCAATTCCAACTCCTCCCCCGCAGCATACATTTAAGAACAGAAAGACTGGAATTTGCCTTTTACATGTGCGTAACTGTGCATGTTACAAGTGCCAGTCTAGTAGTATGGCCATCTTTAACAAGCCTTAAAGGAGTACTCTGAGGAACTGAAACTTATCTACAGGATAGAGAATGTCTGATCACTGGAGTACTCCTTTAAGGCTGTGTGCCCCACATTTTAGGGAGAATATGAGTCTGAAACCAGGTCCAGCCACCTTGCATGACCACTGGTGAACGTATTGAAGAATGGTTTTGAATTCATGCATTCATCAGCATTTAGGAACATGCCTTACACGGCTCAATTATTGTTGGAGTACGGCTGCATATACGGTAGCTGGATTGTTTGCATAGCCCTTCACTGACAACATTGTCGGCTGCACATCCCTAATTTAAAGGGGGAGATGTGAAGCCAACTCAAAATAATTTTAGTCCTGCAGAACATGTGATTAACTAATGAACTAGGCGCTGTGCAACACTAACCCGTAGGGCCAATAATCACCCATGTAATGTAGCCTTAAAGTGTTAGATTAATAAAAAAAAATTAAAAAACTACTTTTTACATGTCTGAAAGTCCAGAGTGAAACAACAACCCTATTTTCATTTTTGTACTGTATTTAGTTGTGGATTTATAGGGCCCAATCTGTGTTGAAAATCCACAAGAAATCAATCACACGAATGTGGTCTACACATTTATATAGAATTTAGAACTGTACATCAAGATAATGAATATTTGGATATCCTCCAGGCCAAGTTTTGTCAACTAGGTCTAATAGATTTAGACAAAAATATTTACAGCATTTAAGTGGTCATCCATGTCTTAACTTTTTGGTTTCACGCCATGCATAGTTATGACCAGGCTGTCATTTCAAAGTCTAACCAATAATAAATATCCTTATAGTATTTGTATAAACTGCAATGAATCATTGTCACAAATGTACAGGACTGTTGCATAGCCATTTGCTTTTCTGAGAAATGTAATCACTTCCTACCGCCGTTTCCTGGTCGTCCTCTGGCTCTGTCAGTATGGCTGACTGAATATACTGCAAAGCTTTGGCTCGCGATCTTCCATGTTCCCGGATCTTGCTCATTTCTAAAGAGGCCTGTCTTTTTTGTTTGAGTTGGCTGGATTCTTCTTGTAAAATCCGACTAACAATTTCTTGCTTCCGTATTTTCTGTGACTCTTCAAATTCTCTAAATAAAAGCACAAGTAATGTACATATTACTATCCTTCCATTGTGTAAGAAAAACGCAAAAAAAAAAAAAATTCTGTCATCTATACTCAACTAATAATTCTTGACTATCTTCAGTTTAGTGTCAAAGTGGTACTCCAGTAGTTTAAAACGTATCCGCTATCCACAGGATGGGGAATAAGCATCTGAGTGGGGAAGGGAGGGGGTCCAACTGCTGGAAACCCTCACGATCTCAAGAACAGGGCCCCATCTTCTCCTATGAATGGACCAGCATGTCTAAGGGAGGCCCCAGAGATACACAGGCGCTCTATTCGGTATCTCTAGTACCCCCTTAGAGAATAGTTGGCATATCAACCACACTGCTCCATGAACAGGAAGAGACAGGGACCCATTCTGGACATAGCAGGGGTTTCAAGAGTGCGGAAACCCATTACGAACCACCTCCCTCCCCTCCCATGATCATATGCTTCGCACGGGATAGGGGATACATTTTGAAGTACTGAATACCCCTTAAAGGATAATGTTTGGGGTTTCTAAATGAAGTGTTTCTAATTACCGTAAACTGTAACGGTAGTGGTAGTGGATCCGCTGTACCACTGGAGAAAGCCGAACCAGGGAGCGGAGTCTAAGGAGCCGCTGGTTTTCACCAGAGCCCACCGCAAAGCGGGATGGACTTGCTGCAGCAGGCGAACTCCCAGGTCACTACCCCTGGAACAACTAACCCACAGTGGTGGCCGAGGTGAGGCGTGATACAATTCAGAGTCAGGAACTGGCAGGAAGGTCAGGGCTGGCAGCAAGGAGCATGGTCAGGAAAGGTAGAAAAATGGTACTGGTACATGGTATAGACAGGTCACTGCAAGATACGCTTTCTCAATGGCTACTAGGCACAAAGAGGAAGTGCAGACACTTTATAGAGCGCCCTAGGAAATGGGTACACGCACGCACGCAGTCAGAGGAAGCAGAGGAGCCAGGAGCGTGGTGAGGTAAGTAATCGCCAGCTGACAGAGTGCGGCCGCAGCCAGACATGCTGGCCACGGCGCTGCCCGTCCCTAAAGCTGTACAGGGAGGTGGGCTGTGAGAACGCCCGTGGCCAGCATGACCAGCCGCAGCTCGACTTATAACATAAACTCACCAAATAATGCTAAATTAATATATTATTAAAGTCATTTTTCAGAATTGAGGACCTATATGATCGGCCATTGATGTGTAATCATTTGCAATTCTATCCTCAGAATCCCCTTTTATTAGCAGAAGGGGCCTAGGGGGCTGCAACATCTTAACTCCAGTATTGACAGAGTAGAACACCTCCCTGGGCCACTGTCAATGAGCTGAACTGCAGAACCAGCCACACATAACTTCAATATCATAAGGAATTCAAAGCATAAAAATAGAAAGTGACCATTGCTCCCAGGCAAGGACGCTGTCATACTTTGCCAGTATAGGCAAGTTACAGCTGTCATTGGAGTAAAAAGTAATTGGATTGCCTTAAGGTTCAGGTATTGGTTCCAAAGTTGGATCATTTGTATTTGTCCTGACGTATATGGCTAAGAATTCCAGCAACTACAAAGATAAGCTTATACATTTTAATATATTATGAAAGCCAGTATTATTTGAACATTTTTTTATAGAAAAAAGCAGCCTCTTGGACTTACAATGTCACAACCTCATATCCTTATGAGTATTATTATGTCCTGTAAATTGCCAGACGTTGTACCATAAAACTCCACACAAAACCTCACAGGGTTGTTCTGCTCCTATGATGGAGCAGAACAGTGAAAAAGCATGATAAAGATGTACACATGGCATGATCAGACAGGTTCTCAAAGCAAGAACAGTGGAGTACTCTCCCCCCCCCCCCCCGCCCCACACACACACGCGCACACACTCACACATATAAACACATATAAACACATACCACCATTGCCAAAAGTGAGGGCCTTCAGTTCCTCTTGTCAGGGGAAAAGCAAGACTGTTCCTCTCCATATACTTGAATAGGGACAGTTTTTGATGCCCCAGTTCATAATACACAAATAGTTCCATAATTGATCTCTTACTTTTTCCTCTTTTCGTAATCTTGAAGCTTCTTCTTGCGCACAATAAACTTTGTGACATCTCCTCCTTTGGCAAGCACAGCTTCTTTCTCCAGCATCTCCTGTCTTTTAGCCAATGCAGCCTGTGCTTTGTTCCTAGACTCAATGACACGCAGGTTTTCCTTTAAAAAATGTAAAACACATGATTAAAGAGAAAATGATGTACAATACCATGAAGCTGAAGAATCAGATTTAACTCAACATTATCATGGGGCTTTTAAAACAGGAATTTGGGTAAAGCAATTTAGGCAGAACCTTGCAATTGCCTGGACAGATCTGTAAGGAACAAAGAAAAAAAAAAACACTCAATGAAAAAGAAAAGTACAGTGATGTATAATTGCAGTGGTGTAGTGGGAGCAGCGTCTCCCAATCAGGGTGCCCCCCCAGTTGTTAAAAAACTACAACTCCCAGCATGCCCAGACAGCCGAAGGCTGTCTGGGCTTGCTGGGAGTTGTAGTTTTGCAGCAGCTGGGGGCCCCCTGATAGGGAAACACTGAGCTAGAGGGTCGAAGTGGTTGCCGTCAAGACTGAGGCCCTAAGCCAGGAAGGTCACAGGTCCCCTCCCTGGCGTGGCCTCCCTGAAGAAGCTCCGAGGATTGAGCGAAACATATGTTGGGGTTGTACATTGACTGGTAAGACTTGTTTCCTTTCACAGACTCCGGGTTGATTTGTTTACATTACCTTATATGCTAGCTATCTGTATGCACTATACACTTTATATGAACTAGTTTACATCATGTATTGTTGATAATGCTAGCTATTTGTGACTTATTACTTGATCCCTGTTAAATAGTCTATATTTATACATATATTTTTTACCTGTCATGTACTTCCAACTGTGACTGTATGTATGTGCCCCACTCTCTTTTTTATATACCTTATTTTTAATCAATTATATGTATCTAATAAAGTTTTGAACATTATTTTGGAAGTAGTGTCTAATTTTGGGGTTGAACTTATGTTGTAACACTACACCTTTGTGTGTTGGTTGGTGTGGCTAGGCTCCCACCTTTGTTTCTTTGGAGTAATTATTTCAGGGTATGGTACCCTTTTAGAAGACCCACCTAGAGATCTAGGGTAAGAGTCTGTGGCCATCAGGTTTCACCTCTTCCATTAATCTGTATTTTGTGCTCTGTGGTGGAAAAGCCAGAAGCAAGATGGGTCCCCTAAGCTACAGCGAAGGAGGCAATGATTCCTGACACTTGTAGAAGCCATCTGGCCTGCAGGGAAAGGGAATGGCTTGTTGGGGCCTATTACTTAAGAGTGAGCTTCCTAGTGTCGCCATTTTTATGCCCTTGAGGGAGTAAGAGCATGTATTATAAATTAAGTAAAAAGAAATCTATGTTGCTTGACAAAAGGCCTCTGTAACACCACTGGTGCCCTGTCACACATACAAATAAGTCAAGGGAAAAATAAAAGAGTTAAGGCTCTTTAAATGGGTTGAGGCAAAAATGAAAATATTCTTGCAGTCTTAAAAGCCAAAATAGGCTGAAAGGGTTACTTACTCAACTTTTTGGAGTAAATATGAGATCCATGTATCTTCCATTATTATCCCAGTCATGCAATAATACACAACTTTTTGTACTACTGTACGGGGGCTAGCTGCTCACCCGTCCTCGGCACACTTCAGCCCCACCCTGTCTCAATGACGGCCCACTCGGCAAATCATCGGATGAGCATGGATCCCTGAACAGGAGATCGTGGGGGAGGGGCCTCAGCGGTCAACACCATGCAATTAGAAACTTAACCCCTATACTGTGGAATGGGGTTAAGTTTTGTTTCCCCGAGTTACCCATTTAATTAAGGTTAAGAGAAAAGATTCTTCTTCCATACCCGGGTAGTAGAGATGCTGTTTTTCAAAGACAATACAGCTTGCATCCTCTTTTCCATGTCTTCTCTGCTTTTTTGTTCTTTCTCAGCCTCAATCCCACGAACCCTAGTGTTTCCAAAAACATTAATCAAGAGAATTTGATAGATACAGCTATAGTGTGCACAAGCCTCTCTCTACAACATACAGTAAGTGTGCTAGTGATGGGGCCTAAAAATGACAGCATAATGAAGATAGGAAGAAAGTTGCACTCACCAGTCTGTGGATATGCTTAAGAAAACTTTATTTCATAAAAGCAAATACATGTGAAGCGGGTAAGGGTCAGCGGAGCGTTCCTTGCAGCCACGAGGTACGCTCCACTGATGCTAACCCGCTGCAAATGTATTTGCTTTTATGAAATAAAGTTTTCTCAAGCATATCCACAGACCGATGAGGGCAACTTTTTTTCATATCTTCATAATGCTGGTTTCATGGACTTTGTCACTTGACAGTATGCACCTCGGTTGGATGCTGTAGGTACAGGTGATTTAGTCCACCCCATTGTCTGCAGCTGCTAAATGACTAGCTGTGCCGGGCATATCTATTTGCATCGTAAAATAACAGCTTGGTATATAAAAAATAATAATCCATATGTAACTGGTATATGTCTAGAGAAAATATCAAAAGTTTTAATCAGTCAGGGTCTGAGTGTTCAGACCCTGATCGATCACAAGAATGAGCCAGGAGAGAATTGCATGCTTAGTGCATTTTCTCATGCCTCTGTGTCATGTGACCTGGATGGACTCATAATATAAGTTTATAAGGCCATCCAGTCACAGGATAAGCCATCCAGACATATAAGGATGCATTTCCTGAAAGGTCCTTAATGTTTTGATGATTTTTCATTATAACCATCATAACATTTTGCTCTGACAAATGTTCTGGCCAATGGTACAAATTTACAACTTGCAGAAACAATTATTTTGGCATATGAGTATATACTTTGCTATTGCAACAACCTTACATGTAGTTGCATAAAACCTCACCTTGCCATAGTTTCCTTCAGAAACTGAGCAGCTTTTTCATGATTCTTCTGTGCATCCTCCACGGCTTTACGATAATGCTGTTCCTGTTCCTTTAACTGCTTAACCTCCTGCCTGAAATACCAAGAATAAACCCAACCATTAATTAGCTATTAAAAACTCTGCTATTAATAAATAGCACTATATGCATACATACTATTCACTCAGAAGTAAAAATTAAGGCTTCATGGTATTAACTTAGAATACTGCTCTGCTTTTATTTTCAGAAATGAGGAGCGGCAGAAGCGCTGACAGAATTAGGCTGGGTTCACATATGTCTGGCATAGGTGAACTCAGCCTAAATGTTGACACAACTGATGCCACAACTGATGACAGCTTGTCATCAGTTGTATGGCATCCGGCATCCATTGTTTCTGGGCAACGGACAGGGGAATGCAACAAGATGTGTTCTCCTGTCCGGTGCCCTCCAGTGTGTCCAACCATCCGGCGTCAAAATTAAGGGGGATGGGATCATTTCTAGCATCAGTTTCCCTCCGGTGCACGCCGGAGGGAAACGGTGCTGGATGCCGCACATATGTGAACCCAGCCTTACTGATGCATGGTTAACTTGTGCTAATCAAGAGCATCACACTGCAAGCAAGGAAAGGTCCAGAACTCAAAAAATTCAATTCAAGGAACGGATCTACTGAGGCATGTTAGGAACAGTTGAGATCAGGGGCGGCTATGTACAGTATTTCAAGCGTAGTTAGCTGAGCTTTGACTAGGGATTAAGTAAACACAAAATGAATTGCACATTTGGAGACATTGCATATTAGAAACCAATAAAGATACTGAATAACTAACATACACTTGTCCATAGCACCATGAAGGTAATATATTCTCATCCAATGAAGTTATCCCCAATGAAGTTCACAGGATAGAAGATAACAGGCTGATTGGTGGGGATCCGAACATTTCATGAGTTCAACATGCAGCAATGTTCAGCAGCCCCATAGCCACCCAACATCATTTATTCCAGGTGCAAATTTGCCCCCATTTTTGGTACCAGTAGTCATACTACCACCAGATTAATTTGTTACCTCCTATCCTGTGGATTGAGGATAACTTTATCAGACAGGAATACCCCTTTAAAAGTGTTTTTTGGGGAATTTTATACTGATGACCTATGCATTGGATAGGTCATCAATACCACATCAAAGGAGTCTGACTCTCAACACCTCTACCAATCAGCGGAAACAAGTGTGGGTGAGCTGTGCAGCCTCTTTGTTGCTTACCAGGAACAGATCAGTACATTTTACAGTGGTTGAGCTGCATAGAGTTGTAGCATCAGCGATAGCAACTATAAAATGAATGGAGCTAAAGCTGGTAAACAATATGAAGGGGCTTGGTAGGGAGCTTTGATCCCTTTAAGCATAACTGTCAGATCACCAAAAAAAAAATATGAATGAATATGTTACTCAGAACCTAATCCTGACTATGCATATCTAATTTTTATGCCTCTATCACCTATATTTATAATAAAAATCCCTATTTTCTTTAGCTCAGTGTTAGAAATCCTCTCTGGGGAAGGGAGTATGTCTCTCCATTGTGGTGGTGGGAGATGATTGGTGTGTCTGCTCATGCAGCCTTGTCCATGAGTCATCTCTTGTCCATGACTTATGGACAAGCTGATGCTGCTGCAGGACTGGTTAATGTCCCAGTAGGTATGGAGACCCCTAGTGGTGGGATTTTCAGGGTCCGTTTTCTTTATTAAATATTCAAAATTTCGAACAAAAGGTCTTTAATTTTCATCAGTAACAACATATAAATCTTTTTGGGATCTGACAGTACCCGTTTAAATTAGCTGATCAGAGGTGGTGATGGTAGCCTTCCTGATCTGATATCGATGGCGTTACTTAAAAAGAGACCAAAAAAACTAAGGGAGAATTTATAAAAATGTGTCCAGGGCTCAGAGCGTCAAAAAGTCACAAATTGTAGCACAAGCCCTAGGTACTTTCCAAGTGGGCAGAGCTTAGCAAAGAGTGGCATGTGTTGTAAGCATGGATTCCCCACACCATATTTACACCTGCTAGTAGGCAAGAATTGTAACTGGAATCTAACAAAGCTCTGAGCTGGCATGGATTTCTGTGGTGTGTACCTCTTGATAAGTCCGGCATGATCACACACCGGCAGGGGGTTACTTTAGACCAGCTTATGAAGCATTGGTCTTCGTAAATAGCCCTCCTAAGTGCTTGTTGGTTAACCGCGACTTAAACCCCACAAAATACACTTAATAAGCCTACAAGATGATAACATACAGAATGCAGCATGTAATAATTATAGTATACAGTATAGTATAATCATATTATACTATACTGTATGATGTTAATAAAATGGAGCTAAACTTTAAAACACATCAATGACATGAGGTCTACCTAAAAGTGATGTGGATCTCTTGGGTTGCAACAGACTTGGGCCAAACTGAGGTGTTCAGCCTTTAAACCCTATACAGGCATCTGGCTGCAGGGAATCCCCAGGTCGCTAGCCTCAGAGCAGCCTCCATTAGCTGATGATAGAAGATACTGAAGCATGGCACAGAGGAACAGAGGTCAAACGTAGACACATATGCCAAGGTCAGGGTCAGGTTAGCTTTTCTTCCAAAAGCAAATGGCTAGCAGCTTAACATTTTTTTTTTTTTAAGAGCCGAGGCAAGTGCTCTCTATCACCCAAAGTGCAAGAAAAAATGCAAATGTGTCACACAAAAAAAAAACATGCACAGAGGAATGTGGTCTATTGTTAAGCCCTTCTCCAACAGAAAAGAGGCCCCCAACAAACCTACCCTTCACCTCTGGGCCAAAAGGCACCTGCAAGGATCCAGGTTTGATGCCCCTTTTCGCCGAAGCTACTAAGGGGCGGCAAATGCACCTGGCTTTAACCTACGTGTTAACCAAGGTATCAGCCGAGGAGCCATATACTGATGGCATCTTGACCAAAGCCAAGATGCCCAGGGGTTGCAGGGAGGTGAGGAACCAAATGGCCACACACACCTCCCCTAGACCGCCAGGAGGGACACCCAGAAGGGCTACCGCATCCTGACAAATCCTGTGGACACACAAAACACATAAAGTGGCACAGTGACATACAAAAATAATAAATAAGTGAATGAGTGCAGATATACTGCCCGGTCATCCGGCCGGATCTATAAAAATTTCCATGATCCTAGCCAGAAGGCCGGGATACCAAGGGTGAGTGCCAAAGGTGAAGAGTATATGGTGCAGAGAGTTCACTCAGTGAGCTATAACACCCAGTGAGTTTCGGCTCCTCAGGATCACCACTACCCCAGGCACAAAAGTACCTTGGCTCTACACCCCCCAACCTCATGGCGAGATCAGGAAGGAACAGGTCACATCAGAGCAGCCATTGAGCTGGTTTCGTGGCACCAGCCCCGGAACGCCCTGGTACACCTGCTCCTCCATGCAGCATCCATCCTACATCAATGGCAGAGACTTAACCACTGATAAGAACAGATACTACACTTGATCTTAGCCAAAAGGAGCAGCTTAACATAGCAGACATGTGGGCATGGTCAAGAAGCAAGCCAGGTCAGTTACGAGTTTTTTAGAACGCTGGGTGCGGGGGGTCGTGATGTCATGGCCACGCCCCTCATTACATCACACCCCCACCCCCTCAATGCAAATCTATGGGAGGGGGTGTCGCACCCAGCACGCCCCCTCACATAGCCTTGTATTGAGGGGGTGTGGTGTGACATCACGAGGGGCATGGCCATGGCGTCACAACCCCTGCCGCCTGCTCAAAGCTTTTTGTTCCAAAAGCTGGGGCAGCGGAGTACCCCTTTAAGAAGCTGGGAGTTGGTAAACATGCACGGTAGGTGTCCCAGTTAGAAGGCAGCGGTGGCTTCCTGGAAGGCTGGGGGGCATGAAAAAATATCTCACATATAAAATGACTACCTGCTAAGCACAGCTGAGATATTCAACGGCAATTCATGTACTGTTGCATCGCGGAAGGTTGTTACAGATTCCTCATGTAGCTTTACTTACTCTCTTTCTGTGTGTTTTTTACGCTCTGCCAGAGTAAGTGACATTTTCTCCCTCAGAGCACGCTGCTCCGCCAAGTCTTTGCATTGTCTGTCTAACTCTTCTTCATCTTGTTGAAGCCTTTCACGAACACTGGTAAATTTTCCTTGCTCCACTTCAATGTGCCAGAGGTCATACCTATCCAATGAGAACATTTGTTTAGGAAGATAGAAATTTAATTTGCTAAAAGAAAAATGTTTCAGGTCTAAAGGATACGTTAGTGAATTGCTGATAATGGAATTCCCTAATATACTGGTTAAAGTGTATATTCCGTCTTAAGGAGAGTCACTGCATGCCACTTAGGAGCCTGGCATCATTTCTCAGCTCCTTTTTAACCACTTCAGATCCTGAGTATTTTGAATCTTCAGGACCAGATACAGTTTAGACGATTTTATTACAAGTTGATTCATTCAGCATTTTACAAGATGTTACTCATGTCCAGCAACCAATCATAATCTGTTTTATCCTTTGAGGGGCACTAGTGTATTTAAGCTTAGTGTTGTTATCTAAAATGAGTAGGGATCGACCGATTATCGGTTAGGCCGATATTATCGTCCGATATTCACGATTTTGGACATTATCAGTATCGGCAATTATCTTGCCGATATGCCGATAATGCCCCGCCCCCCCTCCCCGGCCAGAGACCGCCGCTGCCCCATTACCTCCCCCATCACCGGTTTTATAATTACCTGTTCCTGGGGCCCGGGCTCCACGCTACTTTTGGCTCCTGCGGCGTCCTGTGCTGCGCAGCGCAATGACGAGTGACGTCCTCAATGCGACGTCACCATCAGTGCGCACAGTGACAGCTCAGGACACCGCCGGAGCCAGAAGTAGCATGGGCCCCGGGAACAGGTAATTATAAAACTGGGGATGGGGGGAGACAAGGGGGCAGCGGCGGCGGTGGTGGTTGGACTAGGGAGGACCCCAGGACAGGCAGGGGGAGAGAAGCGGTGACGGTCTCTCGCCCCGCAAGAGCCGCTGCAGTTCATTGATTTAAAGCGCCCACTTTAAATCATTGATCTGCAGCAGCTTCTGCGGGGTCGGGTGAGGGGGGGAATAGCCAATAACTTATACCGGAATATCGGTATAAGTTATTGGCTATCGGCCTGAAAGGTCACAGATTATCAGTATCGGCCCTAAAAAAATCAATATCGATCGATCCATTTTGTTCAATTTTTCTTTTGGACAAGGCAGACCTATGATGTTAATGGGGTACTCTGCTGCTCAGTGTTTGGAACAAACTGTTCCGAACGCTGGAGCCATCACCGGAGCTGGAGCCGTCAGCGTAGTACCCCTTTAAAACTATAGGAATTCACGCAACACAAAATAGAGTAACACTTTGCTAAAACACATAGCACAAGCAAAATAACATTCTACACAATAAACAAAGTAGCAGCAGCACCATGAATGTGCTGTGTTATTTAGTCTCATAGGTTGGCTCCATGTGTCATCTAGATCTGGGTGACTGCATCTTTGTTCATTATAGTCATGACACTAGTTTGATATTATGGATTGGTATACTGTATATCTCACCCATTTATTGTTCCAACATATTTCAGATTTATTGTTCCAGACAAGAAAAAATAAGGGAAAACCCTTTTGGTGGTTTTAAAGGTTATCCAGCATTAGAAAAACAGAGCTGATCTCTTTAAAAAAAAAAAAAAAAAAAACTGCACCACATGCAGTTTGCAGGTTGTGTGTGGTTTTGCAGGTCAGTTCCATTAAAGTGAATAAAGACAAGTTTTAATACTACACACAACCTGCGGACAGGTGTGGTGCTGTTCGTGGAAGAAATGATCTGTTTTGTATTTGCTGGATTACCCCTTTGAAGGTCAGTCTGCGTCTATTGCTCTTTAGCATCAGGCTGTAAATCTCTGTGTAGTCTTGTACTAAGCAGCAACTATTATGGTCCATGCACAGTACGGAACCTCTGCCCAGATACTCCGAGAACAGCCTGTGCCATTAGTGCTAGGATCGCAAGGGCATAGCCGGCAATGCATTCAGCTCAATATTCTGCCAAAGGAATGAAAATGTTAATTTTTTCGGCTGGTGAATGTTAGTAGTGGAAAGCTTTTGTACTAAAATACTATAGTGTGCACTGTGCAGTAAAATCCCATTGACAGTGGAATTTCGCAATGAAAAAATCTGTAGTGTGCATTGGCCCTAAAGGTACTTTTACACAGAATGGCCTTCATTTACTATTGCAAACCCGACATATTTTGTCGGGTTGTGCACCAGAAATTCTGTCTGTGCCAGATTTTGTGCCAGAATTGAAAAAACCCTGACTAACTCTCCATTTTGGGCGTGGCCACCAGGGAAAGGGACGTGGTCTCAAAAAAGGGGCGTGTTCCCGACATTTTCACAAAAACCCAACATATTTACTAAGGTTACTACATAAAATGTGGTGGATTTGAGCTGAGGAAAACCCCACAGATCAGAGCATGTGTAAAAAAAGCAAAATGTAGGGAAAGTGGAAAATGTAGGGAAACCTTAGTAAATACTGTGGGAAATAAATTGTAGGGTATTAAAACCCACAAAGAAACCTACACAACACTCTTAGTAAATAAGGGCCAATGGGTCCATCGCAGTGTAACCACATGCCAATCCACAAGAAAAAAATCTCAAATACAAAGCATTTCTGCAGTAAAATCCACAACATTCTAAATTTATTGCTTATTTTGACTTGCCACAGTAGGTCCAAAGCAACATAAATTGACTTGGTAAATTGAATCCCAAAAAGCCAAACTTTTAAACATGAGAGATGAGGTAATAAAGATAGGAGTTTTAACATATGGTGAGTGCTGCTACTATTCCCACTTTTGAATGGTTTGTTTTGGTGATTTAAAATCATTGCGGATTCCTCAGCAGATTTTTCACTGGGTTGTGCAAGAGATTTCTGAAAATCACATTCACAAAGCTGGCACTGTAATCATCTGCAGATTTGCCCTACGCAAATCTGGTGATGATAAATCACAACATCTAACCAGTGCGAAAGTAGCCTTAGAATATTAACCAGCAAATCTCAGTACTTGATCCTATGTTTAATGGAACATTCACAAGTACAGGATCTGCTGTAGATTTGATGCTGCAGATTTTCTGCAGCAGATTTCATGTTGTTAAATCAACACAAATAAATAGCTAAACACAGCTTTGAAACTGCAGCAGATTCTGTACGTGGAAACGTAATTGTAGGGTATGTTTACATGTACAGGATTTGCTGCATATTTTTTGCTGATAATTTTGCTACCCATTGACTTCAATGGGTAGCAAAATCAGGTGCAGGAAATATGCACCAAAATATGCAACAGATACTGTAGAGTATGGTCACATGGAACGGTTCCGCAGTGTATTTTACGTTGTGGATCCGCTGATAACGGACCATACAGTGTGCCTTCAGCAGTGCCTGCCTGCTTGTAGCGGCAATCCGCCACTATGAGCAGACACACAGCGATCTACAAGTCGCAGCACGCATATGCAGTGTACTCGCAGACATCGCAACCGCTCCCCCTGCTCCCAGAGCTAGTCCGAGAGCAGCCACGATGTGTGTGAGTACACTGCGCACGCGCATAGTGACTCGAAGAGCACTGTGTGTCTGCTCGTAGCGGCAGATTGCCGCTAAGGGCAGGCACAGCTGGAAGCACACTGTAGGATCTGTGATCGCATCCGTTCTGTGTGACCCTACCCTTAGAGGGAAAATTCAGCCAAAATGATTTTCAGATCTATCATAGATGTATGTGACAATGTGTTTATTTAGCACACCATGATCTGAATGGTTGTTTTCTTAGAATGTTGTATCAGATTTCCAGGAATGGAAATCACTTAGCAAATGCAAATTCATGTGCAAGTTATGCAACACTTACTAATAACGTGACAAAGACTGCATGTTGGCCCAGGCTAACAATGATGACAATAAGGAGAACTTTAGTGGACAGATATATATATATATATATATATATATATAGATATATAGATATAGATATATATATATATATATATATATATATATATATATAGAGAGAGAGAGAGAGAGAGAGAGAGAGAGAGAGAGAGAGAGAGAGAGAGAGAGAGAGAGAGAGAGAGAGAGAGAGAGAGAGAGAGAGAGAGAGAGAGAGAGAGAGAGAGAGAGAGAGAGAGAGAGAGAGAGAGCTGCTACACCCCACTGAGTTCTGTACAGAACAACAGGTCAACCCAACTCACTCATTATCATTCAGTATGTTGGCAATCTTTGTTTTCACATCTTCCTCATTGAGCAGCTCGGTGTTCAGTCGCTTGTGCAGAGCTCTGAGACGATACACAGCCGCCCTATCATAGCAGAAAAAAGACATTCAATATAGGAAAAACATGTTATAATAATTTATAGTTTAGAGAAACTCTATTGTTCATAGCTTGAACAACAGCTTCAGATAATTATGTATGTATTACAATCACGTATCTATACACTCATTTATATCTGGAAAAAATTAGGAACAAGGCCTTGTTTTCTCACTTCACTGCTCTGCGGGGGAGGAATAGTGACAACCACTGATATCGCATTCACTGAGAAATTGCATTAAATACATATATATTAGGCAGGATAGGTTTGGTTTGATTCTACAATACATGAGTGCTATCCATCTCCTTGCACAGACACGGCACACACATGGGCTTCAGAGACATGTTCCATATAAACTAGTAAAATCTTTAAAACCAGTACATTCTGTCTTCTTGGATTTATATTCAGTGAAGGCCACTTTTTTGCCCTTCTCCTATTGAATAAAATGTCTTAGCTTTCCACATTCTGCATTTTCCTAGGATAAGCTGTCATGTGTGTACAGGAATAGTAGTACTATTTCTTTGCAGTATATAACTTGTATATGGCATTTTTCTTACTTATCTCTAATTTTCAATTGACACTGAGCTAGTGGGTAGAGCCTAGCTGCTATGATGTCTCCCATACACTACACACATAGTAAAAAGGGGGTTCTGTCCCCCTATATCTCTTTAGCACACCCTCAGAAGTAGCAACAGCATAGAGGACATTATACAGGAGAACTGAGCAGTGTAAGCTGTAAATCAAGCACTGGAGTATGAAGGTAACCTTAAATGAGCACTGTCACATAAAAAAAGGAGATTGTTTTAGACTTACCATAAAATCTCTTTCTCGAAGGATCCATTGGGGGACACAGAACCTTGGGTATAGGCTGCTGTCTCTAGGAGGCTTGACACTATGGTAACCAAAAATTCGGCTCCTCCCAGCAGGATATGCTCGCCTCCAGGCCACTGAGCAATTCAGTTTTAGTCCCAGAGCAATAGGAGGAGACCGACAGGTCAAAGGAAAAAAAACACGAACTGTCAGAGAACCAGAAGAAAAATAAACTGAACACTCCCTCGGACAGATAACCGAATAGGAACCCCAGAAAAGGGCGGGAGCTGTGTCCCCCAATGGATCCTTCGAGAAAGATATTTTACGGTAAGTAAAAAATAAATCGGCTCCATTGGGGGACACAGAACCTTGGGACGTACCAAAGCCGTCCCTTGGGTGGGCAGAGAAAAAAAGGTCAGGCAGTCGGCTGTACAACCGCCGCCTGCAACACTTTACGGCCCAGACCAGCATCAGCCGATGCAAAAGTATGAACGTGGTAGAATCTCGAAAAGGTGTGCAAAGACGACCAGGTGGCCGCTTTACAGATCTGGAAGTCCGAGGACTTGTTTCGGAGAGCCCAGGATGCTCCCACAGATCGGTTGGAATGAGCCAAAACCCTAAAGGGTGGGATCTTCCCATTGCAGCGGTAAGCTTTCGAAAGAGCACATCAGATCCACCTAGAAATGGTGGCCTTGGAAGCAGGCTGTCCCATCTGACGACCTTCCGTAAGGACGAAAAAAGAATCGCACTGACGAAAGGAAGAGGTGACAGAAAGATAAGTCTGAACGGCCCGTACCACATCCAATTTGTGGAGCAGGACAAAAAGACAGAAGGACGATGTCCTCATTGAGATGAAAAGCCGAAACGACCTAGGTAAGGACGGATCTGGCCAGAAAACAACCTTGTCCTGATAAATTATCAGGAAATGAGAACAGCAGGAAAGAGGTGCCAGTTCAGATACTCTCCTAATGGAAGTAATAGCTATAAGAAAAGCCACTTTCCATGATAGGAGGCGAAGAGGAACCTCCCTAAGAGGCTCAAAAGGTGCGTCCTGAAGAGCGCCTAGAACTAAGTTCAAGTCCCAAGGGGGAGAAGGGGACCGGTAAGGGGGGGGGGACAGCGTGTGCCACGCCCTGAAGGAAGGTCCGGACATGCGAATTGGAAGCCAGAGGACGCTGAAAGAGAATGGAAAGGGCCGAAACCTAACCCTTAAGGAAGCTGAGAGCCAGCCCTTGTTCCAACCCTGACTGCAAAAAAGGAGAGGAGACGGGAACGGAAAAGGTAACTCGAGAAAAGGTCTGAGTTTCGAAAGTAAGAACGTCAGGTACGGTGATAAATTTTTGCAGAGGAGGGCTTGCGAGCCCTGAGCATGGTGCGAATTACTTGGGAAGAGAAGCCGCGGGCCCTTAGAACCACGGTCTCAACCGCCACGCCATCAAATGCAGCGACTGTAAATTGGGGTGGTAAAGGGGACCCTGTGACAGTAGGTCTGGACGAAGTGGAAGACGGAAAGGAACATTGTCCAGAAGCCAGATCACGTTGGCGTACCACGCCCTTCGAGGCCAGTCTGGAGCCACCAGAATGGCGGGGACTCCTTCCGCCTTGAGCTCAGAACCCTGGGAAGGAGGGGAGAGGAAGGAACAGGTAGGGCAGGACAAAGCCCGACCACGGAATTACTAGGGCATCAACGGCTAGAGCCAGGGGGTCCCTGGACTTTGACACAAACGTCGGAATTTACCGGTTGTGTCGAGACGTGAAGAGATCCACGTCTGGGGTCCCCCAGAGGTCGCAGATCTGTGCAAACACCTCCAGGAGAAGGGACTACTCTCCGGGGTCGGCTGATGAGCTGCGAGTGCCGCCCTGCAGATTGATGTACGTCACAGCCGTGGCGTTGTCCGACTAGACAAGGACAGGGTGGCCCTGAAGCAGGGACTCCCAATGCTACAGACAAAGATAAATTGCCCTCAGTTCCAAGATTCCAAGTTTATGGAAAGAAGGGCTTCTTGGGGAGGCCAGAGGCCTTGGACCGTCTGATCCCTGAAAACACCCCCCCAGCCCGACAGACTGGCATCTGTCATGACCACCTGCCAGTGGAGGGGAAGAAACGAATGCCCCTGAAGAAGAAGGGGGAGCGGAGCCACCAGCGCAGAGACCGGCGGATCCGGAGAGAGAGAGCAATCTTGCGATCGAGAGAGAGAGAGGAGACCTGTCCCATCGAGCAAGAATCGCCAGCTGAAGAGGACGGTAATGAAACTGGGCAAAGGCGATTGTCCGGTGGGAGGCGAAATTCGAACCGAGGCCGAGTCGAACTAAAGCCCCAAGAAAACCAGAGACTGGGTGGGGGAGAGAACAGACTTGTCTCGGTTGACCATCCACCCGAAGCGACATAAGGTCTGAAGAGTGAGGCTCACATTCTCCAGAGCCTGGGCTCTGGAGGAGGCCTTGATGAGGAGGTCGTCCAAGTAGGGTATCACTGATACCCCTCTTGACTGTAACAGAGCTATCACAGGCGCCAGAATCATGGTAAAGACTCTTGGTGCTGTGGCCATACCAAAGGGGAGAGCCACAAATTGATAATGACCTTCCGGAAACGCAAAGCGTAGGTTCCGCTGGTGTCTGGGAAAAATTGGAACGTGGAGGTAGGCATCCTTGATGTCCACGGAGGAAAGAAACTCCCCTTGATCCATAGATGCCACCACCGAAAGGAGAGATTCCATCCGAAATGGCGGATAAGAAGATGTTGGTTGAGACGTTTGAGATACAGGATTGGCCGCACAGAACCGTGGTCCAAACGTCTCGAAAGAGCAAGAGGCGACCTCCCACCCAAGAAAAAGCTGCGGGAGGGGGCGTCCCTTCATGCAGAAGTGGGTTTGCGGTTGCCCGATTTGGCCGCAAAATGGTCGGAAGGGTTGGTGTCCGACTTCCAAGAGGGACGCACCTTGAAAAAGGGGACCTTTTTGTCACGTGGAGGCGCCTGGCTGGACCCTTTAGAGGGGCCAGACGTCCGAAGGACCGAAAGGAAGAAGACTTCCTGCGGAAGGAAGTGCTAGATTTGTTTTGAGGTAATAAAGAGCTCTTGCCACCAGTCGCCTCAGAGATAATCTCATCCAGGCGCTTGCCGAAAAGTCGGGAACCAGTAAAAGGAATCTCGGTGAGAGACTTCTTAGATGCAGCATCTGCGTTCCATGTTTTAAGTCAAATGGAACGACGGAGGGCCACTAGATTACCGGTGGCAAAGGCGGCGCAGCGAGCTGAGTGCAAGGAAGCAGAACACAGAAATTCTCCAGCTTTGGAACATTGGAGGGCCAGAGCAGACAGTTCTTCCGGGGGAGATCCCAAAAGAATGCCCTGACGGAGTTGGGAATGCCAAACCGAAAGGGCCTTAGACACCCAGGTGGCGTTGAAGGCAGGGAGGAACCCGCTGCTTCAAAGGCATACTTCGCTAAGGACTCAACCTTTTTGTCTGCTGGATCCTTGAAGGCAGCTGCATCCGCCAGCGGCAAAGTAGTAGCTTTAGAGAGGCGGGAAACCGGAGGATCTACCGATGGAGAGGAAGTCAATTTGGAGAAAGGATATTGCGCTTGAACTTCCTTCAGTCCCTGAATCTTCTTCTCAGGGTGCTTCCAGGCACATTCTAGAACGGCATCAAATTCAGCGTGAGAGCTGAACACTTTGGGTGCCGGTCGGGCACGATGAAAGGATACTTCTGGAGCTACGTTCGAAGTTCCTGAGTCCTCTAGGTTAAAGGTGTCTCTTATGGCCATAACCAATGAGCTCACCATGTCCGAACGGTTCTCTGAATCAGATGCCAAATTGGAAACCTCGTCCGCCAGTTCTCCAGGAGAGTGCGAACTAGTGGAGGCGGCCCTAGAAGAGGGAAACTCCGACCTGGTACGTGGCTCAGGAGAGCCAGAGCGGTGACCAAGGGAACGTCCCCTGGAAGAGTGACGAGTGTGGCCTGAAGAAGCGGTCGGGCAAGACCTGCGAGAGGAACGCCCATGCCTGCCAGAAGACTCGGGATGAGTCAGAGGAGACACCCCTATTACGCTTATGTGAA
This sequence comes from Hyla sarda, assembly GCF_029499605.1. Classification (NCBI taxonomy): domain Eukaryota; kingdom Metazoa; phylum Chordata; class Amphibia; order Anura; family Hylidae; genus Hyla; species Hyla sarda. The sequence goes on along the minus strand of NC_079198.1, from coordinate 103,038,035 downwards.
GCGTAGGGAGAAAGGGAACGGGACCTTCTAGAGGGCCGATGAAGGGTAGCCCTCTCCAAGGCAGTCACCACAGAATGGGAGACCTGTGCCAAGTCGGATATAGACTGGGAGAGGGAGGAAACCCAGGCTGGAGGGGCGGCCGAACCCATTGGGTCTGAAGGAGCACCTGGGTTAAAAATAGCAGGGGGGTCTGGGGGAGCAGTGGAGCAGGCAGGAAAAGTGGGTTCAGCAGAACCTGGCATTTTTGCAGAGCAGTTTTTACAAACGTAATGGGTAACTAATATTCCCGATATCTGCTTTGAGGGAGGAACAGTTCTGGGCACGGACATAGCAAAAAAATGAACAGTCTCACCCAAGTCTGTGTCCCTAGGCAGCTGCTGTGAGGAGAACTCCGCACCGTGCTGAAAGGAGAGAGAAAAGACGCCGGCCAATAGGAGGAAGAGGCCGGGTCAGAGACAAGGGCGCTGTGATTGGCCCCTGCACGGCCCCAAACGCGCAAACGGCGCTGATTGGAGCTCATTTCGCGCTGCTGAAGCGCTTATGCTGCCTGGTGGGCGGAGCTAACGTCCGCCTTGTCCCTGCAGCAAGCCAAGCTCATAGCGAGGCGAACAGGGAGGTAGGGGGATCCGGACCCATGAGGTACAACCCCAAGCGCTGACTGTTGGCGAGAGGGGGGTTAACAGTACATCCAAGATGCCTGCCACCTCTCGCAATGGGGAAACAGTGAACCGTAGTGCCTGAGTCCCCACCAGAAAATGGAAAGAAAAAGGAATAAAGAACTAACACATTCCCTAATCCTAAAAAATTAAAAACATGAGACCTGGTCTGGAGAACACCAGACCAGTGTCCACCTCCTTAAGACACTAAGCAAAAACTGAATTGCTCAGTGGCCTGGAGATGGGTATATCCTGCTGGGGAAGCCGACTTTTTGGTTACCATAGTGTCAAGCCTCCTAGAGACAGCAGCCTATACCCAAGGTTCTGTGTCCCCCAATGGAGCCGATAGAGAAAAAAACTTTTGATTTGTTGTAGAGACATGTCACATGTTTTTATCGGCCGAAGTCTAAGTGTTAAGACCCCAATTGACCGCTAGAACAATCTGGGAAAAAAGCGTGCTAAACCACTTCACTTCCGACTCCCAACTGTGCAACATGACCAAGACAAACTTACAATGTAAGTCTATGGAATTGTTTCAGTCACTGGCACAGAGAATGGGAAGAGATGCACTCGTTCTAGCAAACAGTGTTTTCTGTGCCTCCAGCTGTTGCAAAACTACAACTCCCAACATGCTCAGACAGTCTTTAATTATATAATTTGGGTATCAGTTTAATTGTATGGATCTAATGAATTTAGATAATGTGTAGGTAAAGATATGGCACTCTATCTCAATTAGTGGTGCTCTAATAGGGTCCCAATCCTTCATCAAATGTAGAAATAAATTCGGCACTCTTATTTATTCAGAATTTGTGATTTTATTCCGCAATATTGCATTCTAACAGAACATATATAGAACATATCTATATCTATAGATTGCTGCGGAGGCGGGTGCAGTATGGCCTATAGCCAGGAAGATAGAATGGTGCAATGCGATCAGAAGATCGCGTGGTGTGAGGAACATCTTCTGATCGCATTGCACCGTTCTATCTTCCTGGCTATAGGCCATACTGCACCCGCCTCCACAGCAATCTAAATTGTTTTCTTTTTAGACTATGTGTTAAAATGAGTGATGTCACCACAAAGAACAAATTGTGGCACAAAAAACAAACCCTCATATGGGTCTGTAGGTGGAAAGTTGAAAGCGTTATGGCTAAGAAGGAAAGGAGAAAAAAACAAAAGTGCAAGTGCACAGTCTATTGTAGCCCATTGCTTTCTACTACCTCCAAGTTATACAGCCATAATACGGCACTGATATAAATGTACAATGATTAACTGTATCCTTGTATGAAAGTGATTTTTAGAAGCTTTTTTTAAGGAGATGTAAAAAATTTCTGTGCAGGAACCAACAAATAATTATTTATATCATATAATTCCGCAGCTGCAAAATATTTTATACTACATAAAGCAGAAGATTACACATTTTGTAAATGCATATAACATGATACAGACAATGTTACATGTATCCAACAAGGACTCCTGTGCTGCCGTGATATACAATGATCTTATTCCATTCTGTTACGTCTTACCTTAATGCTCATCTTTTCTCAGACAGCAGATGATTCTTAATGGTACAAACATCAGGCTAAAATTGTGTTACAACCAAGTACCTCAGAGACATATACATCCCATGTACCATCTGCTTGTCGCTAAGGAACCATTGCTACAACAGATAACCAGCAACACAAGAATTCTGACCTGAAATGCTGACGTGAGGGCAGCAACATGTAGAACAACTTTGTCTTATTTAACTAAATGTAACCTTGTAAATAAGTGTATTGGAGTCACAGACATAACAGAAATCCCAGTTCCTAATACTTTAACCCGGGCATACATAGTAGACAGCTGTCGGCCAAGTGCTGCGGAACTTTAAAGGGTTACTCCACTGGCCAGCGTGGAACTAAATGTTCCAAACACTGTTTTTGCGCTGCGGAGGTTGGCCACACCCCTTGCGATGTCACGGCCGTGCCCCCCCAATGCAAGTCTATGGGAGGGGGCGTGATGGCTGTCACGCCCCCTCCCACAGACTTGCATTAAGGGGCGTGGCCGTGACGGAACAAGGGGGCATGACCGACCCCTGCAGTGCGAAAACAGCTTTCGGAACATTTAATTCCAGGCTGGCCAGTGGAGTACCCCTGTAAAGTGTATGTGTCATTATAAAAAAACTTGGGAGATGTCAGAGACATATCAAATGTTTTGAGACCCCGACTGATCAGTAGAATGAGTTGGGAAAAGTGCAGGCTTAGCGCATTCTCTCCCGCCTCTGTGTGCTATGACTGATAATGTAAGTCTATAGGACCATCCTGCTCACATAGACACAGAGTGGGGAGAAAGTCCGCCAGCCCAGTTCTCTCCCCACTATTTCTGATTGGTTGGGGTCCCATAGGCCTTGTCAAAAGTTTTTATAATGACAGGTACACTTTAAGGCTATGTTCATATGGGGGAATATTTGGAGCAATGTCTGCCCGGAAAAAACAATGTCTGCCCAGGTAGACACCCCACAAATTGCTTGCCAGGGCAGAACATGCTGGCGTTAGGACCATTTCGAAAATCGTCGTCGCCATAGACAGTAAAGCATTTCCGAGTTGATTCCACCGAAGGAGTTGACATGTTAATTCTTTCAGCTGAGACAGAAATTTGAATTTCCACACCAGATGTCTCCAGCGGGACAACTCTGCTGCGTGCAATGTGCAGCAGAATCCCATTAAATTAATGCATCGGAAACAAAGGCTTGCTACAAAGAAAGTAGACAAAATTTAAGCAAACTTTATTGGTACAATACATATAAAAAAAGTAAAAAGAAACATAGAAGAGGATTAGAGGCACTCAGACTATGTCAACAGGAGAATGGGTGGTGGCAGTGGCAGATAAATTTTGATCAGGATAATGCATATAACATGTACGAAAATGATGCTTACCTCATTCAGTGACCACATATACCAAACAGAAACACTGGATACATGATTACATACATGATACACTGGATTGTTATGTGGTCTCTGACTGAGGTCCAGCATCATTTTCGTACATGTTATGTGTATTATCCACCATACAATCAAGATTTATCTGTGGACGTAGTCAGAGTGAGTCTAATTCTCATCTAGGCTTCTTATTATGTATATGTATTGTATCAATAAAGTTTGCTTACATTTTTCTACTTTCTTTTTGGCTGGAGCCTTTGTTTTGTAGCTATATATTTGTGTGGCCTGGTTTGCAGCAATTCTCTGCCGTTTTACTTGGAGCAATCGAATCCCATGGCTTAAATCTACAACAAAGCATACACCATTGTGTTGTAGATTTGAGGAACATTTCCAAACTACATTTTCCCATTACGCCCTGTTCACACAATGGAATTTCCAAGCTTAATCTATCTTCTTCATGCAGAATCCCATGCACACTAAGTAATCTGAGGCAGATACTACAGGAACTTCCATATGGATTCCATCTTAAAATCTACCTAGAATCAAAGTCCCATTAATGTCAATGGAAGGTTAGGATGAATATTTAATTTCTGCTATCAGCTATCTTTCTCAATCCTTCCATACGCATGTACTCACTTCTGACCTGGGTGTGCATTAGTTTTTAACACTAAAAGGGCAAAAAGTTGATGCCAGGCTGCAGCTTATCTACTGGAGAACAAAAGAATCGGGCAGTTAAAATCCAACATGTCAATTCCCTATCTGCCATTAGAGGAGAGCCATGAAGCCACCATACACATTGTATGGACGGTACAGGTGTAGGAATGAAGCGTCTGCAGAACACGTCATGGATCCAACACAACTTTGTCAGCTTGAGGGTGCATTCACATGCTATTTGTTTTTGTGTGTTTTTGGGCAGGCTCTTCTCGGCTATCCGTAGCAGATTTTCCGTGGCGGAATTTACGCTGCGGAAAATCCGCCGCAGTCCCTACAGACTTCAATGGGGCTCGCGGTGGATTTTCCACAGTGTAAATTAAAAGGGATACTCCACTGGTCAGAAAATCTGCATCGGACAGCAGAGAAGAGCCCGCCCCCTTTCATATACGCAGTGGAAAACCCGCTAAAACAAATAGCGTGTGAACGCACTCTAATGCAGCGCACAGGCAACAATTGTTTTGCTTCCAAAGCTTTTTCACAGCCTGGAACAGTGACAAGGCTGTGAGTTGACTCAGCGTTGTGATCTGGTTATTTACAGGATCATTACAGGTCCCAGAGGTCAGACCCTCCACTCATCATAAAGTGATGGCATATTTTTGTGATATTCCATCACTTTATGAGATGTGAATATCCCTCACATTTTCTACCTTTATACACAGATTAGCAACAAGTTGGGTTACAGATCCAGGTCTTGAGGTGCAAATATGGACTCTGGGTAAGTACTCTGGAAATTTAGCATATACAACTATTTTATTACATGTTAGAAGTCTTCTGTTCATTCTGAATATCTGTTTCCACACTAGACTTTTGTTGCTCCAGTAGCTCAATCCTCTCCTGACATGCCTTCAGTTCTTCCCTGTTGCAAATAAAATTTAAATGTGTAAGAAATTAATGTTTGTTTTTTTTACAACTAAATAAAGTCACAATTTTTTAATGATAACAACTGATAAGTATCATAGAGCTGTGTAATCAATCTAGTCCTTATTACTATATTCCAGTTATATATATATATATATATATATATATATATATATATATACGCCATAACTTGTATTTGGAGAATGCAGGTAGCGGAAAGCTATAGTATATCAATAAAGCATTAAAGTCTCATTCCAGCAAAAATTAATGTCTGTACTGCATGATGTGCACAGCGTGCTCTAACAAAACTGACAACTACATCTCTGAGCACAGAATGTGATGGATGAGAACTCCCCCCACACAGCCATGATATGATACTGTGTTCTCCTAGAGCCGCAGACAGAAGATAGCTTAAGATATAGCTCCCACCCAAAAACATAATGGCAGCAAATTTCAGAAGAGCAGTAAATGCATTTAAAGGGAACCTGACACATAGAAGCTGCAGTCTAATCTGAAGGTCTGATGGACTACATTTTTTATACTACAGGTTCCCTTTAAAGAGGTACTTCAGTTATAAAAAACATATACCCTATATTGTGGATATCCCTGAAGGGTTTAACTGCTGGGACCCCCTGGTATCTCCAGAATGTCCTTAATCATTGAGCAATCCCCCCCCCCCCCCCCCCCGCCACCTTCCAAGACAAACTGGTCTTGGCAGTGATGGCCCGCTCAGTCAATCACCGGCTGAGGCAGGACACCGTTGCGGCAAGTGATTAACTAGTACAGTGACCCCCCCGACCTATGATGGCCCCGACATACGATAATTTCAACATGTGATGGCCTCTCAGAGGCCATTGCATGTTGAAGGCAGCATCGACATACAATGCTTTTGTATGTCGGGGCCATCGCATAAACTGCTATCCGGCAGCACAGACTGCTTCAGCCACCGCCGGATAGCCGTTTACGGTGCCCCGTGTGGTCCACTGACGATCACTTACCTGTCCTCGGGGCTCCGGCGCGTCCTCTTCGGGATCCCCTGCATAGTCGGCGCTCTCCATCGACGTCATCACGTCACTGCGCACGCCTTCCCGTCATCCAATAGGAGCGGCGTGCATGCCACATGATGGAGGCGACTTAGAGCGGCAACAGAGAGCGAGGATGTTGGGGAAGCAGAAGCCTTGCCGGAGCATCGGGGACACCCCGGGGACGTGGCGACAGCGATGGAGGGCGACATCCAGGGCAGCGGTGACGATCGAGAGCGGCGGGGACAGGTGAGTATAACCTCCAATACCACTGGTCTTCAACCTGCGGACCTCCAGATGTTGCAAAACTAAAACTCTCAGCATGCCTGGACAGCCGTTGGCTGACCGGGCATGCTGGGTGTTGTAGTTTTGCAACATCTGGAGGTCTGCAGGTTGTAGACCACTGTCCTATACTTTACATTACACGGATCCCTCAACATACGATGGTTTCAACAAACGATGTACGTCTATGAAGGTGGTCTCCGTTCTGAAGATCACAGGGGGTCCAACGACTGGGGTCGGCTGCAATCTTCAGAATGAAGCCCATCTTCAGACACACCTATCCTCTGCTACAATGTAAAGTAGTGAGTGCACAGCCTGGATAACATATCTAGAAATGTTATGACCAAAATCTGTGAACAAACATATGATCATTGTTCCCACACACTAGAGAAGCTGATGGAAACATCTCTGATATTCTATCTGGAACCATATATAAACAAAACACTACTTTTCATCCAGCTTCAACAAGGGCCTTGTTGATAAAAAGTTTTGCAGTGTTGGCTACCATTAAAACCAATCCTGAGGGATAAAAGGTTTTTCTCCAGGTCAGCCTCCCATTTGGTCACATAAAAAAAAAGCTTACCCAAGGCAGGAATCAATTCTTTATAAAGTATTGGAATTAAGTTTATTTTCTTGTGAACCTATGCATAGAGAAGAGTAAATCGTTTCTTATATATTGTAAGTTTTCAAGGCTATATTCAAAGAGCGGAAAATGTGCAGAATGTGCGCCCAGGAAATACGGGCGAACATTCAGCACATTTGCATGTTCCGCCGGCGCTAGGACCGCTTGAAATTGCGCTGTCTCAAAAGAATGCATTTCTGAGTGGAATACACAGAAACAGTGAACCTGTTCTTTGTTTTTGCAAACACCGAAGTCGGGATTTCTGCAGCACTTGGGATTCCGCCATGTGCACAGTGCAGCAGAATCCTACTGAAATCAATGGGAATTTCCGAGCAGGACCTGGAAGAAAAATTTGCTCGGAATTTGTGCTGCGTGAACGTGGCCTTAAAGGAGTACTGTGGTGCAGTAAAACTTATCCCTTATCCAAAGATAATAGGTGATGGCCATGCAGGAGATCGCTGGGGGTCCCAGCAGTCGGATCTTCTGCGATATGACAATTATCCTCATCCTTTGGTTTTACTCCACCACAGTACTCCTTTAATGGAAAATGTTTAGGATCAGGCAATGTATGTACCATAGTGAAATAGAAAAGAGACCTGGGGCTCTTACAGGCCGATTTCTCTATTATGTGCTGATGTGAAGCTGCTGGCTCGGGTACTCGCTAACAGGTTGGCTAAAGTTGTCTTGTCATTTGTTCACAGGGATCAAACTGGCTTTATGCCCGGCAAGTCTACGGTGGATAATATCCGCAGGGTGTACCTTTACTTACAGATGACTCATGAGGTGGATAGGGGTCTTTCGAGGCTGTCGCCTCTGCTCTTTGCCCTAGCTACTGAGCCTTTGGCTTGTTTTCTGCAGTCATCTAAGGACATTGTGGGGTTCCGTTATGGGTCTATTGAGGAGCGGGTGGTGCTCTATGCGGATGACATGCTGTTGTTTTTAGGTGATACGGCCCGATCATTGACTCCTGTCATGTCTCTCATAACTGATTTTTTTTTTCCGGCCTATTGTTTATGCCCCCAGATCCCCTACCTGATATCCCTCAGATTGCAGTTTCTAAGTTACAAGTGGTCACTAGCTTTAAATATTTAAACATATATATATTACTCCCTCTCTTCATGACTTTATTCCCCATAACCTAACCCCTCTATTGGATAGGAGCTCTCAGAAGGTAGCAGTCTGGTGTAAGCTTCCAATCTCCGTGGTAGGCCCGCCTAATTTAGCTAAAATGGTGCTCATGCCGCAATTACTATATATTTTGCAAAACTCCCAGTGTGAATTGCGATGGCCCACTTTCAGAGAATGCAACGTCTTTTTAGGCAATTGGCCTGGGGAGATGGGTCGGTTAGGATTACACCTGAGATGCTGCAGAGGGGGAAATCTTCGGGAGGCCTTGCTCTTCCGAATCCTTGGTTGTATTTTCTTGCCTCACAGCTGCATCAAATTCGGGGATGGGCGACTGCTCACACGTTAGGTTCTATGGGTTCTATGGTTGTTCATGGCCAAGCATGGAGGTAGTGTGCCACTGCATATACTGGAGATTGGAGCCCTTACTAGACCTCCTGTCTCCTCTCCCACTACTCAACTCCTGTGTAAGCTTTGGGGTCACAAGCGTAAACTTTGATGTATTACGGATTGCATTAAATTTACACCGCTGTGGCGTAATCCGGGCTTGCTTGATTTTTATTATTTTGTGGATGCTGGTTTTTGGGAGAGGAGAGGACTCTGTGATTTGGAACAACTGGCTGTTCAGGGTGTGGTTAGGTCTTTTGGGTATCTGGAGGAGGAGTTTGCTTTTCCGCACTCTTCGGTTTATCGATATTTACAGCTTTATGAGACGTAGTGCAGGTCACGACCACTTGTTTTCCACTCCAATATGGTCCTAGATCGGTGGTTACGAAGAGGGAGTCGGCTGGGAATATTTTGTGGTTGTATGGGGTTTCTACCATGACCGGTTTCCTTTGACTGTCCGTAATAAGTGGGAGAAGGATCTTGGTGACCTGACTGATGTGGAATGGTCTACGGTGATAGCGCTTACTCCGTTTCTGTCTCAGTTAGTTTTCCTGCACAGGGTATATAAAACCCTGGTGTTCCTAGACAGGATTGGAGTTAGGTCTTACTCTGCCTGTCCACGATGTGGTAGGTTTGGAGGCACATCTGGTGCATATGATGTGGGATTGCCCTCTCTTAACTGCTTATTGGAGTGATGTATTACATCTTATTAGGACAGTTTATGGTGTGATGATGTCTAGGGTCCCTAAAGTGTGCCTGTTAGGACTCATAGGCTGCAGTCAGGAGCCCTCTATGGTGAAGATAGGTATATTGCGTGTTCTATACCAGGCTTGGAAGTTGATTGCGCAATGGGATTAGGCTCTCCCCTTCAGCAGTGGCTGATCTCATGGCTCCTGTTACGCTTAATGTAGATCCCTTTCTCCAACCGAACTATAAGCTTAAGTTTGAACGTAAGTTTGATGGCATTTGGGGTCCTTGGGTGCGGAGGTTTGATCCTCCTGGGGATGTGTCTCAGGCGATTGTTTTCTCCTTCCACTATGATCTGTGGTGCAGCTGGTGTGTGCAATGTGATGTATGAGTCTGTATGTCCACCATTGTCTCTGTAGCGGATGTTTCCCTGTGGACTGGCTGATAAGCTGGGCTGGATGTGGTTTGCTAGTCTGGAGCTTTGGTCTGATACACTCAATCTTTTGCTTGGATCACTACCTTACTTATTTTGCTACAAAGGTTGTAGGTTTTTATTGTGTGGGGTTTACACAGACTGTTCGTTTGTGTGGGGGGGGGGGTGGGCACTGGAGGGGTTGGGGGGTTATTTCATTGTTTGTATGTTTTAAAAATGTTTATAAAATTCAATAAAAAATATCTGAGTTAAAAAAAAGAAAAAGAAAAGAGACCTGACTCCTAATCGTGAATGAATTCTCCTATTTACAGGAAGCCCTTATTTTTCCATCAAGAAAAAGGTGATGGGGAAAGTCCTGTTGGAAAATCAGGATTCTTACACATTACCATGTTGATGCTAACTCCAGATTTCTCCTTCATATCTAGTCAACTATGGGACACTAATATTTACATAAAATATATAGGTGGCTGAATATAGGTATTTTTTATAAGTGAGCTCTATATTCCAAAGGTCGCACTAGGGTTAGGTGTATCAGGTCAGCACTGCTACTGCTGTAGGCTACTGTCTAACGCATAATTTCCATAATTTTACCAAGAAAAAAAATCACATCTGTTTTACTGTGCAACAAAATATTGTACTATAAATGTGAAAGCAGATGTGTAAGTGCAGCTGTCAATCTTTATAATGAGGAGTGAAGTTTAGCTAAAAACTGTATAAATCCCCAAGTAATTTCTACAGAATATCATTAGATGCAGTTGCTTATAAAAATATATAGAGAATAAAGTTACTGCTTCCAGTCCTAATTCCTGGCTGTTGTAAGGAATGGTTCCCATCACGTTTTGATTCTACATTTGGTAAATGCATGTTATATTCATGCAGACATTTGTATGTCTGAGTACTAATAAGAAATATATACTTTTTAGGGGGAAATTATCATTCCCTGCACCAGCACAGATTTATTTTGCGTAAGAATGTCTTTGCACAAAAAAAAGAGCTTGTGCTAACATTTTGTGCAATGTTGCCACTCTGCACTGGTGCAGCAAATTTTTTATTTCCCGCTCTACGTAAAAGTTCACTCTTTATCTTGAAGGGGTACTCTGCTGAAAATGTTTAATTTTTTTTTATAAACATGTCAAGGCTGCCAAAAAAACAAAACAAAAAAAACCTAGACTTACCTCTCACTCGATCCATGCTGCTCTGGTATCGCTACCTCCAGTCTCCACCATGCTGGTCTCAGTTGTGCTTCTCTTACAGGTTCTGGATCTCAAAAGGTGACATTTCCCACAGTAGTTTAGGTGTTGTTTTTGTGGTTGTTTTGTAGTATGGAGATGTTGTAGGGAGAGTTTTGCAGCTAAAAATGCTAATGCTAAAATGCTAAGATGTAAATAGAGTTGAATGGTCTGCTGCATGACAGACAGCAACGGATCCTAAAAGACCCCCTTGACTTCATGGGTTGGGTCAGGTTTTCAATTGGTGTCTGTCATTTTGCCGGATCCTAACGGGAAAAAAAAATATGAAATGCCGGGTTTTTGACCTGTTAAACAGAACCTGCGATGGAGGCCCCAAACGAATGTGAACCTAGCCTTACTTGTGTACTACCATGTTAATTTTCTAAAGTAATGCTAGGTTCACATTGCCGTTGTGCTCCGGTATATGGAACTCCATCGGCAAGTCCACCAGAACAACGGGAGTTTAGCAAAGGAGTCTCAGGAGGAACATCGCATAAGGGGTCTCTGGGGAAACATTACCCACTAGGTATCAGACACAAAAGAAGTATATGGTCACACCTTGTCAGTCTTCCACAACCAACGTTTCACCTAGTCTCTGCTAAAATGTAAAGTAGTAAGTGTACACCCTGTATAACAGTGTATAATGATGTGTCCCTGCACTATATCTTTTTCCTCGGGAAACTACTGAATCCCTGAAGGACCCCATTCAAGTCAATGTGATTTGTAGGGACCCGGTTGTGTCAGCTGTGCTCCAACCCGTTTTAAGGCCATTCGGCTGAAGAAAAAGACACAGCACAACTGTAATGGGAACCTAACCTAAGTAAATTCTGCTAGCATCCTCTGCTGTAAAGGAGAGAGCAGAGAAGACATAGGAAGCAGGTAAAAGAAGAAGTGCTTGTTGAGTAGTTGTATGGGATACTTGTGTGCAGAATAGGCATGCTGCATTTCACACCTTATACTGTGAATTGCGGCACTACCCAGGGAAGTCAGTGGACTATCTTCAGAGGTACAAGAAAACAAACCTGACTTTCTGAATCATTAATTCTTTCTCCTGTTGAAAACTGTCCAGCTGGTTTAGTTTTTTACGCAGTCTGAAGGCCCGAACTTTATCAACATGTCTTATACCTTTTATCTTCTCATCCTGATCAGTATAATGTTCATGGGACCTGGACGGGAGAAAAACACAGATTTAGATATATTATTAAGAGATACGGTCAGCTTACATTTTTTTATCGAAATCTATACGCTGTGTCTAATGTTTTATACATGTCTACCCTGTGGAGAAGAGGCTTTTAAAGATTCTGGAATAAAGAATGATATTTGTTTTTAAATGGACAGAGCGGTGCTGGTTATCTGCAACAAACCTCATCACTGAGACAACAATAACAAAACAACAGGCTTTTTAAAATCGGTATTTGGCCTTTAAAGCTTTCTCTAGCGTACTATCCAGTGGGATGTGTCTCTACACACTTTTATACTGTCCAGTAAGTGATGACTGCGTCAAACTGTGTGGGGACACATCCTTTTGACAAGGGGAATGGTAAAGTCCAGCTGTAAATGTATTCATATATTTCCAGAAGAACAGAGCAACATAATACAGAGATCTGAAGAAATGGTGCTCCGGAATTGTTATTTCCCAGGGAACATAAAACATGTGTACTTTGCACCCATTACGCACCCCACCTGGACCACAGTGCATGGGTGTTACTATGTTTACTGAACTACTGTAGGATTCTCTGCCCATCTCCCCACTGTCAGCCAATCTAATATGGCACAAGAATTTATTGTAATACTAACTGGTCAAGAAAAATCTCATAGGCAAATATCTTTCGCCACTGCACTGCCTACATGACTGATTCAAAGAGACAGCTCTTCTATAACTACTGCGTTGTGAGTATCCTTGGCACCCAATGTAGCTGTAAAGATAATCTCACCCCTGTTCTTCAGACTGGGGAGATGCAGGTCCACGTTTTTGGGGGGGGGGGGGGAGCAGGTTGCCAGCCATAGAACCCTCAGCATATTCTGTACATGGTAATGGAAATGGTAATGCTAATGGAACTCACTGGGTGCTGTATGGTTGCCTCAGGAAATCTACCACACAGCATGGACCTGGGTCTCAACAATCTGAAGATTGGTTAATAAATATGCTTAACATGTACATTGTAAAGAATATAATGGTGCTGTCGTGGAAAAGCCTATACTTACCTACTTCTGGTCCCCCTGAAGCTCCCATTCATCTCCTTCCAGTCCACTGCCACTCGTCTCTTGCATTCTTCCAAGATGAGGGCTTAGAGCAGGACCTGCTCGCTCAGCCAATCATTAGCCACAGCAGGATCCCCTCTCGGTGTCCCTTTCAGTGAGTGGACATGTCCTGCTCTAAAACCCACTTTCTGGAAGCAGGCTGAAAAGATAAGCAGTGGGGGACTGGAAGCAGATGAACGGGAGCTGTAGGTGAACCATGGGTAGTAAGTACAGTTTTTTTCTATTTTTTATGGCCCCAGTTTGACCTAAATTTTTTTCATAGATATCTATGTCCACAAAGACATAGATGCACTTGACAACAAATTAAAAATGAGTTTTATAGGGGCTCTCTAATATAAACAATTTCTTTCTTCTTCAAAATTATTCCTTGAAAATAAGATAATCTCAAAGTCCCCCCTCCCCCTCACCTTGAAGAAATTCCTAGTAAGCAGCTGATATCTGTGGGGAAACCACCTGGCAGTAAGTGTTCGTTTGTTCTACAGTGCCACCACAGGGAAAAATAAAGTATTACACAGTGCCCATTCATATTAAAGGGGTACTCTGCCCCTAGACATCTTATCTCCTCTCCAAAGGATAGGGGATAAGATGTCTGAACGCGGGGGTCCCACAGCTGGGGACCCCTGCGATCTCGGCTGCGGCACCCCAGACATCCGATGCACGGAGCAAACTTCGCTCCATGCCAGATGACTAGCGATGCGGGGAGGAGGCTCGTGAAGTCACGGCCACGCCACGCTTGTGACGTCGCGGCCATGCCCTCTCAATGCAAGTCTATGGGAGGGGGCGTGACGGCCACGCCCCCTCCTATAGACTTGTAATGAGGGGGCCATGACCTCGACGTCACAAGCAGGGCATGGCTGCGATGTCACGAGCCTCCGGCGCTGCACCCGATGCTCTAAACGAACGCCGGGTGCAGCCGAGAGATCACAGGGGTCCCCACCGGCGGGACCCCCGTGATCAGACATCTTATCCCCTATCCTTTGGATAGGTGATAAGATATCTAGGGGCGGAGTACCCTTTTAATGAGATGACAGGACAGGTCCTCCAGAGCAAGGGATCCTCTTTCTAACCCTTCTATTAACTCCACATTTCCTGATAGTGTGTATGAAAATAAGTAGGATTTATTTTGTAGGCTACAGTAAACATGGTAAAATATTGTTAGACAGATGTATAAAATGTACAATACAAGTTTATAAATACGCTGGTGCCCAGACTGAACTTCTGATTGGTTGCTTTAGTTTACACAACTTTTTTTCCTGGAGGACTAATTTAATATATACAATAGCATACTTTCGTGCAGGTTCTCTCTGATACATCACATTATATCGTAAAAAAAATTGCCTCATTATTCCCACTTTGCATGTTTTTTCTACCACGTACGCCATTTACTGAGCTATTCCTTTGCTGTACTAGCTCTAAATCTCCTCCAGCATCGCCTGTCACCGTCGTAACGGTTCAGCAAAAACTGCTCATTTAGTAGTTACTCTTCAAAATAAATAAGTAAACAGGCATACCTGCGCCCGGAACAAGCCTCCGAGAAGATTCAACCTATTTCCCCACAGCTTAATGCCTAGACGACTGCATAAAAATAGCATTAAACAAGCATTGAATGGTTATTGTTTGCTATCTATTTTCCTGTGTGCATCATAAAAACCTATGGTAAAATCATATTGCCATTCCCTCGATAAATTACAAGAGGAGACATGGACCGGGCCAGGCTCAGCGTACCAGTTAGATTCAGAATCGAAGCTGTCGCTTATTTCATCAGCAGCATCTTCAAGCGGGAATTTTTCTCTTGTGTCTCCAAAAGTGTATTCATCATCTTCAAGGAGAAAAAAAAAAAAAAGCAATAGACTGCATGAATAAACTCATAATGATATGCTGCAGAGCTATGGCTGAAGAAAATGGAAAGCAAACAGCTAATACAATGCATATTTATGGAGCGCAGTGGATGTAGAAGGACATGAACGCCTGGCAGCCTTCGATTGTTCTGTGCTTTTACATATTGCATGTAATACAAACGTTGGCGCCACACGAGACAGCTGTCAGGGAGAGATCATTCAACCAAAAGCTATCTACTTCAACTGTACCCCCCATTTACATGCGCACTCCAGTCGGGCAAGTATACATGTTTATTCCAGTCAGTGCTTAACTTTTATGGAAAAAAAAACATTGAGCATGCTAATAGAAGTATAACTGATGAGCCCCACTTAGTGGTTACTATCCCGCAAAATAACAAGAAAATCTAAATAATAATAGATAGTGCCAAAAACATAACTTTTATTTCGTGTCGATAGTAAATCACACCCAAAAACGTGAGGTCATCACCATATAAATGAGTACTAATACAGGCCGATAAAAAACCTTAGTATGTGTAACCCAGGATTTGTATCAATTTTACAAAGGTTTGCATCCAATATTGAAGAATATTAATATTGCATTGGTTTAAGCCCAAGATTGGACCAACAATGCTCTAACTATTATCCACGCCCTGAGGGCGTGGATAATAGTTAGAGCATTGTTGGTCCAATCTAGGGCTTAAACCAATGCAATATTAATGGAGTGGCTAACTATAAGAGCAATTTATTCTTCAATATTGGATGCAAACCTTTGTAAAATTGATACAAATCCTGGGTTACACATACTCAGGTTTTTTATCGGCCTGTATTAGTACTCTTTTATATGGTGATGAGCTCACGCTTTTGGGTGTGTTTTACTACAGACACGAAATAAAAGTTGCGTTTTAGGTAGGGCTGGGCGGTATACCGGTTCATACTGAATACAGAAATTTTTGTGCTGCACGATATGAATTTTTCCCCATACCGCAATACCGGTTTGGCCCCTCCTCCTCTGGAATGAATGAATTATCAACCCAGCGCTGCGCTGTCCCCACATCGGGGAACTAATCATATGTGACCCGCGAGCACTGTTCTGCCCCCCCCCCCCCCCAATTAGTTATCAGCCCAGCGCTGTGCTGTCCCCATCGGGGTAAATACTCACATATCACCCACAAGCGCTGCCCTCCTCGTCCTCCTGTTTGTTGCGGGCCGCCGGTGCTGGCACACTCTATACTGTACGCTGTATCCCTATGCCCGGGCTGCAAAAGGTAAACAAAATAAACTTAAACTCACCTTCCCCATCGTCCGGATCTGCTTCCTGGAGACGGGAACGTCGGAGAGCCATCAGCCTATCACCGGCCGCAACAATGTCTTCTGCCTCGGCCAGTGATAGGCTGAGCCTACTGTCATGTAAGAAGCCGGCCGAGGCGGAACATCGCTGCAGCCGGTGATAGGTTGACGGCTCTTCGACATTCCTGTCCCCAGGAAGAGCGTAAGGCCGACATAGGAACGTGCGTTAAAGTTTATTTTGTTTACCTTTTGCAGCCCAGGCATAGGGATACAGCGTAGAGTATAGAGTGTCAGCGCCGGCGGCCCGCAACAAACAGGAGGACGAGGAGGGCAGCGCTTGCGGGTGATATGTGAGTATTTACCCTGATGGGGACAGCGCAGTGCTGGGCTAACAATTAATTTGGGGGGGGGGGATACCGTTATATACCGTGGAACCGCCATAAGTTACAAAAATACCGTGATACACATATTTGGTCATACCGCCCAGCCCTAGTTTTAGGCACTATCTATTATTTTGATTTTCATGCTGATGTGATATAAGAATGTATCACGGATGTCTACAGTCAGTCGTCACCCATTCATTATTATTAAGTAAAAGAAAATCATATTGAGAACAAGAATATTGTGGTGAGTTCATATGGCCTATATTTTTTTTTATAAAACTGTTTATTTGTAGATTTTACAATTTTACAAAATGATAAAGCACAAATGAGCATCAAAATACAGATGAAAAACTGAAGAATGCATTGAATGTTTGGATTTCCAATGCTTATTTCTTTTCATCAATTCAACTGAAATTAGCGTTTAGAACTTTTAGCCTTTAACCTATACTAGGAGTTGGATACAATGGAGTAAACCAAATACTAAAATGTGTCAGAATTATGGTATAATTTGCACACAAAATCTGGCTTATGTGACTGCACCACAGGGTCACATGCAACAGGGATTGTGTCATTTTGGTGTAAAGTAAGCCAACTAATATATAGTCTAAACTTAGACTTAAAGGGATTGTCAAGCAAAGTGAACAACCCATATATGTGAACAACCTGAGTATGGTCTTAAAAAGTATAACAAAGCAACAATGATCTTCCTCATCAGCTGTGCTGTTCCCTTGTAAGTTGTGACATCAAGTCACAGGCTGGGCAAGCAAGTCTACTCCATTCCTGCTCTCCCTTCCTCTCGGTGGGTGCAGGGGGAGACCAGTGATGTTAACCCCTTAAGGACTCAGCCCATTTTGGCCTTAAGGACTCAGACAATTAAATTTTTACGTTTTCATTTTTTTCTCCTCGCCTTCTAAAAATCATAACTCTTTTATATTTTCATCCACAGACTAGTATGAGGGCTTGTTTTTTGCGCGACCAGTTGTCCTTTGTAATGACATCACTCATTATATCATAAAATGTATGGCGCAACCAAAAAACACTATTTTTGTGGGGAAATTCAAACGAAAAACGCAATTTTGCTAATTTTGGAAGGTTTCGTTTTCACGCCGTACAATTTATGGTAAAAATGACGTGTGTTCTTTATTCTGAGGGTCAATACGATTAAAATGATACCCATTATTACATACTTTTCTATTATTGTTGCGCTTAAAAAAAAATCACAAACTTTTTAACCAAATTAGTACGTTTATAATCCCTTTATTTTGATGACCTCTAACTTTTTTATTTTTCCGTATAAGCGGCGGTATGGGGGCTCATTTTTTGCGCCATGATCTGTACTTTTTTTTGATACCACATTTGCATATAAAAAACTTTTAATACATTTTTTATAATTTTTTAATAAAATGTATTAAAAAAGTAGGAATTTTTGACTTTTTTTTTTTTTTCCGTTCACACCGTTCGGGATCATTAACATTTAATTTTAATAGTTCGGACATTTACGCACGCGGCGATACCAAATATGTCTATAAAAAAAAAAATTTACGCTTTTTGGGGGTAAAATAGGAAAAAACGGACATTTTACTTTTTTATTGGGGGAGGGGATTTTTCACTTTTTTTTTACTTTTACATTTTTTTACATTTTTTTTTTACACTTGAATAGTCCCCATAGGGGACTATTCATAGCAATACCATGATTGCTAATACTGATCTGTTCTATGTATAGGACATAGAACAGATCAGTGTTATCGGCTATCTTCTGCTCTGGTCTGCTCGATCACAGACCAGAGCAGGAGACGCCGGGAGCCGGACGGAGGAAGGAGAGGGGACCTCCGTGCGGCGTTATGAATGATCGGATCCCCGCAGCAGCGCTGCAGGCGATCCGATCATTCATTCAAATCGCGCACTGCCGCAGATGCCGGGATCTGTATTGATCCCGGCACCTGAGGGGTTAATGGCGGCGGGTCCCTGGCTGCGATCAGCAGCCGGGATCAGCCGCGCATGACACGGGCATCGCTCCGATGCCCGCGGTTATGCATAGGACGTAAATGTACGTCCTGGTGCGTTAAGTACCACCTCACCAGGACGTACATTTACGTCCTGCGTCCTTAAGGGGTTAAGGGGAGAGATAGTATTACTGCTCACTAGATCTATAACTCATTAGATAAGGCAGCAGGAAGCTGTTTTTAGTAGTTCCTGTTTATCCAGCTCCCACTTTAAATCACTGATCTCTTACCCTGTGCTGACAAGAGCAGACTTGCTTTCACAGCCTGTGCCGGGATGTCACTGCTTAGAAGAGAGCAGAACAGCTGATATGGAAGATCTGTACACTATGGCAAACAACATTATATTAGGCAGTAATACGCAGTCATACTGTGTCTGCCAGAAGAGGTGTGCATTCTGAATACTAGAAAGGGTTCTCAAGTGAGGGATCCACATAGAGATATTGGGGGAGATTTATCAAAACCTGTGCAGAGGAAGAGTGGTGCAGTTGCCCATAGCAACCAATCAGATTGCTTCTTTCATTTTCCACAGGCCTCTAAAGAGGCCTGTGGAAAATGAAAGAAGCAATCTGATTGGTTGCTATGGGCAACTGCACCACTCTTCCTCTGCACAGGTTTTGATAAATCTCCCCCATTGAGATTATAACTCAGAACAAGACACTTTACATCCTCTTACCTTTGATGTCCTCCTCTTGTGTCCAGATGTAATTTGGTAGATTTTCCTCTTCTAAATATAACTCCATCTCAGTTTCATCTTGTAGACATTCAGAAATAACTGAATCCTCCTCATCTGAAGACATATTTCTTTTAATAATATTCCCCTGTGTAAAGAAAATTAATAATAAATCAAATGATACACAAGAGAAGTGCAAATGCAGCCAGGTATTGTGTACATAGTTATATTTCTGATCCCTGATGTGTGGATACATAATAAACATTAGATAGAAGTATGGGGTCCATACTGTACATTTGTCTGCACATTTTTCTTGTGAATTCTTACAAAATCTGTGGCAAAAGTTTAGTGGCCTTTGTTGAATTACAGGCATTTTTTATGCTGTGCTACATCTGACCGAATCACCATCTACTGTCAACAATGTAGCCACAGTCACTAGTTATGTTTGATATTTTGGAAAGCAGAGTGAGGCCATATTGACCCGGAGGAAAATTTGCAGGTGGACATTCCGCAAACAGCAAACGCTGCCAGTGCTAGGACCACACAAAAATGCACCATCTCCATAGATGGCAATGCATTTCCAAGCGAATTTCACAGAAAGAATTGACATATGAATTCTTTCAGTAGAGGCCGGAATCACGGAAGTTCCGTCATGGAAGTTCCGCCATGTGCACGATGCAGCAGAATCCAATTAAAAGCAACCGAACTCTGCTGCAACATAATTCTTGTGTAATTCTTCCACCGGATTCCACTCCGAAATTCCGTAGTGTAAACATGGCCTTAGTGTACGTTTACATTGCAGAATTTCCACGGGGAATCGGGCGGAAAAATTCAGCTTGGAAATTCTGCTATAATGAAGTTAACATTTTGGTGAATGGACTGTCCGCTGTCTCATTCACACAGCAGATTTTCCCCTGCAGAAATTCTGCATTTCGCACTCCGCAAAAAGAATGAACATTAATTCTGAGTCCCATTGAATTCCACATAACTTTAGCACAAATTCCAGGCGGAATCTGCAAAACTGCAAACAATCCGCTGTTAGCTTGGCAGAACAGAATCTAAATGGAAGCAAGGAAATTCCGACATGTCAGCATAGCCTGACACCAATATGATCATCATTATGACTCATGTGCGCTGAAAACATTTCTTGCGGAATCTATTTGCGGAATTTCCTCAGTGGAACTGCTGAAATCTCCTGCTTTCCCATAAGGAAACCAGTGCACACTAGGTTATTCGAGGCAGATTGCAGCAGAATTTCGATAGCTGTCACGCCCCCTCCCGTAGGCTTGCAATAAGGGGCGGAGCGTGACGTCACACGGGGGCGAGGCGTGACGTCACACGCCGTTGGCCGTGTGGTCGCCGGTACTCAGACCCGGAGCGAACATGCTCCAGGGACTGATTACAAACGGGGTGCTGCGTGCAAGATCCCGGGGGTCCCCAGCGGCAGGACTCCCGCGATCAGGCATCTTATCCCCTATCCTTGGGATAGGGGATAAGATGTCTAAGCACCGGAGTACCCCTTTAAAGTCAATGGAATGTTCACATTGTGGAAGCTCCGGATAGAAAAATTTAATCCAGAGATTCCCAGTGCGCCCAGCACTGTCTGAATCAGTCGATGCTAGGACCGCGTGGACATTGACTTAATTATAGAAGGCAATGTCTGTGGTGCAATTTCCGCCTAAAAAATGATCTAATTCTTTTGATGGCGGAATTTCAGCGGTGGAATATCTGCTGCTAAAATTCTGTAGTGTGCCCTGTGCAGCAGAATCCCATTGCCAGCAGTGTAACTTTGAAATTCCACTGGGAAATTCCATAGTGTGAACCACTGATTGTAAAGCTAGAAGGATACATGAATAGAAAAAGAAATTGCCCTGAATTTAACAAAACATTTTTGAAGCGTATAAATGAGGTGTTGCTCCAGAGTAACATAATTTATGGATTAAGAGATGCTGGATTGACGGAATTTCACTATACATAGATATCTATTCACATAGAACATAATATAAATGATGGTCTTCCAACTGTGGACCTCCAGCTGTCGCAAAACTGCAACTCCCAGCATGCCCGGACAGCTTGACACAAAACTACAACCCCCACCATGACCAGACAGCCTGCCACAAAACTACAACCCCCACCATGCCCAGACAGCCTGCCACAAAACTACAACCCCCACCATGACCAGACAGCCTGGTGCAAAACTACAACTCCCAGAATGCCTGGACAGCTTGGCACAAAACTACAACCCCCACCACACCCAGACAGCCTGCCACAAAACTATAACTCCCAGAATGCCTGGTGCAAAACTACAACTCCCAGAATGCCTGGACAGCCTGGCGCAAAACTACAACTCCCAGAATGCCTGGACAGCCTGGCGCAAAACTACAACTCCCAGAATGCCTGGACAGCCTGGCGCAAAACTACAACTCCCAATATGCCTGGACAGCTAGGTGCAAAACTACAACTCCCAATATGCCTGGACAGCTTGGTGCAAAACTACAACTCCCAATATGCCTGGACAGCTTGGTGCAAAACTACAACTCCCAGAATGCCTGGACAGCCTGGCGCAAAACTACAACTCCCAATATGCCTGGACAGCTTGGTGCAAAACTACAACTCCCAATATGCCTGGACAGCTTGGTGCAAAACTACAACTCCCAGAATGCCTGGACAGCCTGGCGCAAAACTACAACTCCCAATATGCCTGGACAGCTTGGTGCAAAACTACAACTCCCAATATGCCTGGACAGCTTGGTGCAAAACTACAACTCCCAAAATGCCTGGACAGCTTGGCGCAAAACTACAACTTCCAGCATGCCCAGACAGCCTTCGGCTGTCAGGGCATGCTGGGAGTTTTAGTTTTGCAACAGCTGTTGGTCCACAGGTACATACCAGTGTCTTCTATTCAGATATTACAATATTAATATATATATATATTCTGTATTAGATATTACTATATGAGGCACACACCATAGCTCCACATGTACAAGAGAAAAGCAGAGGCAGGGGCCCCACTGATAACCCGGGGGCCCCTGGGATCCTGTACTTTAGTTACCTGTAACTATAAAGATGGAAAAGTTTTATCTCACTAAAGTTTCTTTCTTCCGGTCTCCGCTGCCTGCACCTTCCCAGGAGAGGAACACAACGCGTTACCATGACGACGGAGCCAACCATTACTGGCACGGGAGGGGGGAGGATTAATGAAAGCCTAGAACGAATAGAAGTGTTCGGAATGGTGTTCGTTACATTGTACGCATTGTTGTGTGTGCTATGGTTATTTGCTCCTGTTCAGACCATTAGAAAGAAGTAAACTGTAAATGCAGTTAATAAAAACCCTATTAAGGGGGAAGACGGTACAGTCCAATGAGAGGTTATTGAGACCCAACATAGTCTGTGAAGGGATATAGGAGTTTCTAATGTGTCTTGGGGGGGAGGGGGTGTCTGTGAAGGCATGATGGAAATTGTAGTTCTACAACAGCTGAAAGGCCACATATTGGTGAACCCTGCTCTGTTGTGTTTTGGGAGCCTGTCAGGGCATGATGAGAGTTGTAGTTCTACAACAGCTGGAGAGCCACAGATTGGTGAACCCTCCCCTAATGTGTATTTGGGCCCTGTCAGGGTGTGATGGGAGTTGTAGTTTTGGATGTATTAGATGAATCTCTTTTTTTGTGTCTGCCTAGTTGGTTTTTTGCAGCTGGTACACTGGTAGAAGTTGATGCAGTGTTATTATCGCCATAGGTTACAGCTTCATATTGAGTTTATATACAATTTTCAAGCACTTGAGCAGGAACTGCTAATGAAAATTTTCTAAAAGGAGATCTCTCATACTAAAAAATGTATTCCCTATCTGCCATTTGGCAGTCTTCAGCTCCCCCATAAAGATATCTGGAGGGGGCATGGCAACCCAACTTTTGGGCAGAGGTTGTGACACACCGCTTGCAGGGGGAGCTGGGCCTCTGTAAAGGAGATTGCGGGGAGTCCCAGCAGATAGGGGATACGTTTTTTACTATGAGTTTTCTCCTTTAAAGGGGTACTCCGCACCCCTAGACATATTATCCCCTATGCAAAGGATAGGGGATAAGATGTCAGATCGCCGGGGTCCCGCTGCTGGGGACCCCCGGGATCTACCATGTAGCACCCACCTGTGCGGCTTCCACCTCACACCGGCAAAGCTGGAGGCTTTGAATCCCGACCACAATGGCGGACGAGTGTGATGTCACGCCCCGCCCCCTCAATGCAAGTCTATGGGAGGGGGCGTGACGGACCTCCCGTAGACTTGCATTGAGGGGGTGTGGCGTGACGTCACACTTGTCCGCCATTGTGGTCAGGATCCGAAGCCTCCAGCGTTACCGGTGTGAGGTGGACGCCATACAGGTGGGTGCTGTTGTCGAGATCCCGGGGGTCCCCAGCAGCGGGACCCCGGCGATCTGACATCTTATCCCCTATCCTTTGGATAGGGGATAAGATGTCTAGGGGTGTGGAGTACCCCTTTAAGGCTGTGTTCACATATGACATTTTGTTAGCGATACTGTCACAATACTGAAAAATGCAGTTTTCTAAATTCCCTGTAAAAATTAACCAATTTTGCAGGTCATGCCATTTTTATGCTAAGTTTCCACACAGGTTTTTTTCTGGCATTTTTTTTTTTTTGAAAACTGCCACTGCAGTTTTTGAGCCAAAGCCAGAAGTGGATCCAGTAAGAATGAGAAGTATAAGTCCTTCCTTTATATTTCCCATTCCTTTTAAATACACTTCTGGCTTTGGCTCAAAAAACACCAGAAAAAAAACCTGTGTGGAGACCTAGCCTTACCATGATTTTGGTAATTTTCCATTAAAGAGGTACTCCGGCCCCAATACATCTTATCCCCTATCCAAAGGATAGGGGTAGGATGTCTGATTGCAGGAATCCCGCTGCTGGGGACCCCCGGAATCTAGAATGCAGCACCCACCTGTAAGCACTGCTGGAAGCTCTCAGTGACATGCCTCCCAACCACGGGGACAGAGTATCGTGACGTCACGACCCTGCCCCCCCATGTGACATTACGACCCGCCCCCTCAATGCAAGTCTATGGGAGGGGTCATCTGGATTGTATAGGCTGTTAGCCAGTGTAAGGGTATGTTCACACTACGGATTGTGATCGGAATCTCCGCTTGCAGAATTCCGCGAGCGGAGATTCCATTCTGGCGACCGCCACCGAACAACTTCACCATTAACGGCTACGTAGTGTCCGCGGACTTCCGCGCAAAGAATGAACATGTTCTTTCTTTGCGCGGAACAATTTCAGCTGCGAAATTGCGCTAAAATTCCGCAATGTGAACGGGTCTTGCGGAAACCCATTCACACTGATGTCTATGTTCTAAGCGCGGAATTCCATCCGTGAGCGGAATTCCACGAGAATTACGTAGTGTGAACATACCCTAACACGGACAGTTATACTGTGCTGTAGTACAGATATACTGCAGATGTACAGATGTACTGTAGCATAGTATAACCTGTAAGGGCTCGTTCACATGACCGTCTGTCCACATTTATTCATGCCCTTTCTGCAATCCGTTTGATACTTTTGCAAACGGTTGTAAAAGGATCCCATTGATGTAAATAGAATTTTTTTTCAGTCCTTTCTCACCCGTTTGCTTTCTATTCCATATTTTTTTTTTTTGCCGGTGAAAGGGTGGTGCATGCAGTATTTTTTTCTCCGTCAAAAAAAATTAAAGGGAGCAAAAACGAATACAATAAATTTAATATTTAAGTCTATGGAAAATGGATGAGCCTGTAATGTCATCTGTTTGCATCTGGGTTTTTTTCAATCTGTTTTTGGTCTGTTTTTACTTCTGAGCATTAACTGAACAATAATGGATGCAAACGGATAGCATCTGTTTACTTCAGTTTGATTGTCTGTTAAAAGAAAGGTCAGTAAACCTCAATAACGGGAGAAAAGCGGGACGGAAGACAACGACTGTGTGAACATAGCCTAAAATGGATAAAAATAAAAGGTTTAACCATAAATTATAAAATCAAAATAAATGCCCCTTTCCCAATAAAGCCATGTATAATAACCCCCCCCCCCTCCCCAAAAAAAAAAAAAAATGAATACATAATAGGTTTGCGACGTCCATGATGACGTTTACAATAAAACTATACTGTTAATTTTCCCACATGGTAAACCATTAAAAAATTAAAAAAAAACACAACAAAAAAGTATAGCTAATTTTGGTCCAAAAAGTGGAATAAAAATGATCAAAAGGAAGCATGTATCGCAAAAATGGCAATAAAAAGTACAGCTTGTCCTACAAAAAAATAAGCCCTCACAAATGGGGTCAGACCAAATATAAAAAAGTTATGGCCGGAACGTCGCAAAAAAAAAAAAAGGCTTTTGTTGTGAAGAGGAAAAAGAACATAAAAAACTATAAAATCGGTATCGCCATAATCTTACTGACCCACAGAATAAATATAACATTAGTTTTACCACAGAGTAAATGCCATAAACATTTTCCATTTTTATTACAATATTTTGGAGTTTTTCACAAAAATGTTGCATGTTTTAACAAAAATTTACCTCTAATATTAATTACAATTTGTCACGAAAAAACATTCTCAGAATTGCTCTGCTTAGTAAAAGCACTCCAAAATTTTACCACTTAAAAAGACACGTCAGATTTGAAAAATGGGGCCTGGTTATTAACCCCTTAAGGACTGAGCGTTTTTCAGTTTTTGCACTTTCTTTTTTCCTCCTTACCTTTTAAAAATCATAACCCTTTCAATTTTGCTCCTAAAAATCCATATGATGCTTTATTTTTTCTACTTAGCAATGACATCAGTCATTTTACCCAAACATCTACGACGAAACCCCCAAAAAAATCATTGTGCGACAAAATTGAAGAAAAAATACCATTTAGTAAATTTGGGGCCTTCCGTTTCTATGCAGTAAATTTTTTGGGCAAAAATTACACCTTATCTTTATTCTGTAGGTCCATACGATTAAAATGATACCCTACTTATATAGGTTTGTGTCACGATGCCGGCTGGCAGGTAGTGGATCCTCTGTGCCAGAGAGGGAATGGCGTGGACCGTGCTAGTGGATCGGTTCTAAGTCACTACTGGTTTTCACCAGAGCCCGCCGCAAAGCGGGATGGTCTTGCTGCGGCGGTAGTGACCAGGTCGTATCCACTAGCAACGGCTCAACCTCTCTGACTGCTGAAGATAGGCGCGGTACAAGGGAGTAGACAGAAGCAAGGTCGGACGTAGCAGAAGGTCGGGGCAGGCAGCAAGGATCGTAGTCGGGGGCAACGGCAGGAGGTCTGGAACACAGGCTAGGAACACACAAGGAAACGCTTTCACTGGCACAATGGCAACAAGATCCGGCGAGGGAGTGAAGGGGAAGTGAGGTATAAATAGGGAGTGCACAGGTGAACACACTAATTGGAACCACTGCGCCAATCAGCGGCGCAGTGGCCCTTTAAATCGCAGAGACCCGGCGCGCGCGCCCTAGGGAGCGGGGCCGCGCGCGCCGGGACAGGACAGACGGAGAGCGAGTCAGGTACGGGAGCCGGGATGCGCATCGCGAGCGGGCGCTACCCGCATCGCGAATCGCATCCCGGCTGGAGACGGTATCGCAGCGCACCGGATCAGTGGAGCTGCCCGGAGCGCTGCGGTAGCGAGAGAGAAGCGAGCGCTCCGGGGAGGAGCGGGGACCCGGAGCGCTCGGCGTAACAGTACCCCCCCCCTTGGGTCTCCCCCTCTTCTTAGAGCCTGAGAACCTGAGGAGCAGACTTTTGTCTAGGATGTTGTCCTCAGGTTCCCAGGATCTCTCTTCAGGTCCACAGCCCTCCCAATCCACCAAAAAGAACCTTTTTCCTCTGACCGTCTTGGAGGCCAGTATCTCTTTCACTGAGAAGACGTCAGAAGAACCGGAGACAGGAGTGGGAGAAACTAATTTGGGAGAGAAACGGTTGATGATGAGTGGTTTAAGAAGAGAGACATGAAAGGCATTAGGAATACGGAGAGAAGGAGGAAGAAGAAGTTTGTAAGAGACAGGATTAATTTGGCACAAGACTTTGAAAGGACCAAGATAGCGTGGACCCAGTTTGTAACTGGGGACACGAAAGCGGACATATTTAGTGGAGAGCCATACCTTGTCTCCGGGAGCAAAAATGGGGGGAGCTCTTCTTTTCTTATCGGCAAACTTTTTCATGCGAGATGAAGCCTGTAAAAGAGAATCTTGGGTCTCTTTCCATATGGTGGAAAGATCACGAGTCACTTCATCTACAGCGGGCAAACCAGAGGGCAAGGGAGTAGGGAGGGGGGGAAGAGGGTGACGGCCGTACACCACGAAAAATGGGGATTTGGAGGAAGATTCAGAGACTCTAAAGTTATACGAGAATTCGGCCCATGGTAGAAGATCTGCCCAATCATCCTGGCGGGAGGAAACAAAATGTCGTAAATAATCACCCAAGACCTGGTTAATTCTTTCTACTTGTCCATTGGATTGAGGATGATATGCAGAAGAAAAGTTTAATTTAATCTTGAGTTGTTTACAGAGAGCCCTCCAGAATTTTGACACGAATTGGACGCCTCTATCCGAGACTATCTGTGTGGGCAACCCGTGAAGACGAAAAATGTGTACAAAAAATTGTTTAGCCAACTGAGGCGCTGAAGGAAGACCAGGAAGAGGGATGAAATGTGCCATCTTGGAGAATCGATCAACGACCACCCAAACAACAGTGTTGCCACGGGATGGGGGTAGGTCTGTAATAAAATCCATACCAATCAGAGACCAAGGCTGTTCGGGGACAGGCAGAGGATGAAGAAAACCAGCGGGCTTCTGGCGAGGAGTCTTATCCCGGGCACAGACAGTGCAGGCTCGCACAAAGTCCACGACATCCGTCTCCAGAGTCGGCCACCAATAGAAGCGAGAGATGAGTTGCACAGATTTCTTGATGCCCGCATGGCCTGCGAGATGGGAGGAGTGACCCCATTTGAGGATTCCGAGGCGTTGGCGTGGAGTGACGAAGGTCTTCCCTGGAGGAGTTTGCCTGATGGAGGCTGGAGAAGTGGAAATCAGGCAGTCAGGAGGAATGATGTGTTGCGGAGAGAGTTCAACTTCCGAGGCATCCGAGGAACGAGAGAGAGCATCGGCCCTAATGTTCTTATCGGCAGGCCGAAAGTGAATTTCAAAATTAAATCGGGCAAAGAACAGAGACCACCTGGCCTGGCGAGGATTCAGCCGTTGGGCAGACTGGAGATAGGAGAGGTTCTTGTGATCGGTGTAAATAATAACTGGAAATCTTGATCCCTCCAGCAGATGCCTCCATTCCTCAAGTGCTAATTTAATGGCTAGAAGCTCTCGATCCCCGATGGAGTAGTTCCTCTCCGCCGGAGAGAAGGTCCTAGAAAAAAAACCACAAGTAACAGCATGCCCGGAAGAATTTTTTTGTAGAAGGACCGCTCCAGCTCCTACAGAGGAGGCATCAACCTCCAATAGGAAGGGTTTAGATGGGTCAGGTCTGGAGAGCACGGGAGCCGAAGAAAAGGCAGACTTGAGCCGTTTAAAGGCGTCTTCCGCTTGAGGAGGCCAAGACTTGGGATTGGCATTTTTTTTGGTTAAAGCCACGATAGGGGCCACAACGGTAGAAAAATGTGGAATAAATTGCCTGTAATAATTGGCGAACCCCAAAAAACGTTGGATAGCACGGAGTCCGGAGGGGCGTGGCCAATCTAAGACGGCAGAGAGTTTGTCTGGATCCATTTGTAGTCCTTGGCCAGAGACCAAGTATCCTAGGAAAGGAAGAGATTGGCATTCAAACAGACATTTCTCTATCTTGGCATAAAGTTGATTGTCACGAAGTCTCTGAAGAACCATACGGACATGCTGGCGGTGTTCTTCTAGATTGGCAGAAAAAATCAGGATATCGTCCAGATATACAACAACACAGGAGTATAAGAGATCACGAAAAATTTCATTAACAAAGTCTTGGAAGACGGCAGGGGCGTTGCACAGGCCAAAGGGCATGACCAGATACTCAAAGTGTCCATCTCTAGTGTTAAATGCCGTTTTCCATTCATCCCCCTCTCTGATGCGGATGAGATTATAAGCACCTCTTAAGTCCAGTTTGGTAAAGATGTGGGCACCTTGGAGGCGATCAAAGAGTTCAGAGATGAGGGGTAGGGGGTAGCGGTTCTTTACCGTGATTTTATTAAGACCGCGGTAGTCAATGCAAGGACGTAGAGAGCCATCTTTTTTGGACACAAAGAAAAATCCGGCTCCGGCAGGAGAGGAGGATTTACGGATAAAGCCTTTTTTTAAATTTTCCTGGATGTACTCCGACATAGCAAGAGTCTCTGGGGCGGACAGAGGATAGATTCTGCCCCGGGGTGGAGTAGTGCCCGGGAGGAGGTCAATAGGACAATCATAAGGCCTGTGAGGAGGTAGAGTCTCAGCTTGTTTTTTGCAAAAAACATCCGCAAAGTCCATATAGGCCTTAGGGAGACCGGTTACAGGGGGAACCACAGAGTCACGGCAAGGGGTACTGGGAACCGGTTTTAGGCAGTCCTTGAAACAAGAGGGCCCCCAACTCTTGATCTCCCCAGTGGACCAATCCAGGGTTGGGGAATGGAGTTGAAGCCAGGGTAGTCCAAGGAGGATTTCGGAAGTGCAATTGGGGAGGACCAAAAATTCAATCTTCTCGTGATGAGGTCCGATGCACATTAGAAGGGGCTCCGTGCGGAGACGTATGGTACAGTCCAATCTTTCATTGTTTACACAATTGATGTAGAGGGGTCTGGCGAGACTGGTCACTGGGATGTTGAACCTGTTGACGAGAGAGGCCAAAATAAAATTTCCTGCAGATCCGGAATCCAAGAAGGCCATAGTAGAGAAGGAGAAGGCAGAGGCAGATATCCGCACAGGCACAGTAAGACGTGGAGAAGCAGAGTAGACATCAAGGACTGTCTCACCTTTGTGCGGAGTCAGCGTACGTCTTTCCAGGCGGGGAGGACGGATAGGACAATCCTTCAGGAAGTGTTCGGTACTGGCACAGTACAGGCAGAGATTCTCCATGCGGCGTCGTGTCCTCTCTTGAGGTGTCAGGCGAGACCGGTCGACCTGCATAGCCTCCACGGCGGGAGGCACAGGAACGGATTGCAGGGGACCAGAGGAGAGAGGAGCCGGGGAGAAAAAACGCCTTGTGCGAACAAAGTCCATATCCTGGCGGAGCTCCTGACGCCTTTCGGAAAAACGCATGTCAATGCGAGTGGCAAGATGGATGAGTTCATGTAGGTTAGCAGGGATTTCTCGTGCGGCCAGAACATCTTTAATGTTGCTGGATAGGCCTTTTTTAAAGGTCGCGCAGAGGGCCTCATTATTCCAGGATAATTCTGAAGCAAGAGTACGGAATTGTACGGCGTACTCGCCAACGGAAGAATTACCCTGGACCAGGTTCAACAGGGCAGTCTCAGCAGAAGAGGCTCGGGCAGGTTCCTCAAAGACACTTCGAATTTCCGAGAAGAAGGAGTGTATAGAGGCAGTGACGGGGTCATTGCGGTCCCAGAGCGGTGTGGCCCATGACAGAGCTTTTCCAGACAAAAGGCTGACTACGAAAGCCACCTTAGACCTTTCAGTAGGAAACTGGTCCGACATCATCTCCAAGTGCAGGGAACATTGGGAAAGAAAGCCACGGCAGAATTTAGAGTCCCCATCAAATTTATCCGGCAAGGATAGTCGTAGACCAGAAGCGGCCACTCGCTGCGGAGGAGGTGCAGGAGCTGGCGGAGGAGATGATTGCTGAAGCTGTGGTAGTAGCTGCTGTAGCATCACGGTCAGTTGAGACAGCTGTTGGCCTTGTTGCGCTATCTGTTGTGACTGCTGGGCGACCACCGTGGTGAGGTCGGCGACAACTGGCAGAGGAACTTCAGCGGGATCCATGGCCGGATCTACTGTCACGATGCCGGCTGGCAGGTAGTGGATCCTCTGTGCCAGAGAGGGATTGGCGTGGACCGTGCTAGTGGATCGGTTCTAAGTCACTACTGGTTTTCACCAGAGCCCGCCGCAAAGCGGGATGGTCTTGCTGCGGCGGTAGTGACCAGGTCGTATCCACTAGCAACGGCTCAACCTCTCTGACTGCTGAAGATAGGCGCGGTACAAGGGAGTAGACAGAAGCAAGGTCGGACGTAGCAGAAGGTCGGGGCAGGCAGCAAGGATCGTAGTCGGGGGCAACGGCAGGAGGTCTGGAACACAGGCTAGGAACACACAAGGAAACGCTTTCACTGGCACAATGGCAACAAGATCCGGCGAGGGAGTGAAGGGGAAGTGAGGTATAAATAGGGAGTGCACAGGTGAACACACTAATTGGAACCACTGCGCCAATCAGCGGCGCAGTGGCCCTTTAAATCGCAGAGACCCGGCGCGCGCGCGCCCTAGGGAGCGGGGCCGCGCGCGCCGGGACAGGACAGACGGAGAGCGAGTCAGGTACGGGAGCCGGGATGCGCATCGCGAGCGGGCGCTACCCGCATCGCGAATCGCATCCCGGCTGGAGACGGTATCGCAGCGCACCGGGTCAGTGGAGCTGCCCGGAGCGCTGCGGTAGCGAGAGAGAAGCGAGCGCTCCGGGGAGGAGCGGGGACCCGGAGCGCTCGGCGTAACAGTTTGATTTTGTCTTACTTCTGGAAAAAAAATCATAACTAGATGCACAAAAATTTATACTTTTAAAATTGTCATCTTCTGACCCCTATAACTTTTTTTATTTTTCTGCCTACGGGGCTGTATGATCTGAAGTTTTTATCAGTACCATTTTTATTTTTAATCAGACTTTTTGATCACTTCTTAATCATTTTTTATGGTATAAAAGGTGACCAAAAATACGCTATTTTGGACTTTGGAATTTTTTGCGTGGATGCCATTGACTCGATTTAATTTACAATACATTTTTATAGATCGGACATTTACACACGCGGCGATACCACATGTTAAATCATCTTTATTAACTTTTTTTTTCACTTTTATTTTGTAATGTTATAGTTGCCATAGGGGACTATAACAGGCATCACAATGATCTCTTACAATGATCTCTTATGCCAATAGCATAGCATTGATCAGTGTTATCGCCGCTTGACTGCTTCTGCCTGGATCTCAGGCACGGAGCAGTCATTCGGCGATCGGACGCCGAGGAGGCAGGTAAGTGACCCTCCTCGTGCGCACTAGCTGATCGGGACACAGCGGTTTCACCGTGTTAGTCCCGATCAGCCCGACTGAGCTGCTGGTAAGCATTTAGTTTCACTTTAGACGCAGTCTGAAGAATTTATGCCGTACAACTGCCTGAACAGCGACGTCCTGCATTAGCCACGGGTCCTGTGTGGGTTTGATGCGAGCTCAGCTCCTGAGCTCGCTTCATAACCCTGCCATGCCGCAGCGCCATTTATAAATGGCGTTCTGCAGCAAGGGGTTAAAGTAAAAAATTGGGGCGTCCGGGAGGCAGGTTAAGGGTACTCCGGCTTCCATTATGACTCATCAGACCCCCGCAATTATACAGTAGGGGTCTGATGAGTCCCCCCGAGCCCTTATAATGCCGCAGATACCGTGATCAGTATTGACATGGCATCTGAAAGGTTAACATCAGTAGAGTCGCTGATGGGACTACCTATAGCAATCATTAGATCGCTAGTACCTAACAGTGCTATGCATAGCACTAATCAGTAATATCGGCGGTCTACTTTTCTGGTCTGCTAAAAGGCAGACCAGAGGAGGAGATCATTGGAGCCCCTTGAAGGCAGGTGAGGGGATCTCAAATGGCCATTATGACTTATGGAACCCCCATGATTATGCTGCGGGTGGTCCGATAGGTCCCCCATCCCTGAGCACTGATAATGTCACAGATGCCATGATCAGTTTTGACAACAGCATTTCAAGGGTTAATGGGTTATATATCCATGCGGTCCTGGTATTGATCTAGGGTGGTGTTTCCCAACCAGGTGCCTCCATCTGTTGCAAAACTACAACTCTCAGTTGGGAAGCACTGATCTAGGGGTTAAAGCAATGCAAGAGAACTATGAAAAGATGATGTGAAAAACAGCCATATTTAATATTAAGTGGCCTCGGGGTGTGATGTTCAGGGTAGATGCAGGGCAGATGTTATTAACCCCTTCTTGTGACGCCAGGGCGTGGTTTAGCCTTAACCACCCGAAGGTAATACCGCTGATCCTGGGTTAGGCAGGGGCAATGAAGATGCCAACACCAGATTAAGGATAACAGCAGCTTTACTGAGGCAAGATAGGTGATCTAGTCTATGCAGTACAGCCATATATCTTAGGGAGGTGACCAGTGACACAGAGGGACCTCACAGGCTTGCTGGGACTTGCAGTAGTTAGACTGACTTTAGTGTAGGCCATGGTGACTACAGATTAACTTGACTTGACAGAGATGGTGACTGACAGTAAGATGACTTGACTTACTGATGACCGACTTGTGGCTGCAGGTCTTTAGGCTTGAGGCCTCCAATGCTCTGGACACAGACACTCTAACAACTTGACTCCACTGTACCTCAGCAGGAAAGAGAGAGATTGCAGCCCCTCCCCTGGTTATATAGGGAGGCTGTGCAAGGAGCCCATAGGTCACTTGGGGGTCACCTGGTCATTGGAGCCTCCTGGGTAACAATCATGTGATCCAAACGTTAAAGCAACAGCACATTATATATACAAAACCTATGTACAACATGGTGAACTGTAAGGGGGACCTTGGGGACATGCAGGGACTCTGCCTGACAGGGCAGGAGGACAGTACGGGGCCACATCATCCCTTACTGGGCACCATAAACTCCCCCACTTTAATGAAGTCGCCCTTGATGCCCAGCCCTGGAGGGCAGAGGAGCGAAATGACAACTGTGGCCACATACACTCCTGAGGCTTTCCAATTAACGTCCATTTCCATGCTGAACTGAAGATAAAGAGTCCTTGTATAAATTGCCCATACATGCTCTGAAGACTTACGTAGAATCTTATTAACTGTATGACTACTGAAGAATATGACTATGACATTATTTATAACTTTAGACAATTCTGTCGGATTGTGTTGCCGGAGGCTTTTTGCCCAATGCCTTGGCTACTGGGGTCACAGTATAACACACTTCTTCCCAGAACACTGGATATATAGATAAGACTAGAAATTTCTAGACAACATTGGATACTTGTTACCTAGACCTTGTTTTTAGATACATGCATAGCAGGTTGACAGGAATACCTTCTGGCCAGTAAAGTATCCTGGGCACATAGGGCACAAGAAAATATTATACATTGGACTTATGACCATTTATGAAAGACATTTGTGTGGACTGCTATATGGTCAATGCTACAGCCCTAGTGGAGGGAGGGATATGTGTACTGGACTACAGATGTCTATTTGTAGTACTAGAATTTACTTGATACTTTAATATTGATATCTTGCTGGCAGTTGGCCCTGTGTAGACCTCTGGGACCTACGCAGCACCACTTCTTGCGAGTCTGGAACGGCTACCTCTTTGGGAGCTCTTGTCATCACAGGAGTTGCAAGGGATTCGCTGTTCCAGAATTGGAACTGGTTCTGGACTATTAGAACTCGGGCTGACTGTCAGAGACACCGGAGAGCTGGAGACCGGGGTGTAGACTGGTGCCAATGGTGACAAAACTGAAGCTGGTGAGACGACTAGGGTTGGTTGCACCGGCCCCTGGTATGGCATGACACAGAAGACTGCAGGCTGGCTGGGAGAGAACATGGGGACATCCATGGTTGGGTGGATCCTCTCTCCTGGCACGTACTCCCTTGCAGGTCTGGCAGCTGGTGGAAGAGATGCAGGAGGCTCAGGCAGGTCTTCCTTGTGGCATAACCTTATCCAGTTACGGTGGACGACTAGCGGTTCATACCCAGGTTTCTGGTTCTCGTACACATCAGAGTCTGGGTAGGGTATGGCCGTTACTGTATATGGCTCTATTTCCCAAATGGAATCCAGCTTGTGGGACATCGGGAATTTCCGCAGCCAGACCTTGTCATCTAACTGAAGGGGTTTGGTGGAGGCATGAAGGTTATAGTCCTGCTGTTGCCTCTGCTGAGCCTCACCCATCTTTTTGCTGACAATCTCTTTTGCTTTCTGAATTCTTCTTTGATGGTCAGAAAACCACTTCATGGAAGTTTGCGGAGAGTTATTGAAGGGAGCTTGAAGTCCAAACGGTCGGTCCTTCAGCAGCTGCCCATGCTGCCCCATCACCAGGTAGAAAAGGTGTACCCTGTAGAACAATGGACTGTGTTATTATAAATCTCCAACAATTCGGGCAACAATAAGGGCCACTCTTCATGCTTGGATACAGAAGCTGCTAGCAGCATGTGGATGAAGACTTTATTGATGCGCTCACAGAGTCTGTTCCCTTGAGGGTGGTAAGCTGTAGTCCGAAGTTTCTTACAGGCATGGAACTGACACAGCTCCTGGAAGAGTTGGGCCTGGAAGGCCATTCCATGGTCCATTAGGACAGACTCCGGACACCCAAGAGTTTGTACCCAATTGGAGTAGAACTGTCACGATGCCGGCTGGCAGGTGGTGGATCCTCTGTGCCAGAGAGGGATTGGCGTGGACCGTGCTAGAGGATCGGTTCTAAGTCACTACTGGTTTTCACCAGAGCCCGCCGCAAAGCGGGATGGTCTTGCTGCGGCGGTAGTGACCAGGTCGTATCCCCTAGCAACGGCTCAACCTCTCTGGCTGCTGAAGATAGGCGCGGTACAAGGGAGTAGACAGAAGCAAGGTCGGACGTAGCAGAAGGTCGGGGCAGGCAGCAAGGATCGTAGTCAGGGGCAACGGCAGAAGGTCTGGAATCACAGGCAAGGAACACACAAGGAACGCTTTCACTGGCACTAGGGCAACAAGATCCGGCGAGGGAGTGAAGGGGAAGTGAGGTGATATAGGGAAGTGCACAGGTGTAAACACTAATTGGAACCACTGCACCAATCAGCGGTGCAGTGGCCCTTTAAATCGCAAAGACCCGGCGCGCGCGCGCCCTAGGGAGCGGGGCCGCGCGCGCCGGGACAGAACTGACGGGGAGCGAGTCAGGTACGGGAGCCGGGGTGCGCATCGCGAGCGGGCGCTACCCGCATCGCGAATCGCATCCCGGCCGGAGGTGGTAACGCAGCGCCCCGGGTCCGTGGAACCGACCGGGGCGCTGCAGTGAGGGAAGTGTAGCGAGCGCTCCGGGGAGGAGCGGGGACCCGGAGCGCTCGGCGTAACAAGAACACCTGGGCCGCTGTTTTGGCTGTGAGGTCTTTAACAGGTACTACGACAAACCATTTGGAGTAGTGATCCACCATGGTGAGAGCATAAGTGTACCCGGATCAAGGTAGGAGACAACTTGACATGGTCTAGCGCGACCAACTGATTAGGCCTTTCGCTCTGGATGGAATGGAGAGGTGCTCTTGCATTCTTGCGCACATTCTTGGTGACATTGCAGACTGCACACTCACTGCACCATTTCTCAATTTCGCTCCACATCCCAATCCAGTCGAATCTTCGCCTGACAGTAGCCTCAGTCTTGCGGACTCCAAAGTGTCCCGACTGATCATGATATGCGTTGAAGACCATCGCCGCGTCTCTTCGGGGGAACCAGAATCTGATGAAGTCGATCACCAGTGACCAGATCCAAAGAATTCCGGTACACCAGTCCCTTGTGCACGAACAGTCGCTTCCTCTGTCGCCACAGACATTTCAACTCGTACTCACATTGGGCCCGCCGTAGACAGGTAGGTATCTTTTTCATCAGAAGGTAGTCCAACAAATCTCCCATGACTCGACTTTCGTCTTGTAGAGTCTTCCATGTGTATAGGTCTTCTTGGACCTTCTCGGACCTGGGTTCACCATCCCCAAAGGCGGTCACAACATTATGATTCACGGACTTCTGGTAAAATGGGGGCATCTCCATGTCTTCCCACTCATCTTTGACAGGGGGTTCTTTGCCGGGGGTCATCCGAGACAGTACAGCAGCTTTGACATTTGACTTGCAGCTCCTGTACTTGATGATGAAACTGTAGTTGGCCAATCTTGAGGCCCAACGCTGCTCGATGGCACCCAACTTGGCAGTATTGAGATGGGCCAAAGGGTTGTTATCTGTGTAGACAGTGAATGGCGTGGCAGCCAAGTAGTCCTTAAACTTTTCAGTCACGGCCCATACAAGGGCGAGAAGTTCCAGCTTGAAGGAGCTGTAGTTTGCATCATTTTTTTCTGCTCCTCGCAGGTTACGACTTTCATAGGCTATCACTCGCTCTTGCCCTTCTTGAACTTGGAACAGGACAGCCCTCAGACGTTTGAAGCGGGCATCAGTATACAGCCGGAACGGCTGACTGTAGTCTGGATACGCCAAGATGGATGTTTCTGTCAGCAGATGTTTTAGAGCTCGGATCGCTGTTTCTTGCTCTTCTGCCCATTCAACAGGTGATCTTCCACTGTAGTTCTCCTTTGCCGTACCCCACAGGAGAGCTGTGACGGGTTCTGCAATCTGGGCAAAGTGGGGAATGAAGCGGTGGTAGTAGCCAGCAAATCCCAGGAAGCTCCTGACATCTTTCACCATGCACGGGGTAGGCCAGTTCTTAACAACTTCAACTTTTTCAGGATATGGCTGGACTCCCTCTGCGCTGACAACATGACCCAGGTAGTGTACCTGTGGCTTAAGCAGATGAGACTTTGATGGCTTGATCTTCAGCCAATGCTTGATCAGGACTTGGAAGACGTTTGACAGATGACTGAGGTGCTCCTGGTAGGACTTGGAATACATGATGACATCGTCCAGGTACAATAGGACACTTTCAAACTTCATATGGCCCAGGCACCGCTCCATCAGATGCTGGAATGTAGCAGGGGCATTACATAGCCCAAACGGCATACTCTTAAACTCGAACAGTCCCATGGGTGTCACAAAGGCGGTCTTCTCTCAGTCCTCCATGGCCATAGGTACTTGCAAGTTAGTAAGCAGCCGACTCGAGGGCTGTGAGTGACTCTTCGATTCTTGGCAGAGGATAAGCGTCCTTATGTGTGACATTGTTCAGCTTCCTGTAGTCGACATAAAAGCGGATAGTTCCATCCTTTTTCTTGACCAGAACAAGAGGAGGTCCCGGGGACTCTGACTTTATTGAATGACTTCTGCCTCTTTCATGTTGGCCAGCATCTTCTTGACAGTCTGATACATGCCTAGCGCAATCGGGTGGTGTCTCTCTTTAGTAGGTGGGTTGTCGTGGTGAGGATTCTGTGCTAGATCATAGACGTACTTCCAATGTCGGTGGGGTGTTTGCTGAAAGCCTCGTGGTCCATTCTGGCGACGTTGACAACTCCCTTGACTTGTTCCCTTGGGGTAGTATCGTCTCCTACTTGGAGTTGCGTCCACCAGGGCTCAAGAGTACTGGCACCGGATCCTTCAGTCACGTGGGCCACACGCTGTCGGGCCACCTTGCATTCTGTTAGGATGTCCCTTGACTCTATGAGATACAGCTGGGCGACTGGAGTGTATTAAGGTAACACAGTAGCAGAATTAGACAGATTGACTAACCGGACAGGGACTCTCCCGTTGGTAACTGTGACAAGGCTTCTAGCAGCTCGGACAAGGGGATGATCTTCCAGCTGCATAGGCTCCAGCAGGACTTGATAGTCCTTGTTCCTTACTCCAGGAGGTGCACGACACCAGATGATGGTATCGGGCAGCAGAGTCACCGACCTGATATCTTAGACTCTGCATACTCTGCAGATTTCACCCTGCTTGTTGGCAAACTTCTGCTCCACCTGTAGAACTTTCAAGTGGTGCTGCGCAGCCCACCTGTCTGAAGGATACATGTAGGGTAGTGAGGCATGCAAGGAATCTACTACTTCAGCAAAACATGTTCTCATAATGTTTATCCCCAATATAAACACAGCATATACTTTATCTGACACATTAGTTACAATCACTCCCTGCCCTCTAAGAACATGCTCTCCCAACTGAATTGTTGGCTCCCAATATCCATGTGTGGGTATTGGTTTCCCGTTACCCGCCACTACTCTAAAGTCAACATCATTAGACTCACACAACAAACTAGCATCCCAATACTTATAGAAAACATTTTTAAGTATAGTAGGTTGGGACCTGGTGACTGTTTTCCTGAGGGCTGGTCCGCAACCTCAGGGAGGGGACATCCATTTAAATCCCCACACTGCATCTTCCAATGTCCTGACTTATTGCAGTAAGTACAAAAGGGCAAAACAAACAACAAGAAACGTGGTCTCAAATGGCTGGAGGTGCTCAACCCCAAATGCGGTTGTGCATTTATACTGGGGGAGCAGATCCTGCCCTTGTAGTCCGTTGCTAAGGGCGATCCCCAGCATAAAAATGCATACAATGGAGGATGCCTGCAGCGGACTACAAGTGCCACAATAGAATCCTACACCAGATAAACGGTGTGGATGTGTAACAATTAGAATAATACAATACAGGAATATGGGTGCACTACTGTGGTAGATGTATACAATGACCTTGGCTATCCCTCAACACTGATGTTAAAATTGAGACATTCGCCAGTGCATCCTTATATGAAGGACACACCAGAGCCCGCACACCAACGCCAAGGTTTCTCAAGATGGTGCGAGACCTACGCTAATCCTACCTGTGCTTGATAAGCAAAAACAGGGGCCAGTGGGCAATTACGGCAGCATTCGGTCGACTCACAACTTCCTCCCAGATACCCTCCAGCGTGACTGAGCACACATGCAATGGGAGGAGGGAGGCAAGCTGCAAGCCCCACCTGAGTTGGCTAATATGGGTGCCTGGCCTCACAGGTGCTACCTTAATGCTGCCTTGAAGATATTCAAGGCGCATTAATTTTGGAGTTTACACACCTCCAAGTATAAAATTTAAACAAACAACAAGAAACGTGGTCTCAAATGGCTGGAGGTGCTCAACCCCAAATGCGGTTGTGCATTTATACTGGGGGAGCAGATCCTGCCCTTGTAGTCCGTTGCTAAGGGCGATCCCCAGCATAAAAATGCATACAATGGAGGATGCCTGCAGCGGACTACAAGTGCCACAATAGAATCCTACACCAGATAAACGGTGTGGATGTGTAACAATTAGAATAATACAATACAGGAATATGGGTGCACTACTGTGGTAGATGTATACAATGACCTTGGCTATCCCTCAACACTGATGTTAAAATTGAGACATTCGCCAGTGCATCCTTATATGAAGGACACACCAGAGCCCGCACACCAACGCCAAGGTTTCTCAAGATGGTGCGAGACCTACGCTAATCCTACCTGTGCTTGATAAGCAAAAACAGGGGCCAGTGGGCAATTACGGCAGCATTCGGTCGACTCACAACTTCCTCCCAGATACCCTCCAGCGTGACTGAGCACACATGCAATGGGAGGAGGGAGGCAAGCTGCAAGCCCCACCTGAGTTGGCTAATATGGGTGCCTGGCCTCACAGGTGCTACCTTAATGCTGCCTTGAAGATATTCAAGGCGCATTAATTTTGGAGTTTACACACCTCCAAGTATAAAATTTAAACAAACAACAAGAAACGTGGTCTCAAATGGCTGGAGGTGCTCAACCCCAAATGCGGTTGTGCATTTATACTGGGGGAGCAGATCCTGCCCTTGTAGTCCGTTGCTAAGGGCGATCCCCAGCATAAAAATGCATACAATGGAGGATGCCTGCAGCGGACTACAAGTGCCACAATAGAATCCTACACCAGATAAACGGTGTGGATGTGTAACAATTAGAATAATACAATACAGGAATATGGGTGCACTACTGTGGTAGATGTATACAATGACCTTGGCTATCCCTCAACACTGATGTTAAAATTGAGACATTCGCCAGTGCATCCTTATATGAAGGACACACCAGAGCCCGCACACCAACGCCAAGGTTTCTCAAGATGGTGCGAGACCTACGCTAATCCTACCTGTGCTTGATAAGCAAAAACAGGGGCCAGTGGGCAATTACGGCAGCATTCGGTCGACTCACAACTTCCTCCCAGATACCCTCCAGCGTGACTGAGCACACATGCAATGGGAGGAGGGAGGCAAGCTGCAAGCCCCACCTGAGTTGGCTAATATGGGTGCCTGGCCTCACAGGTGCTACCTTAATGCTGCCTTGAAGATATTCAAGGCGCATTAATTTTGGAGTTTACACACCTCCAAGTATAAAATTTAAACAAACAACAAGAAACGTGGTCTCAAATGGCTGGAGGTGCTCAACCCCAAATGCGGTTGTGCATTTATACTGGGGGAGCAGATCCTGCCCTTGTAGTCCGTTGCTAAGGGCGATCCCCAGCATAAAAATGCATACAATGGAGGATGCCTGCAGCGGACTACAAGTGCCACAATAGAATCCTACACCAGATAAACGGTGTGGATGTGTAACAATTAGAATAATACAATACAGGAATATGGGTGCACTACTGTGGTAGATGTATACAATGACCTTGGCTATCCCTCAACACTGATGTTAAAATTGAGACATTCGCCAGTGCATCCTTATATGAAGGACACACCAGAGCCCGCACACCAACGCCAAGGTTTCTCAAGATGGTGCGAGACCTACGCTAATCCTACCTGTGCTTGATAAGCAAAAACAGGGGCCAGTGGGCAATTACGGCAGCATTCGGTCGACTCACAACTTCCTCCCAGATACCCTCCAGCGTGACTGAGCACACATGCAATGGGAGGAGGGAGGCAAGCTGCAAGCCCCACCTGAGTTGGCTAATATGGGTGCCTGGCCTCACAGGTGCTACCTTAATGCTGCCTTGAAGATATTCAAGGCGCATTAATTTTGGAGTTTACACACCTCCAAGTATAAAATTTAAACAAACAACAAGAAACGTGGTCTCAAATGGCTGGAGGTGCTCAACCCCAAATGCGGTTGTGCATTTATACTGGGGGAGCAGATCCTGCCCTTGTAGTCCGTTGCTAAGGGCGATCCCCAGCATAAAAATGCATACAATGGAGGATGCCTGCAGCGGACTACAAGTGCCACAATAGAATCCTACACCAGATAAACGGTGTGGATGTGTAACAATTAGAATAATACAATACAGGAATATGGGTGCACTACTGTGGTAGATGTATACAATGACCTTGGCTATCCCTCAACACTGATGTTAAAATTGAGACATTCGCCAGTGCATCCTTATATGAAGGACACACCAGAGCCCGCACACCAACGCCAAGGTTTCTCAAGATGGTGCGAGACCTACGCTAATCCTACCTGTGCTTGATAAGCAAAAACAGGGGCCAGTGGGCAATTACGGCAGCATTCGGTCGACTCACAACTTCCTCCCAGATACCCTCCAGCGTGACTGAGCACACATGCAATGGGAGGAGGGAGGCAAGCTGCAAGCCCCACCTGAGTTGGCTAATATGGGTGCCTGGCCTCACAGGTGCTACCTTAATGCTGCCTTGAAGATATTCAAGGCGCATTAATTTTGGAGTTTACACACCTCCAAGTATAAAATTTAAACAAACAACAAGAAACGTGGTCTCAAATGGCTGGAGGTGCTCAACCCCAAATGCGGTTGTGCATTTATACTGGGGGAGCAGATCCTGCCCTTGTAGTCCGTTGCTAAGGGCGATCCCCAGCATAAAAATGCATACAATGGAGGATGCCTGCAGCGGACTACAAGTGCCACAATAGAATCCTACACCAGATAAACGGTGTGGATGTGTAACAA
The DNA here is from genome assembly GCF_029499605.1 of Hyla sarda. Classification (NCBI taxonomy): domain Eukaryota; kingdom Metazoa; phylum Chordata; class Amphibia; order Anura; family Hylidae; genus Hyla; species Hyla sarda. The sequence goes on along the minus strand of NC_079198.1, from coordinate 102,994,964 downwards.
TTAGAATAATACAATACAGGAATATGGGTGCACTACTGTGGTAGATGTATACAATGACCTTGGCTATCCCTCAACACTGATGTTAAAATTGAGACATTCGCCAGTGCATCCTTATATGAAGGACACACCAGAGCCCGCACACCAACGCCAAGGTTTCTCAAGATGGTGCGAGACCTACGCTAATCCTACCTGTGCTTGATAAGCAAAAACAGGGGCCAGTGGGCAATTACGGCAGCATTCGGTCGACTCACAACTTCCTCCCAGATACCCTCCAGCGTGACTGAGCACACATGCAATGGGAGGAGGGAGGCAAGCTGCAAGCCCCACCTGAGTTGGCTAATATGGGTGCCTGGCCTCACAGGTGCTACCTTAATGCTGCCTTGAAGATATTCAAGGCGCATTAATTTTGGAGTTTACACACCTCCAAGTATAAAATTTAAACAAACAACAAGAAACGTGGTCTCAAATGGCTGGAGGTGCTCAACCCCAAATGCGGTTGTGCATTTATACTGGGGGAGCAGATCCTGCCCTTGTAGTCCGTTGCTAAGGGCGATCCCCAGCATAAAAATGCATACAATGGAGGATGCCTGCAGCGGACTACAAGTGCCACAATAGAATCCTACACCAGATAAACGGTGTGGATGTGTAACAATTAGAATAATACAATACAGGAATATGGGTGCACTACTGTGGTAGATGTATACAATGACCTTGGCTATCCCTCAACACTGATGTTAAAATTGAGACATTCGCCAGTGCATCCTTATATGAAGGACACACCAGAGCCCGCACACCAACGCCAAGGTTTCTCAAGATGGTGCGAGACCTACGCTAATCCTACCTGTGCTTGATAAGCAAAAACAGGGGCCAGTGGGCAATTACGGCAGCATTCGGTCGACTCACAACTTCCTCCCAGATACCCTCCAGCGTGACTGAGCACACATGCAATGGGAGGAGGGAGGCAAGCTGCAAGCCCCACCTGAGTTGGCTAATATGGGTGCCTGGCCTCACAGGTGCTACCTTAATGCTGCCTTGAAGATATTCAAGGCGCATTAATTTTGGAGTTTACACACCTCCAAGTATAAAATTTAAACAAACAACAAGAAACGTGGTCTCAAATGGCTGGAGGTGCTCAACCCCAAATGCGGTTGTGCATTTATACTGGGGGAGCAGATCCTGCCCTTGTAGTCCGTTGCTAAGGGCGATCCCCAGCATAAAAATGCATACAATGGAGGATGCCTGCAGCGGACTACAAGTGCCACAATAGAATCCTACACCAGATAAACGGTGTGGATGTGTAACAATTAGAATAATACAATACAGGAATATGGGTGCACTACTGTGGTAGATGTATACAATGACCTTGGCTATCCCTCAACACTGATGTTAAAATTGAGACATTCGCCAGTGCATCCTTATATGAAGGACACACCAGAGCCCGCACACCAACGCCAAGGTTTCTCAAGATGGTGCGAGACCTACGCTAATCCTACCTGTGCTTGATAAGCAAAAACAGGGGCCAGTGGGCAATTACGGCAGCATTCGGTCGACTCACAACTTCCTCCCAGATACCCTCCAGCGTGACTGAGCACACATGCAATGGGAGGAGGGAGGCAAGCTGCAAGCCCCACCTGAGTTGGCTAATATGGGTGCCTGGCCTCACAGGTGCTACCTTAATGCTGCCTTGAAGATATTCAAGGCGCATTAATTTTGGAGTTTACACACCTCCAAGTATAAAATTTAAACAAACAACAAGAAACGTGGTCTCAAATGGCTGGAGGTGCTCAACCCCAAATGCGGTTGTGCATTTATACTGGGGGAGCAGATCCTGCCCTTGTAGTCCGTTGCTAAGGGCGATCCCCAGCATAAAAATGCATACAATGGAGGATGCCTGCAGCGGACTACAAGTGCCACAATAGAATCCTACACCAGATAAACGGTGTGGATGTGTAACAATTAGAATAATACAATACAGGAATATGGGTGCACTACTGTGGTAGATGTATACAATGACCTTGGCTATCCCTCAACACTGATGTTAAAATTGAGACATTCGCCAGTGCATCCTTATATGAAGGACACACCAGAGCCCGCACACCAACGCCAAGGTTTCTCAAGATGGTGCGAGACCTACGCTAATCCTACCTGTGCTTGATAAGCAAAAACAGGGGCCAGTGGGCAATTACGGCAGCATTCGGTCGACTCACAACTTCCTCCCAGATACCCTCCAGCGTGACTGAGCACACATGCAATGGGAGGAGGGAGGCAAGCTGCAAGCCCCACCTGAGTTGGCTAATATGGGTGCCTGGCCTCACAGGTGCTACCTTAATGCTGCCTTGAAGATATTCAAGGCGCATTAATTTTGGAGTTTACACACCTCCAAGTATAAAATTTAAACAAACAACAAGAAACGTGGTCTCAAATGGCTGGAGGTGCTCAACCCCAAATGCGGTTGTGCATTTATACTGGGGGAGCAGATCCTGCCCTTGTAGTCCGTTGCTAAGGGCGATCCCCAGCATAAAAATGCATACAATGGAGGATGCCTGCAGCGGACTACAAGTGCAGGCATCCTCCATTGTATGCATTTTTATGCTGGGGATCGCCCTTAGCAACGGACTACAAGGGCAGGATCTGCTCCCCCAGTATAAATGCACAACCGCATTTGGGGTTGAGCACCTCCAGCCATTTGAGACCACGTTTCTTGTTGTTTGTTTAAATTTTATACTTGGAGGTGTGTAAACTCCAAAATTAATGCGCCTTGAATATCTTCAAGGCAGCATTAAGGTAGCACCTGTGAGGCCAGGCACCCATATTAGCCAACTCAGGTGGGGCTTGCAGCTTGCCTCCCTCCTCCCATTGCATGTGTGCTCAGTCACGCTGGAGGGTATCTGGGAGGAAGTTGTGAGTCGACCGAATGCTGCCGTAATTGCCCACTGGCCCCTGTTTTTGCTTATCAAGCACAGGTAGGATTAGCGTAGGTCTCGCACCATCTTGAGAAACCTTGGCGTTGGTGTGCGGGCTCTGGTGTGTCCTTCATATAAGGATGCACTGGCGAATGTCTCAATTTTAACATCAGTGTTGAGGGATAGCCAAGGTCATTGTATACATCTACCACAGTAGTGCACCCATATTCCTGTATTGTATTATTCTAATTGTTACACATCCACACCGTTTATCTGGTGTAGGATTCTATTGTGGCACTTGTAGTCCGCTGCAGGCATCCTCCATTGTATGCATTTTTATGCTGGGGATCGCCCTTAGCAACGGACTACAAGGGCAGGATCTGCTCCCCCAGTATAAATGCACAACCGCATTTGGGGTTGAGCACCTCCAGCCATTTGAGACCACGTTTCTTGTTGTTTGTTTAAATTTTATACTTGGAGGTGTGTAAACTCCAAAATTAATGCGCCTTGAATATCTTCAAGGCAGCATTAAGGTAGCACCTGTGAGGCCAGGCACCCATATTAGCCAACTCAGGTGGGGCTTGCAGCTTGCCTCCCTCCTCCCATTGCATGTGTGCTCAGTCACGCTGGAGGGTATCTGGGAGGAAGTTGTGAGTCGACCGAATGCTGCCGTAATTGCCCACTGGCCCCTGTTTTTGCTTATCAAGCACAGGTAGGATTAGCGTAGGTCTCGCACCATCTTGAGAAACCTTGGCGTTGGTGTGCGGGCTCTGGTGTGTCCTTCATATAAGGATGCACTGGCGAATGTCTCAATTTTAACATCAGTGTTGAGGGATAGCCAAGGTCATTGTATACATCTACCACAGTAGTGCACCCATATTCCTGTATTGTATTATTCTAATTGTTACACATCCACACCGTTTATCTGGTGTAGGATTCTATTGTGGCACTTGTAGTCCGCTGCAGGCATCCTCCATTGTATGCATTTTTATGCTGGGGATCGCCCTTAGCAACGGACTACAAGGGCAGGATCTGCTCCCCCAGTATAAATGCACAACCGCATTTGGGGTTGAGCACCTCCAGCCATTTGAGACCACGTTTCTTGTTGTTTGTTTAAATTTTATACTTGGAGGTGTGTAAACTCCAAAATTAATGCGCCTTGAATATCTTCAAGGCAGCATTAAGGTAGCACCTGTGAGGCCAGGCACCCATATTAGCCAACTCAGGTGGGGCTTGCAGCTTGCCTCCCTCCTCCCATTGCATGTGTGCTCAGTCACGCTGGAGGGTATCTGGGAGGAAGTTGTGAGTCGACCGAATGCTGCCGTAATTGCCCACTGGCCCCTGTTTTTGCTTATCAAGCACAGGTAGGATTAGCGTAGGTCTCGCACCATCTTGAGAAACCTTGGCGTTGGTGTGCGGGCTCTGGTGTGTCCTTCATATAAGGATGCACTGGCGAATGTCTCAATTTTAACATCAGTGTTGAGGGATAGCCAAGGTCATTGTATACATCTACCACAGTAGTGCACCCATATTCCTGTATTGTATTATTCTAATTGTTACACATCCACACCGTTTATCTGGTGTAGGATTCTATTGTGGCACTTGTAGTCCGCTGCAGGCATCCTCCATTGTATGCATTTTTATGCTGGGGATCGCCCTTAGCAACGGACTACAAGGGCAGGATCTGCTCCCCCAGTATAAATGCACAACCGCATTTGGGGTTGAGCACCTCCAGCCATTTGAGACCACGTTTCTTGTTGTTTGTTTAAATTTTATACTTGGAGGTGTGTAAACTCCAAAATTAATGCGCCTTGAATATCTTCAAGGCAGCATTAAGGTAGCACCTGTGAGGCCAGGCACCCATATTAGCCAACTCAGGTGGGGCTTGCAGCTTGCCTCCCTCCTCCCATTGCATGTGTGCTCAGTCACGCTGGAGGGTATCTGGGAGGAAGTTGTGAGTCGACCGAATGCTGCCGTAATTGCCCACTGGCCCCTGTTTTTGCTTATCAAGCACAGGTAGGATTAGCGTAGGTCTCGCACCATCTTGAGAAACCTTGGCGTTGGTGTGCGGGCTCTGGTGTGTCCTTCATATAAGGATGCACTGGCGAATGTCTCAATTTTAACATCAGTGTTGAGGGATAGCCAAGGTCATTGTATACATCTACCACAGTAGTGCACCCATATTCCTGTATTGTATTATTCTAATTGTTACACATCCACACCGTTTATCTGGTGTAGGATTCTATTGTGGCACTTGTAGTCCGCTGCAGGCATCCTCCATTGTATGCATTTTTATGCTGGGGATCGCCCTTAGCAACGGACTACAAGGGCAGGATCTGCTCCCCCAGTATAAATGCACAACCGCATTTGGGGTTGAGCACCTCCAGCCATTTGAGACCACGTTTCTTGTTGTTTGTTTAAATTTTATACTTGGAGGTGTGTAAACTCCAAAATTAATGCGCCTTGAATATCTTCAAGGCAGCATTAAGGTAGCACCTGTGAGGCCAGGCACCCATATTAGCCAACTCAGGTGGGGCTTGCAGCTTGCCTCCCTCCTCCCATTGCATGTGTGCTCAGTCACGCTGGAGGGTATCTGGGAGGAAGTTGTGAGTCGACCGAATGCTGCCGTAATTGCCCACTGGCCCCTGTTTTTGCTTATCAAGCACAGGTAGGATTAGCGTAGGTCTCGCACCATCTTGAGAAACCTTGGCGTTGGTGTGCGGGCTCTGGTGTGTCCTTCATATAAGGATGCACTGGCGAATGTCTCAATTTTAACATCAGTGTTGAGGGATAGCCAAGGTCATTGTATACATCTACCACAGTAGTGCACCCATATTCCTGTATTGTATTATTCTAATTGTTACACATCCACACCGTTTATCTGGTGTAGGATTCTATTGTGGCACTTGTAGTCCGCTGCAGGCATCCTCCATTGTATGCATTTTTATGCTGGGGATCGCCCTTAGCAACGGACTACAAGGGCAGGATCTGCTCCCCCAGTATAAATGCACAACCGCATTTGGGGTTGAGCACCTCCAGCCATTTGAGACCACGTTTCTTGTTGTTTGTTTAAATTTTATACTTGGAGGTGTGTAAACTCCAAAATTAATGCGCCTTGAATATCTTCAAGGCAGCATTAAGGTAGCACCTGTGAGGCCAGGCACCCATATTAGCCAACTCAGGTGGGGCTTGCAGCTTGCCTCCCTCCTCCCATTGCATGTGTGCTCAGTCACGCTGGAGGGTATCTGGGAGGAAGTTGTGAGTCGACCGAATGCTGCCGTAATTGCCCACTGGCCCCTGTTTTTGCTTATCAAGCACAGGTAGGATTAGCGTAGGTCTCGCACCATCTTGAGAAACCTTGGCGTTGGTGTGCGGGCTCTGGTGTGTCCTTCATATAAGGATGCACTGGCGAATGTCTCAATTTTAACATCAGTGTTGAGGGATAGCCAAGGTCATTGTATACATCTACCACAGTAGTGCACCCATATTCCTGTATTGTATTATTCTAATTGTTACACATCCACACCGTTTATCTGGTGTAGGATTCTATTGTGGCACTTGTAGTCCGCTGCAGGCATCCTCCATTGTATGCATTTTTATGCTGGGGATCGCCCTTAGCAACGGACTACAAGGGCAGGATCTGCTCCCCCAGTATAAATGCACAACCGCATTTGGGGTTGAGCACCTCCAGCCATTTGAGACCACGTTTCTTGTTGTTTGTTTAAATTTTATACTTGGAGGTGTGTAAACTCCAAAATTAATGCGCCTTGAATATCTTCAAGGCAGCATTAAGGTAGCACCTGTGAGGCCAGGCACCCATATTAGCCAACTCAGGTGGGGCTTGCAGCTTGCCTCCCTCCTCCCATTGCATGTGTGCTCAGTCACGCTGGAGGGTATCTGGGAGGAAGTTGTGAGTCGACCGAATGCTGCCGTAATTGCCCACTGGCCCCTGTTTTTGCTTATCAAGCACAGGTAGGATTAGCGTAGGTCTCGCACCATCTTGAGAAACCTTGGCGTTGGTGTGCGGGCTCTGGTGTGTCCTTCATATAAGGATGCACTGGCGAATGTCTCAATTTTAACATCAGTGTTGAGGGATAGCCAAGGTCATTGTATACATCTACCACAGTAGTGCACCCATATTCCTGTATTGTATTATTCTAATTGTTACACATCCACACCGTTTATCTGGTGTAGGATTCTATTGTGGCACTTGTAGTCCGCTGCAGGCATCCTCCATTGTATGCATTTTTATGCTGGGGATCGCCCTTAGCAACGGACTACAAGGGCAGGATCTGCTCCCCCAGTATAAATGCACAACCGCATTTGGGGTTGAGCACCTCCAGCCATTTGAGACCACGTTTCTTGTTGTTTGTTTAAATTTTATACTTGGAGGTGTGTAAACTCCAAAATTAATGCGCCTTGAATATCTTCAAGGCAGCATTAAGGTAGCACCTGTGAGGCCAGGCACCCATATTAGCCAACTCAGGTGGGGCTTGCAGCTTGCCTCCCTCCTCCCATTGCATGTGTGCTCAGTCACGCTGGAGGGTATCTGGGAGGAAGTTGTGAGTCGACCGAATGCTGCCGTAATTGCCCACTGGCCCCTGTTTTTGCTTATCAAGCACAGGTAGGATTAGCGTAGGTCTCGCACCATCTTGAGAAACCTTGGCGTTGGTGTGCGGGCTCTGGTGTGTCCTTCATATAAGGATGCACTGGCGAATGTCTCAATTTTAACATCAGTGTTGAGGGATAGCCAAGGTCATTGTATACATCTACCACAGTAGTGCACCCATATTCCTGTATTGTATTATTCTAATTGTTACACATCCACACCGTTTATCTGGTGTAGGATTCTATTGTGGCACTTGTAGTCCGCTGCAGGCATCCTCCATTGTATGCATTTTTATGCTGGGGATCGCCCTTAGCAACGGACTACAAGGGCAGGATCTGCTCCCCCAGTATAAATGCACAACCGCATTTGGGGTTGAGCACCTCCAGCCATTTGAGACCACGTTTCTTGTTGTTTGTTTAAATTTTATACTTGGAGGTGTGTAAACTCCAAAATTAATGCGCCTTGAATATCTTCAAGGCAGCATTAAGGTAGCACCTGTGAGGCCAGGCACCCATATTAGCCAACTCAGGTGGGGCTTGCAGCTTGCCTCCCTCCTCCCATTGCATGTGTGCTCAGTCACGCTGGAGGGTATCTGGGAGGAAGTTGTGAGTCGACCGAATGCTGCCGTAATTGCCCACTGGCCCCTGTTTTTGCTTATCAAGCACAGGTAGGATTAGCGTAGGTCTCGCACCATCTTGAGAAACCTTGGCGTTGGTGTGCGGGCTCTGGTGTGTCCTTCATATAAGGATGCACTGGCGAATGTCTCAATTTTAACATCAGTGTTGAGGGATAGCCAAGGTCATTGTATACATCTACCACAGTAGTGCACCCATATTCCTGTATTGTATTATTCTAATTGTTACACATCCACACCGTTTATCTGGTGTAGGATTCTATTGTGGCACTTGTAGTCCGCTGCAGGCATCCTCCATTGTATGCATTTTTATGCTGGGGATCGCCCTTAGCAACGGACTACAAGGGCAGGATCTGCTCCCCCAGTATAAATGCACAACCGCATTTGGGGTTGAGCACCTCCAGCCATTTGAGACCACGTTTCTTGTTGTTTGTTTAAATTTTATACTTGGAGGTGTGTAAACTCCAAAATTAATGCGCCTTGAATATCTTCAAGGCAGCATTAAGGTAGCACCTGTGAGGCCAGGCACCCATATTAGCCAACTCAGGTGGGGCTTGCAGCTTGCCTCCCTCCTCCCATTGCATGTGTGCTCAGTCACGCTGGAGGGTATCTGGGAGGAAGTTGTGAGTCGACCGAATGCTGCCGTAATTGCCCACTGGCCCCTGTTTTTGCTTATCAAGCACAGGTAGGATTAGCGTAGGTCTCGCACCATCTTGAGAAACCTTGGCGTTGGTGTGCGGGCTCTGGTGTGTCCTTCATATAAGGATGCACTGGCGAATGTCTCAATTTTAACATCAGTGTTGAGGGATAGCCAAGGTCATTGTATACATCTACCACAGTAGTGCACCCATATTCCTGTATTGTATTATTCTAATTGTTACACATCCACACCGTTTATCTGGTGTAGGATTCTATTGTGGCACTTGTAGTCCGCTGCAGGCATCCTCCATTGTATGCATTTTTATGCTGGGGATCGCCCTTAGCAACGGACTACAAGGGCAGGATCTGCTCCCCCAGTATAAATGCACAACCGCATTTGGGGTTGAGCACCTCCAGCCATTTGAGACCACGTTTCTTGTTGTTTGTTTAAATTTTATACTTGGAGGTGTGTAAACTCCAAAATTAATGCGCCTTGAATATCTTCAAGGCAGCATTAAGGTAGCACCTGTGAGGCCAGGCACCCATATTAGCCAACTCAGGTGGGGCTTGCAGCTTGCCTCCCTCCTCCCATTGCATGTGTGCTCAGTCACGCTGGAGGGTATCTGGGAGGAAGTTGTGAGTCGACCGAATGCTGCCGTAATTGCCCACTGGCCCCTGTTTTTGCTTATCAAGCACAGGTAGGATTAGCGTAGGTCTCGCACCATCTTGAGAAACCTTGGCGTTGGTGTGCGGGCTCTGGTGTGTCCTTCATATAAGGATGCACTGGCGAATGTCTCAATTTTAACATCAGTGTTGAGGGATAGCCAAGGTCATTGTATACATCTACCACAGTAGTGCACCCATATTCCTGTATTGTATTATTCTAATTGTTACACATCCACACCGTTTATCTGGTGTAGGATTCTATTGTGGCACTTGTAGTCCGCTGCAGGCATCCTCCATTGTATGCATTTTTATGCTGGGGATCGCCCTTAGCAACGGACTACAAGGGCAGGATCTGCTCCCCCAGTATAAATGCACAACCGCATTTGGGGTTGAGCACCTCCAGCCATTTGAGACCACGTTTCTTGTTGTTTGTTTAAATTTTATACTTGGAGGTGTGTAAACTCCAAAATTAATGCGCCTTGAATATCTTCAAGGCAGCATTAAGGTAGCACCTGTGAGGCCAGGCACCCATATTAGCCAACTCAGGTGGGGCTTGCAGCTTGCCTCCCTCCTCCCATTGCATGTGTGCTCAGTCACGCTGGAGGGTATCTGGGAGGAAGTTGTGAGTCGACCGAATGCTGCCGTAATTGCCCACTGGCCCCTGTTTTTGCTTATCAAGCACAGGTAGGATTAGCGTAGGTCTCGCACCATCTTGAGAAACCTTGGCGTTGGTGTGCGGGCTCTGGTGTGTCCTTCATATAAGGATGCACTGGCGAATGTCTCAATTTTAACATCAGTGTTGAGGGATAGCCAAGGTCATTGTATACATCTACCACAGTAGTGCACCCATATTCCTGTATTGTATTATTCTAATTGTTACACATCCACACCGTTTATCTGGTGTAGGATTCTATTGTGGCACTTGTAGTCCGCTGCAGGCATCCTCCATTGTATGCATTTTTATGCTGGGGATCGCCCTTAGCAACGGACTACAAGGGCAGGATCTGCTCCCCCAGTATAAATGCACAACCGCATTTGGGGTTGAGCACCTCCAGCCATTTGAGACCACGTTTCTTGTTGTTTGTTTAAATTTTATACTTGGAGGTGTGTAAACTCCAAAATTAATGCGCCTTGAATATCTTCAAGGCAGCATTAAGGTAGCACCTGTGAGGCCAGGCACCCATATTAGCCAACTCAGGTGGGGCTTGCAGCTTGCCTCCCTCCTCCCATTGCATGTGTGCTCAGTCACGCTGGAGGGTATCTGGGAGGAAGTTGTGAGTCGACCGAATGCTGCCGTAATTGCCCACTGGCCCCTGTTTTTGCTTATCAAGCACAGGTAGGATTAGCGTAGGTCTCGCACCATCTTGAGAAACCTTGGCGTTGGTGTGCGGGCTCTGGTGTGTCCTTCATATAAGGATGCACTGGCGAATGTCTCAATTTTAACATCAGTGTTGAGGGATAGCCAAGGTCATTGTATACATCTACCACAGTAGTGCACCCATATTCCTGTATTGTAAGTACAAAAGGGCCTTTGAGTCCCCGAGGGCCTATAGGGCGGAGGATTGCGGGGGTTAAAATTGCGGGGAGTAGGAACAGGGACAGGTTTTCTATGTGGAGGCTGATCATGGTCAGGTGGAGCGGACCGAGTGGCAAGCTCCTTCACCGACTTAGTCAACCGTTCAAGGTCCTGCTTAACACTTTGTAGGTCAGAGGCTGTGGGGACTGGCAAAGCAGATGATACTGGGGCGGGGGCCAGTGATGGTGGTGGTATGGTGGAGTTTTGGACTGCTTACATTCACAACTGGGCTTGGTCCCACTTATTATGAATTGATAAATCTGTCCATTAACACCTTGTTGCCCTGCTCGGAAGTTATACCATCTAGTTTATGGACAGTCTGTAGGGCATTCTGTAGGGCTATGGCATAAGCTCTTAAAGTCTTACCTGGCTTCTGTCGCCTTTCATACCGCCGGAGTACCTCTGATGGAGAATGTGACTCAAATACCTGGTACAGGCCTTCAAAGATCTGCTCTACAGTTGGCTTCTCGGAGGCTGGCAGGTGCGAACTTCCTCTAGTGCTGACTCCTGCAGTTGTCCTTTGAGCAATGGCACCTGTTGATTAGGAGAGAAAGAGTAAAAGACAAACAGACTCTGGATCCTTTCCTTGAAATCCCTCAGGGAGAAGGGGTCTCCATTGTAGGTAGGGAGGAAAGGGTTCCCCATGAATACCGGTGCTGACGCTGGAACACCCAGGTTGTTGATGAAGACTGCAGGCAGGACTGGCAGCATACCGGCCGCTGGGACAGCAGCTGATCCAGCTGCTGGAGATGAAGGGGCACTGTCACCTGGTTGATCTGGAGAGCTGGGTGCTGACATCTTGTAGACTTTTTTTAAGTACGCCGTCACTTTAAGAAGAATTGAGCACATTGTCACTTTAAAATGAATTAAGTGCGCTGTCGCTTTAAAATGAATTAAGTGCGCTGTCGCTTTAAGATTAATTAAGTTCGCTGTCACTTTAAGATTAATTTAGTGCGCTGTCGCTTTAAGATTAATTGAGTGGGCTGTTGCTTTAAGATGACTTGAGTGTGCTGCCCCTTTAAGATGCTTGGTGAGGTGCTGCAGCGGCTTAGTCTTGGCTGACAGGAACACTCTGGATGACGCTCCCCCACTAGGTTACAGGTATCCAGTAACGCTGCTGGGTACTAGGGGGTTAAAGCAACTTGCCACCGGTACCAGAGACTTGATAATGATGATCGTTAGTATATGCAGAGTCTGCGCTGCAGCGGGTACTTGACTGGGGAAAGTATCCTGGAGGGATACGCCAAATGGAAAAGGATTTAGGAAACTAGAAGAACGGTCAGAACTCTGGCAACTGAAATTTTATGTGGATAAGTGCAAGATAATGCACCTGGGGCATAAAAACCCTCGGGCTGAATATAAAATATTTGACACAGTCCTGACCTCGGTATCTGGGGAAAGGGATTTAGGAATAATTATTTCAGAAGACTAAAAGGTAGGAAGACAATGTAATAGAGCAGCATGAAACGCTAGCAGAATGCTTGGATGTATAGGGAGAGGTATAAGCAGTAGAAAGAGAGAAGTGCTCATGCCGCTGTACAGAACACTGGAGTATTGTGCGCAGTACTGGAGGCTGTATCTCCAAAAGGATATAGATACTCTAGAGAGAGTTCAGAGAAGAGCTACTAAACTAGTACATGGATTGCAGGATAAAACTTACCAGGAAAGGTTAAAGGGGTTATCCACCATAAGGTGATTTTAGTACGTACCTGGCAGGCAGTAATGGACATGATTAGGAAGGATCTGCGCTTGTCTTGGGGCTAAATGGCTATGTCAGGAGATTACCATAACACTGTGGCTAGCTTTTTGTGAACTTGTATTTCCTGTTTGACTTTTCTTTTTTTTACTACAAATCCCACAATTCCATTTTCCTCCCTCCCACACATCAGCCACCCCACCCATTGAAACAAAAGACCTGTGGTTTTCAATCAGGGTGCCTACAGCTGTTCCATTAGTTGCAGATTGATCCCTCTCCGACCAAGCGATCGCTCCACTTATTGAAGCAGACAGGCTCCCTGTCATCAGCTGACTAGTGAGTCAGGTCTCGGCCGCATTGCAAGCTGGGAAAAACCTGAGACAACAGTCATTTTGTATGCTGTTAAAAATAAATAGTGGGGTGAAAACCACAGAAGAATTGTGAGAAAACCGTCACACACAGGTACAGACACTATATTATTAACTACACTAACTTTACAGCCCCTGTAGCATAGTCAAATAAAAAAAATCCTGGAATACCCCTTTAAAGGACCTTCACATGTATAGCTTGGAAGAAAGAAGAGACAGAGGGGATATGATAGAGACTTTTAAAATACATAGAGGAAATCAACACGGTAAAGGAGGAGAGCATATTTAAAAGAAGAAAAACTACCACAAGAGGACATAGTTTTAAATTAGAGGGGCAAAGGTTTAAAAGTAATATCAGGAAGTATTACTTTACTGAGAGAGTAGTGGATGCATGGAATAGCCTTCCTTCAGAAGTGGTCGCTGCAAATACAGTGAAGGAGTTTAAACATGCATGGGATAAGCATAAGGCTATCCTTCATATAAGATAGGGCCAGGGACTATTGAGATGATTCAGATGATTGGGCAGTCTAGATGGGCCAAATGGTTATTATCTGCCGACACATTCTATGTTTCTATGAGCCGGACGCAGCCGCCGGAACCTCCAATATGGCTCCGCCCAAGGAGCTTCCTGTTGTGATCCGGTTGGGAAAGTCTTCCCCTGGGCAACAGGGGGCAGATCTTCAGTTCCTCCTCGTAACACTGAAGAGGCGTAACCGCTGGAAACCGATGGGACGGAGCTGTGACCGCTCGCGGGAGACACCAGACTGCAATAACCCTTTCAGGTACTAACTTCTTAAACTCCACAGTGACAATTAACAGTCTTTCCTTCACCCCCCCCCCTCTATTTCACAAGCGCCGCTAGTAACACTTTGCAATAACAACAGTCCTGTACACTTTTTCTGGCGCAAATTCTGTCGCATTAAAATGCGACTTTTACAGACAGTTTCGGACACAGTTCATACTAGGGGGAGGACTTGTGGCTTGTGGTAAATGGCGCACACCTGTATCCTGTTTGTGACGCCAAAAAGTTGTGGCATCGTGGTGTGAGGTGCAGGGTAAATGCAGGGCAGATGTCATGGCCCAAGGGGCAGATGGTATTAACCCCTTCTTGTCATGACACCAGGGTGTGGTTTAGCCTTAACCACCCGAAGGTAATACCGCTGATCCTGGGTTAGGCAGGGGCAATGAAGACACCAACGCCAGATTAAGGATAACGACAGCTTTACTGAGGCAAGATAGGTGATCTATTCTCTGCTGTACAGCCAAATATCCAAGGGAGGTGACCAGTGACACAAGGGGACCTCGCAGGCTTGCTGGAACTTGCAGTAGTTAGTGCAGACTTCAGTGCAGGCCATGGTGACTACAGATGAATTTCACTTGACAGAGATGGTGACTGACAATAAGATGACGACTTACTAAAGACCGACTTGTGGCTGCAGGACTTTAGGCTTGAGGTCTCCAAAGCTCTGGGCACAGACACTGGAACAACTTGACTGCACTGGACCTCAGCAGGAAAGAGAGATTGCAGCCCCCCCCCCCCCTGGTTATATAGGGGGGCTGTGCAAGGAGCCCATAGGTCACTTGGTGGTCACCTGGTCACTGGATCCTCCTGGGTAACAATGATGTGATCCAAACATTAAAGCAACAGTACAATATATATACAAAACCTATGTACAACATGGTGAACTGTAAGGGGGACCCTGGGGAGATGCATGGACTCTGCCTGACAGGGCAGGAGGACAGTATGGGGCACATCATCCCTTAATGGGATACCACAATTACTTTGACATATATTACACAGTTTTTGAATATGATTCTCATTGTTTTATTATTTGTAGATATGTTTCTAGATATTGCTCATTCTGATGCCTTAGAATCAATTACTGTGGCCTGGTAGCTTGATCCTCAATGTTTTAATAATTTTATACACATACTTATTCATGAGATAGTTACATCACCAGACTGATCATGATAACAAAAAAAGATACAGAAAACTCATCACAAAGGCAGCAAGGACCTAACAGTTCTGCAATCTGCTCTACGTGGCTTGAACTATAGGACTTTGGGCACCGCTCATTGGCATCCAGTGAAGTGCACTGGCATCCAGCACCGCACAAGCCACTTATAACTGCATTATATTATTGTGATGGAATATAGCTCTAGTCTGTGAGCATCCACCAAGCTCTATAGACATGGGATATATCCTCTGGACCCTGCTATTTTCTATAACATATACCACAAATGCAATGAGACACAGGTAATGTACAATTGTTATTCTTGTCCTCATATTTCCATTATTGGATGATGTTTTTTTTCCCTCAGCTTAGTTCACCATGGTAGTTAGATTAGGTGTCCTAACATAACTGCATGTAGCAGAGCTAAATTGGTAATTTAATATTGATCTCACAAGTAAAAGATCATCCAGAGGTGGGTAGACATCTAGCCTATTTGCATTATGACTGAAAAAAACATTTAATAGTATGTATACAGATGACTTGATTCAAAAGCTAATTTTTTTTGGGAAAGTTTACATGATGTGATTGAATCACTTTTGCTGAGATGATTTTGCACAAATCACAGCAAAAAAAAAAACATGATTTGACTAGACGGACTCAACCCACGTGCACACGTGCATTCATTGATGCTTTCTATTTCATGATATTATGTAATATTATCAGTAATATTTCACTGTCAGGCACATTGAACATAACAGTCATTGAAGATCAATTGCACCAAATCTTTTCAGAGTTAAGTAATCCTTTCAGTATGAGGAGGTCTTTAACACAGGCACATGGGATTTTGCAGAGGCTATCTTCATGACATCTGATCTTATCAAAACATTTTTGTAACATCACATAACATTGAAAACACATGATAGCTTGCTATTTTGTTTTAATCCCATGCATGGAATGGATTTTTGCACTGTTGGTTATTGCCACTAGATGTTGCTGTAGTCCAAAGACAATGGGGTGGGAGGTTATTTATGAAGCATTTTACCCTTTTTTGGGGGGTAAAATTGTGGTTTTTGCTAATTTTGTGACTTTTCATATTCGTGCATTCCTGTGTTAGGCTGTGGTATGCGTGTTTTCAGTCAGGTTTTTGCAGTAGTCAGGAATTTATGAAAATGGGACTTTCTAAAAAGGCGCAAAATTTTATGAAACACCTTTAAAATGGCGCAAATCACCACCATAAAAAAGTGGTGAAATTACTCATTACTTATATTTATTTGTTTTTTTGTTTGTAAACATTTTTCAATATGGTTTGAATGGACATGTTTAAATGGGCACTGTCATGAAATAAAAAAATTGATATGTTGTAGTACTTAAGTACTACAACATATCTCTAATATAGTTTAATTAAAAAAAGTGATTTTAAACCAGTTTAAAATCACTTTTAAATTCGGCCACTAGGGGTCGCCCTCCTAGTGGCCGAATGCATTCGGCAGTGACGTCACCAGTGGCGTTGCGACCCGGGTGCGGTGGTTGCGGCCCGCACCGGGTGACACCAACCTAATGGGGTGACACCAAGACGTTCCGTAGCCGCACCCCCCCAGCTACACAGACACCACCTCCCCCATCTGTGCCCGACCGGCCTCCCATCCGTCAGCACAACCCCCCCCCCCCCCCCGCGCTGTGTGTGCCCGTCCATCAGCAACCCCCCTCTTTCTCCTGCACTGTGCGCCCGTCCATCATCACACCCCCCTCACCTTCTCCAGCATTGTGCCCGGCCTCCGCTCCCACGTCTGCGCCGGCCTGACCTCACACCGTATGGCCGCGCAGGAGGACGTCAGTTACGTCACTCGCACGGCGCCCGGTGAGAAGGAGCGCTGCGCTGGATGGATGGGTGAGTGTGTGTGTGTCTGTCTCTATCTATGTTTGTGTGTGTGAGACTCTGTGTGTGTGTGACTGTGTGCATGTGTGTGTGACTGTGTGTGTGTGTGTGTGTGTCTGTGAGTGTGTGTCTCTCTGACTGTGTGTGTGTGTGTCTGTGAGTGTGTGTCTCTCTGACTGTGTGTGTGTGTTTGTGTGTGTGTCTCTCTGTGTTGTATGTGTTTTTTTGTGTGTGTGTTTGTGTGTGTGTCTCTCTGTGTTGTATGTGTTTTTTTGTGTGTGTGTGTGTGTGTGTGTGTGTGTGTGTGTGTGTGTGTATAACCAGCAATCTATTGTGGGGAGACTTTGACCCATTGTGGGGAACCTGCGGCCTAATGTGGGGAAACTACTACCAAGTGTGGGGAGTCTATGCTACCTTATGTGGGGAGTCTGTGCTACCTTATGTGGGGAATCTGTGCTACCTAATGTGGGGAAATTGCTACCTAATGTGGGGTAACTGGTACCTACCTAATGTGGGGGAACTGGTACCAAATGTGGGGAATCTATGCTGCCTAATGTGGGGAATAGATGCTACCTAATGTGGGGAAACTGCGACCTACCTAATGTGGGGGAACTGCTGCCTACCTAATGCTCCCCCCCTGGCAGTAGCACCCTCATCATCCACCAGCAACACCCCCCCCCCCCCAGCAGCACCTCCATCAGCAGATCCTGATGGTGGATGATGGCGGTGCTCCTGCCAGGAGGATGATCCTGCCGATGGATGATAGGGATGATACTGCCAGGGGGGATGGCTAGTAGCACCCTCATCATCCTCCAGCAACACCCCCCGAGTAGTAGCACCCCCATCATTCACTAGCAACACCACCAATACCCCCCTCCCGTCGTAATAGCATCAGCTAACGGATGTTGAGGGGTGTTACTGCGGTTGTGGTATTATATTCAGAGGGTGCACTGTATGGCAACGTTATATTCAGAGGGCGCCGTTTGTGGTAGTACTATATTCAGAGGGCGCAGTTTGTGGTAGTATTATTAGAGATGAGCGAACTTACAGTAAATTCGATTCGTCACAAACTTCTCGGCTCGGCAGTTGATGACTTATCCTGCGTAAATTAGTTCAGCCTTCAGGTGCTCCGGTGGGCTGGAAAAGGTGGATACAGTCCTAGGAAAGAGTCTCCTAGGACTGTATCCACCTTTTCCAGCCCACGGGAGCACCTGAAAGCTGAACTAATTTATGCAGGAAAAGTTATCAACTGCCGAGCAGAGAAGTTTGTGACGAGTTGAATTTACTGTAGTTTGCTCATCTCTAATTATTATATTCAGAAGGCGCAGTGGGTGGTAGTATTATATTCAGAGGGTACAGTATGTGGCGGTATTATATTCAGGGGTACAGTATGTGGCAAATTTATATTCAGGGGTACAGTATGTGGCAAATTTATATTCAGGGGTACAGTATGTGACAGATTTATATTCAGGGGTACACTATGTGGTAGATTTATATTCAGGGGTACAGTATGTGGCAGATTTATATTCAGAGGGTACAGTATGTGGCAGATTTATATTCAGAGGGTACAGTATGTGGCAGATTTAAATTCAGAGGGCGCAGTATGTGGTAGTATTGTATTCAGTGGGTACAGTGTGTGGCGGTATTATATTCAGGGGTACAGTATGTGGCAGATTTATATTCAGAGGGTACAGTATGTGTTGGTATTATATTCAGAATGTACAGTGTGTGGTAGTATTATATTCAGAGGGTACAGTGTATGGAAGGTTTATAATCAAAGAGTATAGTGTATAGTAGTATTATATTTAGAAGATACAGTGTCTCTCAGGTTTATAATAATAATTGTTTTCATATAGAGGATGAGAATGCGCTGACATAGTGAGGACACGTCTGGGTGTCACATTCTGCAGAGAGAAGTTTTAGCTGGAACAAGTCCTGGCGGTATGTACCATCTGAATTAGATAAGGGAAGACTATAGAGAAGACGTCACCTGTAGTCACTGATATCATTGTACATTCTCCTCACTATAGAGAAGACGTCACCTGTAATCACTGATATCATTGTGTATTCTCTTCACTATAGAGAAGACGTCACCTGTAGTCACTGATATCATTGTGTATTCTCCTCTCTATAGAGAAGACGTCACCTGTAGTCACTGATATCATTGTGTATTCTCCTCACTATAGAAAAGACGTCACCTGTAGTCACTGATATCATTGTGTATTCTCCTCACTATAGAGAAGACGTCACCTGTAGTCACTGATATCATTGTGTATTCTCCTCACTATAGAGAAGACGTCACCTGTAGTGACTGATATCATTGTGTATTCTCCTCACTATAGAGAAGACGTCACCTGTAGTCACTGATGTCATTGTGTATTCTCCTCACTATAGAGAAGACATCACCTGTAGTCAGATATCATTGTGTATTCTCCTCACTATAGAGAAGATGTCACCTGTAGTCACTGATACCATTGTACATTCTCCTCTCTACATCAGAGCTGTAGTCACTTGTCAGTTCTACAGTTAGGTCAGTGAAACTACAACTCCCAGCATAACCTCACCACTGCTCAAAGGGGTACTCTACTGGAAAACATTTTTTTTTAATCAGCTGGTGCTACAAAGTTAAACAGATTTGTAAATTACTTCTATTTAAAAATCTTAATCCTTCCAGTACTTATTAACTGCTGTATAAGCGATTCACAGTAAGTTATTTTCCTTTTTAATTTATTTTCTGTCTGACCACAGTGCTCTGTGCTGACACCTCTGTCCATGTCAAGAACTGTCCATAGTAGGAGCAAATCCCCATAGCAAACCTATCCTGCTCTGGACAGTTCCTGACATGGACAGAGGTGTCAGCAAATAGCACTGTGGTCAGACTGGAAAGAACTACACAACTTCCTGTGGAGCATACACCAGCTTATAAGTACTGTAAGTATTAAGATTTTAAATAGAAGTAATTTAAAAATCTGTTTAACTTTCTGGCACCAGTTGATATAAAAGTAAATGTTTTCCAGTGGAGTACCCCTTTAAGTAATTCTGGGAGCTGTATATTTCAATGGTGAAAACTTCTTTAACACTTTCCCATTCTGTGGCAACTGGTATATCTGATTATTATACTGGAATTTCTCACAATGCGCTACAACAGTGGTGTCTGTCACAACAGGCTAAAAACTTACTGAGGGGGGGGGTAGGTATGGGGGTGACACTATTTTCTACCGCACCGGGTGACACCAACCCTAGCAACGCCACTGGACGTCACTACAGAATTTCGTCTCATTTGAGCCTGGCAAATGAGTCGAAATTCCAGTCACTGCGGTGCTCGCTCCCGCCTGTCAATCAAACAGGCGAGAACGAGCACAGTGAAATCCAGGGCTGCGCATTGGCTCCCTGGACTCTCACACTGGCTGCCTCCCTGCTGCATATTCTCCCTGCAGCAGGGAGGCACATGGCTCTTACCTCTCCTTACAGCCCCGGCTCCAGTGGGGATACACCGCCTCCTCACTGCTTCTTGCAGCTGTGTCCTGTCATTGCCGGGGGGAGCGAGTTATATGGAGAGGGGGGAGCCATTTACAGGAGGGCCCATATCACACAGAGCAACAAGTGTGTACCCGGCTTCCTGTCATGCTCCTACACTCTGGTAACTCTCTCTATGGTTCTGGAGGACTTTCAATCCTCCAGAAACATAGAGACAGTTTACAGAGTGTAGGAGCATGACAGGAAGCCGGGTACACGCTTGTTGCTTGCTACGGACCCCCGCTCATGCTCCGGCACAGGTGAGGGGGGGGGGGTGATATTGGTCGGGGGCTGGGTGTCTTCCAACACAGAGTGCCTCCAGTTATTTGCTGTCAGGGCATGCTGGGAGTTGTAGTGGTGAAACAGCTCGAGGCACCCTGTCAGAAGAACTAAGGGCGGAAGTCGGCCCCCAGCAGGCATCAGTGACGTGGTGCCTGCTCGGGAAGTCTGCCTGGTAGTGAGCACACTACCAGGCAGACAAAATGCCATTTTTAAGATAATAAAAAAAAAATAAAGGCAGAGAGGGGGTTAGGGATAGATGGGCAATAGGCAGGGACAGAAAAACAAAAAAAAGAGGATGGTGGGAGCTACCCTTTAAAAGTCTGAATATTTGGTACAATTAAGTTTACAAACCATACTTGTTCACCTGTTTATCCAAATTATTACTTTAAAATGTACTAAATTTTTACGGTTGCAAATTAGACACCTTTTGTAATATGTTTGTTTCATAATTTTCTAGTAGTTTATCAAGAAAATGGCTCATCAGAATCCCACCACTACGGGGTCCTCATACCTCATGGGACACTAACCAGTTGTGCAGCAGCCTCGGCTTGTCCATGAGTCATGGACAAGAGATGACTCATGGACAAGGCTGCATGAACAGGTTCACCAATCACATCCCACGCCCCCTTCCCCTCATGGATTTATAACCCTGTGAGCTAATGAAAAGATGTAAAATGAAATGTAAAATAAAGGATATTCACAATGAAGCTACTAAACTTCCTTGCAGTAACACGCAAGGAATCACCTCTGAAATTGCTTTCTGGAACTATCACCTGAAAGGTGGGTAAATGCACACATATGACATTTCTGTCATTTCTAAATTTGTACCAACTTTATCGCCCAATATGTGCCTTTTTGTAAATTTGGTGCAGTGAGTTAAAAAAGCCACCCATGGAAAAAAAAGCAGTAAAAAACACATACCACAGCTATTATTTGTAAATACCCCCCAATATACATTGGGGGACATTTATCAAAGCATTTAGTAGTTTGTTTGTTTTTTTGCTTAAAATTGTCGCAAAAAAGTCGCACTTGCGAATACTCTTTTTTTTCTGCGACTTTTCGATTGTGCAGTGTCCTAAACAAAAAATAAAAATCTTGCTTACCAAAGCAAAAAGTGATTTTTGACTTGCAGTGGTCAGAGATTTATCAAGTGTGAAAGTCGCAAAAAAGTCACATTACATGAAAAAACATAGTAAATTTGCTCCAGTTCAGACATGGAGCAGAAAAAGCCACTACCAAAGCAAAAAAAGAAAAATTGTTTACATGAAAGAAATTTATCAACAGGCTGAAAGCAGTTGATAAATAAGTCGCACATAAGCAAAAAAAAATAAAAAATTATAAATAATAACTAAAAAAAGGAATACATAAGAAACATTGATAAATGTCCCCCATAGAGTTTGTAAGTAGAAAGTAAGAAAGTGACTGAGACCACATGGAGTGCCTGGGGAGGCTGTGTATCTCAGTTGGGAGACTGAGGGCTACAGGCCAGAGCTTGAGTGTATCAAGAGCATGAGTGACAGTGAAACCGGCTGCCAGAAAAACACCCATCACAGAGCAGTAGACAGAGACTGGCTTAGAAAACTAGGGCTGGTCAGTTGCCAAAGTAGGGTGCTGGTAGATTTTGGTGAGGCCAAAGGGCAACTGAGCCAGTTGAGCTGCTTGATCATCAGGAGGACAGGGCTAAAGCCACAATGGGTCCAAAGACAAGTAGTTTACAGCTGTAACCTTATTGGACACAGAAAGACACTGACAGTGGACAGTGTGATGTAAATAAAAAAAATTACTATCCAGTTAGGCATTGTGCTGTTAGATTGATTCTCTGTAAGATGTGGTAAGCCAGTGCTGGACTGAGGGGACCGTGGATAGGAGCTGTGCTAAGCTGAGGTTGGTCCAAGTAATTCTGGAAACAGGTAGTGACATATTGGGCATGCTGGGAGTTGTAGTTTTGCAACAGCTGGAGGCACCTGGTTGGGAAACACTGGTGTATGCATTGGCAAGTTTGCATGTATTATTCCCCTATGGGGACAAGAAAATTGTGACAAAAATTTAAAATGTTAATAAATGTAAGAAAAAAAAAAAAAAAAAAAAAAAAAAAAAGCCCCTTCCCTAATAAAAGTTTAATTATTTGTTTCTGATAGTTTTTTTTTTTCTGGCTGCTGCTGTCCCTACTACCACTACTTCTAGCCTGACACAGCTGCACATCTAGTGCCTTGTCCATTCTATTCCATACTGTACTGCTGCTGCTTCTACTACTACTACTATTACTACTACTACTAGTCCTACACAGCTGCACATCTCCTTATTTGCCCATCCTGTTCTATATTGTACTGCTGCCAATATTACCAGCCCTACACAGCCACACATCTCCTGCCTAGTCCATCATGTTCCATACTGTATTGCTGCTGCCCCTATACTACTAGTCCTACCCAGCCGGACATCTCCTGCATAGTCCATCATGTTCCGTGCTGTATTACTACTGTTGGGAATCCTACCATGGTTTCACAGGATAAATAAAAAAAAGCTGACATCTAGGAGACCTCAAGGTGTCATGCACACCAGGCATTTAGGGCTCTTTTAATGTGGAGCAAATATAGTCTGACCAAATTGAATCTGACAGCCAATTCCAATTAATTAGACCCAAAATAAATTGTGGGAAATGTTATCATCTCTACGTACTAGCCCATTACTTACCCTTAGAATTGGCTGCCAGAAGCCATTTCTGTTTTGGCATCAAATATTTAATGTACTTAAAGTAGGACTGGTCCTCTGGAATAACAGATGATCTTCTGGAGAATGGCCGGTGGATCTCAGAATCACTTCTCTTGTGCACCCAAGGAACCTTGGTTGAATGCTGGTTGTGCTACAGACCTCCTGCTTTCTCAAATTATAGTACATACCCTACTTAAAGGGGTACTCTGGTGGAAAAAAATGGTGAAAGAAAGTTAAACAGATTTGTAAATTACAGTGGTCCCTCAACATTCGATGGTAATTCGTTCCAAACGAGCCATCGTTTGTCGAATCCATCGTATGTTGAGGGATTCGTGCAATGTAAAGTATAGGAAGCTGTACTCACCTGTCCTCGCCGCTCCCGATGGTGACCCCGGGCCTCCGCTGGGCTCTCCGCTGTCTTCTCCGGTCCTCCGCTGTCTTCTCCGGTCCTCTGCTGTCTTCTCCGGTCCTCTGCTGTCTTCCGCAAGGCCTTACTGGGCCTGTGTAGCGACGTCATTACACCGCTGCGTATGCCATTCCTATTGGATGACGTGCGCAGCAGCGTATTGACGTCATCGGAGAGGGCCGAGAAGACACCGGAAGACCAGCGCTGGACCCGGAGGGCACCCCGGAGCATCGTGGAGGGGTAAGTAATACTTAGCGCACCACACGGGGAACATGAAGCTGCTACCTGGCAGCAGCTTAAGCATTTTGCGCTGCTGGATAGCACTTAATGCGATGGCCCCGACATAAAAAAGCATCGTATGTCGATGCTGACATCGACATGCGATGGCCTCTGAGAGGCCATCGTATGTCGATTTGATCATATGTCGGGGCCATCGTAGGTCGGGGGGTCACTGTACTTCTATTTAAAAATCTTAATCGTTCCAGTACTTATCAGCTGCTGTATGCTCCAGAGGAAGTTGTGTAGTTATTTCCAGTCTGACCACAGTGCTCTCTGTTGACACCTCTGTTTGTGTCAGGAACTCTCCAGAGTAGGACAGGTTTGCTATGGGGATTTGCTTATTCTCTGGACAGTTCCTTACACGGACAGAGGTGTCAACAGAGAGCACTGTGGTCACACTGGAAAAAACAACTCAACTACCTCTGTAGTATACAGCAGCTGATAAGTACTGGAAGGATTGAGATTTTTAAATAGAAGTAATTTACAAATATGTTTAACTTTCTGTCACCAGTTGATGTAAAAACATTTGTTTTCTAATTATTTTCCACCGGGCGCACAACAAGGCTCAGGAGTGAGAGTTCACTATGTACCCTAAATTGGTGATTTGCACATGGGTGGCTGATTTTACTGCGGTTCTGACATAAACACAAAAAATAAATACCCACATGTGACCCAATTTACGAAGCTACACCCCTCACGGAATTTAACATGCTGGTGTTACCCTAAATTTTTCATTTTCACAAGGGAAAATAGGAAAAAAGACCCTCAAAATTTGTAGCCCAATTCCTTCTGACTAAGAACATTCCCCATATGTAGAAGTAAAGTGCTCTGCGGGTGCACTACAATCCTCAGAAGAGAGGGAGCGCCATTGGGCTTTTGAAGAGAAAATTTGTCCGGAATTGAAGCCCATGTGTGTTTACTAAGCCCCCATAGTGCCAGAACATTTGACACCATTTTGGAAACTACACCCCTCACAGAATGTAATAAGGGGTGCAGTGAGCATTTATGCCCCACAGGTGTCTGGCAGATTTTTGGAACAGTGGTCCGTGAAAATGAAAAATTAAATTTTTCATTTGCTCAGCCCACTGTTCCAAAGATGTCAAATGCCATCGGGGTGTAAATACTCACTGCACCCCTAATTAAATTCTGTGAGGGGTGTAGTTTCCAAAATGGGGTCACATGTGGGGGGGGGGGTCCACTGTTCTGGCACCACGGGGGGCTTTGTAAACACACATGGCCCCTGACTCCCATTCCAAACAAATTCACTCTTTAAAAGCTCAATGGCGCTCCTTTTCTTCTGAGCATTGTAGTTTGCCAGCAGAGCACTTGACGTCCACACATGGGGTATTTCCATACTCAGAAGAATTGAGGTTACAAATTTTGGGGGTAATTTTCTCCTATTACCCCTTGTAAAAATGTAAAATTTGGGGGAAAAACAGCATTTTAGTGAAAAAATGTTTTTTCCATTTACACATCCAACTTTAACAAAAAGACGTGAAACACCTGTGAGTTGTTAAGGCTCACTATACCCCTTGTTACGTTCCTAGAGGGGTGTAGTTTCCAAAATAGTAAGCCACGAGTTTTTTTTTTTTTTTTTGCTGTGCTGGCACCATAGGGGCTTCCTAAATGCGACATGCCCACCAAAAACCATTTCAGCAAAATTTGCTTTCCAAAAGCCAAATGTGACTCCTTCTCTTCTGAGCATTGTAGTTTGCCCGCAGAGCATTTTACATCCTAACATGGGGTATTTCCATTCTCAGAAGAGATGGGGTTACAAATTCTGGGGGGCATTTTCTCCCATTACCTTTTGTAAAAATGGTAAATTTGAGAAAAAAAACTGCACTTTAGTGAAAACATTTTTTTCATTTACACATCCGACTTTAACGAAAAGTCGTCAAACACCTGGCGGGTGTTAAGGCTCACTGTACCCCTTGTTACGTACCTTGAGGGGTGTAGTTTCCAAAATGGTATGCCATGTGGGGGTTTTTCTGCTGTTCTGGCACCATAGGGACTTCCTAAATGCGACATGCCCCCCAAAAACCATTTCAGCAAAATTCAATCTCCAAAATCCCATTGTCGCTCCTTCCCTCCTGAACCCTCTACTGCCCTCTCTTTTATAATGGGGTCATTTATGGGGTATTTCTAATAAGAAGGCCCCTAAAATCCACTTCAAAACTGAACTGGTCCCTGAAAATTTTCAATTTTGAAAATTTTGTGAAAAATTGGAAAATTGCTGCTATACTTTGAAGCCCTCTGATGTCTTCCAAAAGTAAAAACATGTTAACTTTATTATGCAAATATAAAGTAGACATATTGTATATGTGAATCAATATATAATTTATTTGGAATATCCATTTTCCTTTTAAGCAGAGAGCTTCAAAGTAAAAAAAAATGCAAAAGTTTCAATTTTTTCATCAAATTTTGGAATTTTTCACCAAGAAATGATGCAAGTATTGACAAACTAATATAAAGTAGAATATGTCACGAAAAAACAATCTCAGAATCAGAATGAAAGGTAAAAGCATTCCAGAGTTATTAATGTTTAAAGTGACAGTGGTCAGATGTGCCAAAAATGGCCGGGTCCTACAGTGAAAATTGGCTGGGTCCTTAAGGGGTTAAGACTATAGTTTTGCTGCATCTGTTTGAAGATAAAGTCTTCCCTTAACCCCTTAACGACGCAGGACGTATATTTACGTCCTGCGCCGGCTCCCGCTATATGAAGCGGGATCGCGCCGCGATCCCGCATCATATCGCGTGGGTCCCGGCGCTAATCAATGGCCGGGACCCGCGGCTAATACCACACATCGCCGATCGCGGCGATGTGCGGTATTAACCCTTTAGAAGCGGCGGTCAAAGCTGACCGCCGCTTCTAAAGTGAAACTGAAAGTATCCCGGCTGCTCAGTCGGGCTGTTCGGGACCGCCGCGGTGAAATCGCGGCGTCCCGAACAGCTGATCGGACACCGGGAGGGCTCTTACCTGCCTCCTCGGTGTCCGATCGACGAATGACTGCTCCGTGCCTGAGATCCAGGCAGGAGCAGTCAAGCGCCGATAATGCTGATCACAGGCGTGTTAATATACGCCTGTGATCAGGATGAGAGATCAGTGTGTGCAGTGTTATAGGTCCCTATGGGACCTATAACACTGCAAAAAAAAAGTAAAAAAAAAAGTGTTAATAAAGGTCATTTAACCCCTTCCCTAATAAAAGTTTGAATCACCCCCCTTTTCCCATAAAAAAAATAAAACAGTGTAAAAAAAAATAAAAATAAACATATGTGGTATCGCCGCGTGCGTAAATGTCCGAACTATAAAAATATATCATTAATTAAGCCGTATGGTCAATGGCGTACGCGCAAAAAAATTCCAAAGTCCTTCCAAAGTTTTGGTAACTTTTAATAACATTAAAAAATGAATAAAAAGTGATCAAAAAGTCAGATATAAACAAAAATCATACCAATAAAAACTTCAGATCACGGCGCAAAAAATGAGTCCTCATACCGCCCCGTACGTGGAAAAATAAAAAAGTTATAGGGGTCAGAAGATGACATTTTTAAACGTATAAATTTTCCTGCATGTAGTTATGATTTTTTCCAGAAGTGCGACAAAATCAAACCTATATAAGTAGGGTATCATTTTAACCGTATGGACCTACAGAATAATGATAAGGTGTAATTTTTACCGAAATATGCACTGCGTAGAAACGGAAGCCCCCAAAAGTTACAAAATGGCGGGTTTTTTTTCGATTTTGTCGCACAATGATTTTTTTTTCCGTTTCGCCGTGCATTTTTGGGTAAAATGACTAATGTCACTGCAAAGTAGAATTGGCGACGCAAAAAATAAGCCATAATATGGATTTTTAGGTGGAAAATTGAAAGGGTTATGATTTTTAAAAGGTAAGGAGGAAAAAACGAAAGTGCAAAAACTGAAAAACCCTGAGTCCTTAAGGGGTTAAACATCTTTAATTTCATCTAAAGAGGTTAAAGCTGATTCATTTCTTTAAACCCTTAAGGTTTTTTAGTTTTAGCATTTTCGTTTTTTCCTCATCACCTTCTAAAAATAATAACACTTTAAATTTTGCACCTAAAAGTCCATATGATGGCTTGTTTTTTTCACCACCGATTCTACTTTGTAATGACATCAGTCATTTTACCACAAAATCTACGGCAAAACGGAAAAAAAAATTATTGTTCGACAAAATTGAAGAAAAACTTCATTTTGTAAATTTTGGGGGCTTCCGTTCCTACACAGTAAATTTTTTGGTAAAAATGGCACCTTATCTTTATTCTGTAGGTCCCTACTGTTAAAATGATACCCTACTTATATAGGTTTGATTTTGTCGGACTTCTGAAAAAAATCATAACTACATGCAGGAAAATTCATACTTTTATAATTGTCCTATTCTGACCCCTATAACTTTTTTATTTCTCCATGTACGGGGCAGTATGAGTGCTCATTTTTTGCGCTGTGATCTGAAGTTTTTATCGGTACCATTTTTGTTTTGATCGGACTTTTTGATCGCTTTTTATAAATTTTTTAATGGTCTAAAAAGTAACCAAAAATACGCTATTTTGGACTTTGGATTTTTTTTGCGCATACGCCATTGATTGTGGCATTTAATTCAGACATTTAAGCATGCAGCAATACCACATATGTTTATTTTTATTTACACAGTTTTTTTTTAATTGAGAAAAGGGGGGTGATTCAAACTTTTATTAGGGAAGGGGTTAAATTATCTTTATTAACTTATTTTTTTCACTTTTTTTTGCAATGTTATAGCTCCCATAGGAGACTATAACATGCAGTTCATTCATTCAATACACTGATCAATGCCATTGCATTCAATGGCAGGGATCAGTGTTATCGGTGGTTGATTGCTCAAGCCTGGATTTCAGGCTTAGAGCAATCAATCCCCGATCAGACACTCAGGAGGTAGGTAAGGCACCTCTCTTCTGCGTCCTAGCTGATCGGGACATCGCGATTTTACCACGATGGTCCCGATCAGCCTGACTTAGCTGCTGGGAAGCTTTTACTTTCACTTTAGACGCGGAGATCAACTTTGATCGCCATGTCTAAAGAGTTAATGCTGGACATCAGCCCGATCGGCGATGTCCGGCATTAGCCACGGTCCTGGTTGCTTATAGCAACCTGGACCCACCGGGTATGATGCGCGCTCACCCGCTGAGCGCGCGTCATACCTCAGGAGATGCTTATGGACGTTCATAAACGTCCATATGTGTTAAGGGGTTAAAAAAAATTCTGAGCTTTGAGTTTGGTCTCCTGCCAGGCCGGGAAGAGACCAAACTAACTGTTTGACTTGTGGCAGGGAACAGAACAGAGCCATCTAGTGGCTGTTTTTCAATCACATCAAAAACATATAAAGGTTGAGAATTTTAACTGCAAGCAAATAGCAAGGTGTCTTATAATTACATAAGGAACAATATATTAAAAGTATAGTTTGGTGACAGTTACTCTTTAAATGTCTTTTTAATGGTCAGAGCTCTATTTCTCTAAAACCTGGATAGCCGTTGATTTGTTTTGTTGTTACTACTTTTGTCAGTGGTACAGAGGACATTGGAGATTACATTGGAACTAATCTTGATATAGCCTGGATGCCAAGTTTGGAAGGGTTGATGAAAGGATATGCAAGGAAATTCCGACCCGGCATTGGAGGTAAATATAAGGATTTTATTACTGATATTACCTATAAAAAAGAAATACGTTAGGGAACAGTATAATATCACTGACCTACAAAGCAGATCAGTCTGTTAGCTGGATGATTGCAAGGTAAAAAAGGAACTGGATGGAGCAATCATGTAATACAGTGATACAACAGTCTTTTCAAACTCAACATACAATGCTAAGGACAGTCCAGATCTGCAAAATCTGTCAATGGCTGGAAGAACCGACCAATCAGAATGGGCATTTCACTGGTAAAATCCCTGTAATACTGAAGTGCATGCACTGAATACCTGTCTGATAGCGCCTCCCTACAGTACAGGGAGGTATTACATGTTCTGTACCACTCTTAACCTATGGCAGGGTTAGCTGCTCCTTTGGACACCAGGTGGGGGCAGCTCCATTTTACTTTTTCAGGACATTGTGTGTACTGTACAGGACCCTAAAGAAGCACCTGTCCTCTACATAGACAGTGATTACAGCTCCCAGCAGATCTTTCTTACTTTTATATGTAAGGACTTGTTTATCTGTATTAGTTATCTACTTATTTTCGTTTAATCCTCACTTTTTTCCTATTTTTAAATGACATTGTGGGGCTTCCCAACCAATTACCAGGTTTTCATAGAGTTATGGTCTCAACATACAATGGTTTCAACATACAATGGTCGTCCTGGAACCAATTGATATTGTAACTTAAAGGGGTAGTCAGCCAAAAAACATCTTATCCCTTTATCCCCCCAGTGGGGGTACCCCACGATCTCTGGGACGGAAGCAGCAGTGTCTGGAACATGACAGCTTGGAGCTTCCGCATTCATGACGTCATGCCACGCCCCCTCCATTCATGTCTATGGGAGAGGGCGTGACCGTTAGTACGTACCTATCACGCCTCCTCCCATAGACATGAATGGCGGGGGCGTGGGGCTCTAGTTGCCAGTCATCCGGCACGGAATTCGCTCTGTGCACGGATGACTGGGGTGCTGCGCAGGAGATCGTGGGGGTCCCCAGCAGCAGGACCCCACAATCAGATATCTTATCCCCTATTAGTGATGAGCAGCAGAGGCCATAATCGAATTCGCAATATTTCGCAAATATACTGACAATTATTCATCCTATGTTCGCGAAATTCGCATATTCCCTATGTTCATTAACTTTTATTTCATGTGAAAATTTGCATAACAATTAGCATGTGAAAAAAATGTCAATTCACATAAAATTTGCATAAAAATTTGCATGTGAAAAACAAAACAAAAAAAAAATGAATATTTGTCATTATAGCACTATATTATAAATATTTGTGAAATCGTGAAGTGCAGATATTGGCGATAAAAATTTGCATTGCGAATATCCGTGCTCAACACTATCCCCCTATCCTTTGGATAGGGGATAAGATGTTTTTCAGCAGAGTACCCGTTTAAGGGATTACTGCACTGATATTGTCGTTGGGGAGGACGCCCATTGACTTGAATTGACAGTGCCTATCCTGACTTGTACTAACTATTAAAAAAGAAAAAAATTGCTTTTGAAGACATAATTATTTTTTATTTTATTTTATTTTGTCCTTTGCAGGTCCTCCTGTGATCATAGCTGTAGACATTGAAGTGACCAGCATTGACCACATCTCTGAAATAAACATGGTAATATTACAACGCAACATATGTCGAAAATGTCAGATGCCTGTTGCCTCCACTAGGTGGCGATGTGGTGCAAAAAAAAAAAAGCTGACTCGAATTCGAGCTACACAGAGACCTGCACTTAATGGTTGCAACTAGAGATGAGCGAACTTACAGTAAATTTGATTCGTCACGAACTTCTCGGCTCGGCAGTTGATGACTTTTCCTGCATAAATTAGTTCAGCTTTCAGGTGCTCCGATGGGCTGGAAAAGGTGGATACAGTCCTAGGAGACTCTTTCCTAGGAATGTATCCACCTTTTCCAGCCCACCGGAGCACCTGAAGGCTGAACTAATTTATGCAGGATAAGTCATCAACTGCCGAGCCGAGAAGTTCGTGACGAATCGAATTTACTGTAAGTTTGCCCATCTCTAGCTGCAACAAGTGGGAAAGATCATTTTTTTACAGGCAAATATGGGCTCGGACATTGGGGCTCGGTATTAAAGAATCACTTATTATGGAATGAAATATATATATATATTTTTTTAGAGAATAAAAATGTTCAATTGATATTCCATACCAGTGTTTCCCAACCAGGGTCCTTCCAGCTGTTGCAAAACTACAACTCCCAGCATGCCCGGACAGCCATAGGCTGTCCGGGCATGCTGGGAGTTGTAGTTTTGCAACAGCTGGAGGCAACCTGGTTGGGGAAAAACTGGTCCAGACACTTTAACTTATCCTGAGTTATTTTATTGTTCAGGAATACACAATGACAGTGTTCCTACGTCAGAGCTGGAGAGATGAAAGGCTTTCGTACAACCACACCAACAAAACTCTTGGCTTCGACAGCAGATTTGTGGAGAAACTTTGGCTCCCAGACACGTTTATAGTGAACGCCAAATCTGCCTGGTTTCATGATGTCACGGTAGAAAACAAACTAATCCGACTACAGCCAGATGGTGTCATCTTGTACAGCAGTAGGTAAGAGGTCAAGGCAAATTATATGTAAAGGATATACAGTAGAGACTTATTTCAGAGGATATACAGTAGAGACTTATTTCAGAGGATATACAGTAGAGACTTATTTCAGAGCCAGTGCAAAGAGGTGGTGGACACAATTTATGGATAAGAAAAAATGTAAAAATCAATCTTGTTCTACATGCAAGGATAATTATATATAGACACAGCTGTACATGCATATTTGAACATTACATACATAAACATAGCGTGCATGCTCAGCAGAGCCTGACATGCATGTCAATAGGGGAAACAATTATCCGTCTGAAATCTATCATATATCTATATCTATCATATATCTATATCTATCATATATCTATATCTATCTATCCGTCTAAAATCTATGGTAGGGTAAATATCAAACCGCTGCCTTGGGTAAGAGAGCTGGTCTCTACACTGGGTTATTTTTTATCAATTTAACCCAGTATTTTCCAACCAGTGTGCCTCCAGCTGTTGCAAAACTACAACCTTCTCAGCATACCCGGACAGCTTTTGGCTGCCGGGCATGCTGGTATTTGTAATTTTGCAACAGCTGGAGGCACACTGGTAGGCAAATACTGATTTAACCTAGGTACGGCAAGCTAAATTATGAACTCCCACACTTGTTAGCTTTTTGAGACATGTTTAAAGAACCACTAAACATAGGAGATATCGTAATACAAATGGAGTAACTACAAATTATATGACCCCATTAGAAAATAAAGGATAGACCTCCCCCCCTACCCTATCGACATTAAACTGGACAGCAGCAACGCAATGGTGTGGCACAGGTTAGGCCAATAGCACAGTGTACTATTACAATACAGTATTTTTATATATATATATATATATATATATATATATATATATATATATATATTTATATATATATATATATATATATATATATATGTATATATATATATTTATATATATATATATATATATATCCAGGGCTCAAGTCCTGCAGTAACTGAGTTCCTGCACTTTTTTCACAGCAGTAACACTGTTCCCAGTCCTGCAGCACCAGCCCTTGAGTGGAAATCTTGGATGAGTTCCCTCACTTTTTTTTTCAGGACTTGATCCCTGTATATATATATTATGTATAATATGTATGATGGCCGCTTTTAGAGATGAGCGAACTTACAGTAAATTCGATTCGTCACGAACTTCTCGGCTCAGCAGTTGATGACTTATCCTGCATAAATTAGTTCAGCCTTCAGGTGCTCCGGTGGGCTGGAAAAGGTGGATACAGTCCTAGGAAAGAGTCTCCTAGGACTGTATCCACCTTTTCCAGCTCATCGGAGCACCTGAAAGCTGAACTAATTTATGCAGAAAATTCATCAACTGCCGAGCCGAGAAGTTCGTGACGAATCGAATTTACTGTAAGTTCGCTCATCTCTAGCCGCTTTATCTGAAGCTGCAGTACCTGAACAGCAACGGAAGAATATTTCATAATTCCATATATATAATACGTGTTGTTATTATTATTAGTAATAATAATAGAAATATTGTGCCAACAAATTCTGCAGCACTTTGCACTATATAGCTCTTCTTCGCAAAAGGAGACTCCAAGTAGTAAAGTTATAGTGTACAGCAAAATAATAACTAGCGTTGTTGGGCAGACGGAAATTAGTTTTCGATTGTGGCATAAAAACGCTTGAAAAAACGCCAGAAAAACTGCCATGATGCAGTAGGGATGTAAAAATGTATTTAGCTAAATGTTTATTTTTTATAACAACATTTTAATAAATATTTTTTATAAAGCGTGTGTTCGTTTAACTTTTTTTTCACATTTTTTATGTAGTACTACTACTCCCAGCATGGAACAAGACTGTTCCATGATGGGAGTAGTAGTACCTGTACTATAGACATATCGCCCCGGGTGTCAGTCTGACACCCGATGCGATTGTCCCTAATATAGCAGTGATGTGGCTCTATACAGCGCTCACTTCTCTGCACTATTCACATCACTGGCCGTTCATATTTCCCACCCAGAGCTGTGATTGGCCGGATGGTTTCAGCCAATCTTAGCTCTGAGGGAAACATCAATGAATGAGCGGCCGGAGTATAGTGCAGAGCAGGGATGCGAGCGATGTATACAGCCGCTCTGCATCTCTGCTATAGACAGGACGATCACATCGGGTAGCAGTAGTGACACCCGATGTGATGTGTCCTTTAGCAGGCACTACTACTCCCAATATGGAGCACACTCTGCTCCATGCTGGGAGCTGAAGTACCTGCATTAATAGACAGATCGCAGCGAGTGTAACTTCTGACACCCGCTGCGATCTGTCTATTAATGCAGGTACTTCAGCTCCCAGCATGCAGCAGAGTGTACTCCATGATGGGAGTAGTAGTACTTGTAGTTAAGGGAAGATCACTGCGGGTATCACTCCTGACACCCGCTGTGATGCTCCTGAATAATGTATAGATGCGGCGGCCGCTCTCCTATGGTCCCCTGCACGCCGTATATATACACATTCTGATTTCTCACAGAGAGCTGTGATTGGCTGGAACCATCTGACCAATCACAGCTGTGGGAAATATGAATATGTGTATATATACGTCAGTGCAGGGACCATAGAAGAGCGGCCGCCGCATCTATACATTATGCAAGAGGATCGCAAGGGACCCCAGCGATCTGTCAATAAGTACAGGTAACTACTACTCCCATCATGGAACAGTGTGTTCCATGCTGGGAGTAGTAGTACTACCTAAAAAATGTAAAAAAAACACGCACACACACTACATTTTTTATTATTGTCTGCTACATTTTGAGCGCTTTACCCGCTCACATAAATTGATCCCTGTTTAAAAATGAATAAACATTTCGTAATAAAAAAGATACATTTCGTTAGGTACAATTTTTTCCATCACTACTGTATCTTTTTTATTAATTTTTTTATGGTACCCTACGAAATTTTAATTAAAAAAAAGGTATCTCCATATTTTTTTGGATCGCTAAAGTCCAAAAAAGAATAAAAAACGCCTGCAAAAACGCAAAATTTAAATCCAACATGACGTTTTTCTTGGCGTTTTTGCTCTCCCATAGACTTCTATGGAAGGAAAACGCCACGATTTCAGGGCAAAAACGCCAAACTAGGTTTTTGCAGGGCATTTTGAAAATCCAGCCTCAAAATGCTGAAAAACGCCAAAAGGATTAAAAATACGCCAAACTGAAATACGCCAAGTGAATCTGGCATTTTGCAGTTTACCATTGACTTGCAGCTAACATCTGAACGTGGCGTTTTTTCACTGAAAAAACGCTGTGCGGGAAAATTGGTGTTTTTGACGGTGTTTTTGCAAAAAAAAACCTTAGTGGAGTTCCAGCCTAATACTTCTAAGCATATGTATTATCTCAGCTAAAGAGAATAGTATAACATTACTAACTAACTAAATTACTAACTAACTAAATAAATAAATATGTGTGAAGCGTGAAGTTTACACAGTATTACACTCATTTTATTGTGTAATCTAAAACTTATGTTAATGGCAGAATCACATCAACAGTCTCATGTGACATGGACTTAACAAAGTACCCATTAGATGAGCAAGAATGCAAGCTGGACCTGGAAAGCTGTAAGTTTTGGAGCCCTTACTAACATCCTGTATCATTAAACCGGCTATAGAATGAGAAAAAAATGAATGCAATATATTAATAATTGTTCCCATATTGTTTGATACTTTGACTTTAAAGGGGTACTCCCTTGGAAAAAATATTTTTTTTAAATCAACTGGTGCCAGAAAGTTAAACAGATTTGTAAATTACTTCTATTAAAAAATCTTAATCCTTTCAGTACTTATAAGCTTCTGAAGTTAAAGGAAATCTGTCATCAGAATCACCCGCACTAAACCTGTTACACAGGCTTGTAGTGCGGGTGATCCTGATTAAAACGCTCCTTACCTGGTTAAAAATGGTTCAGCAGTTCTTCAGATATCTTTATTTTTAGTTTTCTGTTATTCCGTGGCTTGGGACTCAGTGGGAGGTGTTATCATCTCGGACTCGGCTAAACGTCATTCTAGCTGGGCGGAGCGGCCGCCCGGCTCATGAATATTCATGAACTTATCCTCGTAGTCTAACTCCTTTTTCTAGGTCTGGTGGGGAGGGCTGCGCATGTTCCGTACACCCGGAAGCGGCGTTCTCCCCCCGGCTTTTCACTCATGCAGCAGGCCGTCTTCTTACTTGTATTGGGCTGCAGCTCGAGTGAAGCCAGGGGGAGAACGCCGCTTCCGGGTGTACGGAACGCGGCGCATGCGCAGCCCTCCCCACCAGACCTAGAAAAAGGAGTTAGACTACGAGGATAAGTTCATGAATATTCATGAGCTCCGCCCAGCTAGAATGACGTTTAGCCGAGTCCGAGATGATAACACCTCCCACTGAGTCCCAAGCCACGGAATAACAGAAAACTAAAAATAAAGATATCTGAAGAACCGCTGAACCATTTTTAACCAGGTAAGAAGCGTTTTAATCAGGATCACCTGCACTACAAGCCTGTGTAACATGTTTAGTGCGGGTGATTCTGATGACAGATTTCCTTTAAGGTTGTTCTTTTCTGTCTAAATCCTCTCTGATGACACCTGTCTTGGGAAACGCCCAGTTTAGAAGAGGTTTGCTATGGGGATTTGCTTCTAAACTGGGCGTTTCCTGAGACGGGTGTCATCAGAGAGGATTTAGACAGAAAAGAACAATCTTAACTTCAGAAGCTCATAAGTACTGAAAGGATTAAGATTTTTTAATAGAAGTAATTTACAAATCTGTTTAACTTTCTGGAGCCAGTAGATATATATATAAAAAATTTGTTTTTTCCTGGAATACCCCTTTAACTTTCTGGCACCAGTTGATTTAAAAAAAAAAATGTTTTCCACCAGAGTACCCCATTAATTGTAGAAAAATTTAAGGTGAATGTTCCAGCTCCCAAAATTAAAGGCAACACTTTATTAATTAATATTGACATAGAAAATAAAGCCATTGACATGTCTTTAAAATGAAAGAAACTCAGATGCATTTCAAAAAGCTGTAGCCTTGAATTGTTCTAATATACAATATGGTTGGAAAATATAAATAGCTCTTCCCTATCTACAACACCTTATAAAACTGTATATCAGAGACAATTACTTTAGAAAACAACCCTTTCTCATACTGTTGAGACCAATTCTAATAATGATACATATTTATGCAAGTCCTTGGTATGTTATTGAAATTCACTTTATTCTGATTTTCGTCTCTTCCAACAAACGTATATTTTGTACTTAAGGAAAAAAAAAGGTTACCCTTCTGTCAGGCAACATCTCTATTTTGACAATGAATAAATGCATTTTAAGCTGTGTAGAATAGAAGTGACAATGGTGTGCCCAGAGCAATACTAAAAAAGGAAGAAGCGTTGAAGTGTCACAGTTAGGTATTGTGCTTCAGTGACCAAGTTATATAACGTTGTACATGCCGAACTCCATTAAACCTCCTTGTCTCATCCTGTGTATTGTATGGTGGGTTATCATTTTCCAATATCATGCAGATGGCTATTCTGCTGAAGACATTCTCTACAACTGGTCAGAAACCCAAGAACAGATCCATGGACTTGATAAGCTTGAGCTGGCACAATTCACCATTACTGACTACAAATTCACCAAAGAAGTGATGAACTTCAAATCAGGTAAATATGACATGTGGAGTACACGTAAAACAAATGTTAAATACTTTTTCAGTAATGCACAGGTCTTTCAGACCTGGGGTCCATGATGACAATTTGCCAAGTTCATGCTCAGGAAAGATCATAAGGCAGTCAAGACAATTAACTAACCTACAACCATGCAAAGTATGCAACTTGAAGCAGCCTTCCACAGTCCCTTGGTTGAAGCAGGCCAAACATGACAATACATGACAATTCTGGTGGATTGGCTTATTATCTGTCATAGTCTGTTTTCAGGCCTGGGTTTTTATGGAACAAAAGGCAGGTTGGTAGTGAGACTTTTCATTCCCTCACTGCCAGATCAGGTATCGGTATTTAGTGTGGCCCAAATCAACACAGGTGCTGAAGACAGCTGGTTAATGGACTTTTACCTCTTAACGATCTTTGACGTGTATATACCTCATGGTGGAGTTGAGGGTGTATTGCATATGCTCCTGACTCAAGACCGGACCATACCAGGCAGCCCCCAGCTGATTACAGTAGCTCAACCCCTTTAGGACCGGGCCAATTTTTTAGGCAAAACACCTTTCATTCAGTTCCATATGAGGGCTTGTTTTTGCGTCAGCAGTGTACTTTGAAATGACATCACTCATTATACCACAAAATCTACAGCGGAACGAAAAAAAAACATTAGAAATAAAAAAAGGAATGTTTGCACATTTTGGGGGGTTCATTTCTATGCATCTGATACATCTTTATTCTGTAGGTCCAGAGGATTACAGCAATACCTAATTTATGTAGAGTTTGTTTTATTTTACTACTTTAAAAAAAATTATATCTGTTTGTAAGAAAATTAGAATAAAATTGTCCTCTTCTGACCCCTATAACTTTTTTACTTTTCCACATATGGTGATGTATGAGGGCTCATTTCTTGCACTGTGATCTGTAGCTTTTATCTGCATTTTTGTTTTGAAGGGACTATTTGAGCCTTTTTTAACGTTTCCTCCATTGACCATGCAGTTTTATTAACATTATATTTTAATGGTTAGGACATTTCTTCAAGCGACAGATGGGAAAAGGGGGATTTAAATTTCATTAGGGGAGGTGCTTATTCACATTTATTACTATTTTTTATTTTTATTTTTTTACATATTTTTTTCACAATTTTTAAGTTCCCATAGGGGACTGCTACCTGCCTTTTTTCGAAGGCACATCATTGATCAGTGTCATCGGCAATCCATTAGTGCAGGCTGCCTGCAATATTGGAGCGCCGATTGGACGGGAAGGAGGCAGGTAGGGGACCTTTCGATCATCCTCTCAGCTGACGGGGACCCCGTGATTTTGACATGTCCCAATCAGCTCCACTGTGCTACCTGCACTAGATTTTCAGCATTTTCGATCCCACAATCAACTTTGATCGTGGCGTCTAGAGAGTTAATTCCAAACATCAGCTCGGACACCATGTATCAAGCAAGCTCAGTTCCTAAGATATATATATATATATATATATATATATATACAGTACAATCATTGTATGATCACCGCTGTGAGATACATAAATACAGTATCTATAAGATCTGAAATCCAACCTCAATAGTGCAGTGCAGGTGTGCTTCATTACCTCCCGGGGATGTCAGTCACGATGTCCACAATCCGCCCGCTGTATGCGGCGTGTTACGCCGGGATCGGCGTTGTAAACAATAGAGGAGAACTTTCGGGTGAGAAGGGATCACGTCTCTGTAGCCGATAGTGTCCTTGGCAACGTACTCCTGTCGGCTGCGGAAGTCCACTCATGCTCAGAGTACGGAGAGAGTTTCTCAGCGCCATCTTAGTGAAGGGCACAACAACCCATCATCATATTGTTGTCAATAACATTGCATTTAAAGGCACAGCAGCACCTTTTGAGCTTGCTATGCACAACATCCCTTTCTTTGGTAATAATTAATTAGTATTGTAGGAATAAGGTAGACGTAATAGCATATTCTATATTAATGCATATAGTGAGAAAGTGGCATTCAATGGAATATATCATATATGGGAGGAATATATTAGGAGTCCCAGACATACCATGGCATTCAACACGGGATATGAGCACAGCAATCCTCCAAGATATGGGGCCACTTAGGAAGGCTCAGGAACAGATCCATAATACATGGACCATCCCGGCTGTGGTCATATGGCAACCCCAAAACAGGTACTCTCTAGGGAACTGCCAATTCAACCATTGATTCAAGTGTCCCTGTATTGTGGAAGAAGTGCTCAAATGTTCTCAAAGACAGCAGCGCACATCATTCTGGACTCCCAAGAGTATTCCCCCATCATATATAATAAAGGATAAACAATGACTTAGATCAAGCTTATGGAAGAAAAAATCTTTTGAAGAATATTTAGACATTGCATCATGACTGTTCGGTCCCCAATGAAAAGGTAATCTAAAAAATAAAGAAAAGATAAAATAAGTCACATATCACATTAAACTCTAACACAAGTGAGTGACTCTAATAGAATAAGGGGCTATACATGTTAGCTTTTCATCATATTTGGTGAGACAATGAACTCTGCATTGAGTCCCCTAGGTTTCAGACATTTTTATTCATACTGTATATACACTTGAGTTCACGTTTTTACAAAAGGGTGATTCTGATGTGGTCCACTACCATGCACCTGAGGTCTGACTCTGTATGGCCAATTTCTGTAAAATAACTGGAGACTGGTAGGTCTGTACGTTTTTTTCTAATGGAATAGCGGTGGTGATTTAATCTTGTCTTAAAATCGCACTTAGTCTCGCCCATGTAAATCAAATTACATGGGCACCATAGGATGTAAATCACATGATCACTTTTGCAGGTTAAATGGAATTTGATAGGATATAATTTGTGAGACACTGCATGTATGAAAGAATCACCCTTTTGGATATAGCGACAATTAACACATTTCCTACAAGGAAAACATCCTTTAGCCTGGATTGTTATGTACTTTTGTGTGGAACCACCATATTTTGATGTATCCGATTTGACCGAGTGGTCTTTCACATTCCGGGCCCTCCTATAGGACATGAGGAGGGGTGCCTGGAATTCGGAGATATATGGATAGTTGTCTTTGATTGTATGCCAATGTTTCCTGACCGCCTTGGCAATAGGTCCAGATCTTTCATTATATGTAGTTGTAAATGGTATACCATCTGTTTTGTTATTTTATGTTTTCTGATAATTACCGGACTTGCGCCTATCTTGTACTTTGTGTATGTGATGTAGTATGGCGTTAGCAGGATAGCCTCTGTTGAGAAATTGTCTAACCATCTTATTGGCTGCCTTGTCAAATTTCTCTTCTGTATCTGTAATGTGACTGGCACATATGAATTGGCTTAAAGGTAATGATGTTATCATAGATCTGGGATGAGATGATTCAAACTTAAGTAATGTATTGCAGTTTGTTGGCTTGCTATAGATATCAGTAGACAGCTTGTTCCCCACTATGGTGACCTCAGTATCCAAGAAGTGTATGGTATGGTCTGAATGTGTCAGTGTGAACTGTAGATCATGGTCTATACTGTTCAGAAAAGTTTGGATATCAAGTAATTCCTCTAAGTTACCACCCCAGACAAGAAATTTTTTGTCTATATACATCCACCACCCCAGGATATTCCTGGAGTGGTGGGATATATAGACATGGTCCTCGAAGGAAGCTATTACAATGTTGGCGCACGTGGGCCCATGGCAGTCCCACGTAGTTCAATGTAATATTTGTCATCATTGTGGTTAAGTACAAATGTAAGTAATTCCATAATAAATTCCACTTAAATAATTTCATCATGTGTAAGATTAGGATGTTTTTATCTGGTTTGTTGTTGTTTGATATCAATTTACCTCTTGACACAATCTGTAAAAACCAGAGGTTGAAACTCACTAACTAAATGGATAAATTCACAATTTTTTAATTCAAATGGCAAATCAGTTTGAATACTCTGAAGTGGAGTGTCATGGACTGATAAAATACCCTGTCCAAGGATATCTTTTGGTTGGAAAACCATACTTTCAGTTTAAGTTTACGGATAAAGCAAGTTACATCAAGTTCTATTTGGAACCAATCATTATGAATGTTGGGACAAAAGCTCAACCCTTTAGATAATAATGACATTTGATGCTCAGAAAGTGAAAAAGAAGAGATATTTACCACCGTTTTAGTGTCCGTGTTCTCTATCTCTTTTTCTGGTGAGATGTGTTTACTGATGAGGTCTTGGTATTCTTCTATGCCCTTGTTCTTGCAAGTTCTGAAGTGTTTTCTTCCTCCCCTTCTGTGCCGTCCCCTCCGGACGGAAGAACCTCTAAAAAAGATACAGCAGCAGATTTTTTGTTGGTTTTCCCAGTAGGTCTCCTGTTTACATGTGATTCCATAGCATCCTCTGTATCCATGGTCATGTTGGCTTTCTTTAATTGTCATCTAGATGTAGTCGAGAGGTTGTCCCATGTATGAACCTTGCCACTCAAATAGTCCTGGCAATCCCTGAACCATTTGTGCCTCTTTGTTTCTTCAATCTGGGCTCTCTGTTTGGTCAAAAATGCTTGTTGTTTCTCAGATAGTTTCTTATAGTCATCTTCAGGAAGTGATGCTTTCAGTGCATTCTCTAATTCATGTTACGCCGAGCGATCCGGGTCCCTGCTCCTCCCCGGAGCGCTCACGGCGTTCCTCTCTCTGCAGCGCCCCGGTCAGACCCGCTGACCGGGAGCGCTGCACTGACTCTGCCGGCGGGGATGCGATTCGCATAGCGGGATGTGCCCGCTCGCGAATCGCATCCCAAGTCACTCACCTGTCCCGGCCCCCGGCTGTCATGTCCTGGCGCATGCGGCTCCGCTCCTTAAGGCGCGCGCGCGCCAGCTCTCTAAGATTTAAAGGGCCAGTGCACCAATGATTGGTGCCTGGCCCAATCAGCCTAATTAGCTTCCACCTACTCCTTGGCTATATTACCTCACTTCCCCTGCACTCCCTTGCCGGATATTGTTGCCTTGTGCCAGTGAAAGCGTTTAGTGTTGTCCAAAGCCTGTGTTCCAGATCTTCTGCTATCCACATTGACTACGAACCTTGCCACCTGCCCCGACCTTCTGCTACGTCTGACCTTGCCTCTGCCTAGTTCTTCTGTCCCACGCCTTCTCAGCAGTCAGCGAGGTTGAGCCGTTGCCGGTGGATAAGACCTGGTTTCTACCGCCGCAGCAAGACCATCCCGCTTTGCGGCGGGCTCTGGTGAATACCAGTAGCATCTTAGAACCGGTCCACCGACACGGTCCACGCCAATCCCTCGCTGACACAGAGGATCCACATCCAGCTAGCCGAATCGTGACAATTCATTTACCTTTGTTTTTTTTTAAGGTAAATAGATCACATTGTAGGAATTCAATGTTTAATAAAATAATGTCTATTGAATACTTATTAGAAATTGCTTCATACCGTAGTCGATAGTCCACCTCATTGGTACAGGAATTTGTGCCAAACTGTGGTGAAGTATCCATGTTCAAACAAAGTCCTAATTAGTGTTGCTCACGAATATTCGCAATGCGAATTTTATTCGCGAATATCGCATATTCGCGAATTCGCGAATATTCTTGAATATAACACTATATATTCGTAATTACGAATATTGTTTTTTTTTTTTTTTATTTATTTTTTTTTCACAGTACACATCACAGTGATCATCCCTCTCTGCTTCCAGCTTCCAGTCTCTAATATTACTGTGTGAGACTGGTGTGCGAATTTTCGCATATTGCGAACATGTAATTATCGCATATGCGAATTTCCCTTATGCTAATTTTGTATATGCTAATTTTCGCATATGTTAATTTTCGCATTCGCGAATTTTTACGTGCGCGAAAATAAAACGAGAATATTACGAATATGCGAATATATGACGAATATTCGTCCATATATTCGCGAATATTCGCGAATTCGAATATGGCCTATGCCGCTCAACACTAGTCCTAATATAAGCAGCACATAAAGTAGAATGTTCAGCCAGAGATGGGGTGCACACATAATGGAGCCTCGGTACACTGGTTCCTTCATCCAAATAAAAAAATAAGTGTAGCACACCACAGCAGTGGAATCAACGTGGGTAGTTTGTTCCGTGGTGTATCACAGACAACATTTCACCAGCCTCACGCTGGCTCTCTCAAGTGATAACAGGGGATAAGTGCTGGGCTTTTATACACCGCCCACAATCATTGCATGACATCATCATTTGGTACATTTGCATACATAAACAAACTGAGTGTAAAATACATAATATCAAACCATATAAATGATAATAATCGACTCAGGAAGACATGTATAAAGGAATGTTGTGCATATCAAGCTCAAAAGGTGCTGCTGTGCCTTTAAATGCAATGTTATTGACAACAATTAGTGTTGAGCGGCATAGGCCATATTCGAATTCGCGAATATTCGCGAATATATGGACGAATATTCGTCATATATTCGCGAATATTCGCATATTCGTTATATTCTCGTTTTATTTTCACATATGCGAAAATTCGCGTATACGAAAATTAACATATGTGAATATTAGCATACACAAAATCAACATACGCGAAAATGCGCATATGCGAAAATTAGCATATGCTACTTTTCGCATATGCGAATTCTTGCACGCCAGTCTCACACAGTAGTATTACAGCCTTCTTTACACCACACAAGCTGGAAGCAGAGAGGGATGATCACTGTGATGTGTACTGTGAAGAAAAAAAACAAAAAAAAAAAAACGAATATTCGTAATTACGAATATATAGCGCCATATTCGCGAAATTCGTGAATTCGCGAATATGCAATATTCGTGAATAATATTCGAATTGCGAATATTCGCGAGCAACACTAACAACAATGTGATGATTGGTTGTTGTGCCCTTCACCAAGATGGCACTGAGAAACTCTGT
Organism: Hyla sarda; assembly: GCF_029499605.1. Taxonomy (NCBI): domain Eukaryota; kingdom Metazoa; phylum Chordata; class Amphibia; order Anura; family Hylidae; genus Hyla; species Hyla sarda. The sequence continues at coordinate 102,950,021 of NC_079198.1, read as the reverse complement.
CCTTACTCTGAGTATGCATGGACTTCCACAGCAGATGGGAGTACGTTACCAAGGATGCTATCGGTTACATAGATGTGATCCCCTCTCACCCGGAAGTTTACAACGCCGATTCTGGCGCTACACGCCGCATACAGTGGGCGTCTTATGGACATCATGACTGAAATCCCCGGGAGGTAATGAAGCACACCTGCAGTGATTGTGTGTCTGTCTACAAGAGTGTGAAATATGCAAGTGAGTGTAAGCATAAAAGTGAGAGGGACTTAAAATTAAGGGACTTTAAATTCAGGGAGTTTTTTTTTTTTACTGTTAATTTTTGCAATCCCCAAATCTAGTATGGCCTCCATGTTGGAAAAGGCAGTCCAGTGTGCATCTTGCACAATGTATGCAATCCTTGAACAGCATACCAGGGTGCATATTGTTGTGCGAGATGTGTGCCAGTTGTTCATTTGGAAGCCCAGATCCTGGATCTAGTGGAGCAACTGGCAATACAGACGCATTGACAACTTGGAGAGGAGTCTCCTGCTCACTGAGCAAGTACTCTCTGGGGTAGAAGCAGAAGAGGATTGTGGGACGGATGTGCAGGACAGTCAGGCAGCTAGCTGGGTTACAGTTAGAAAATGGGGTAGAGGGAAAAGTGTCAGGGAGGCTAGCCCTGAGCTTGCACACCCCAACAAGTTTGCCCGGTTGGCAGATGAGGGGGATGCCATTTCAGGCAGGGTGGTGTCTGCTCCAGTAAGGAGGAAGGGAGAAGTGTATGGCAGGCCAGACATGTACTGGTAGTGAGGGACAGGCAGGGCGATCTGTCACAAAGACCGTGATTGTTGAACAGTGTTTTATCTTCCTGGTGCTCGAGTTCGGCACATCGTGGATCGGGTTGACAGGTTGCTGGGTGGGGCTGGAGAGGACCCAGCAGTCAGGGTACATATTGGCACCAATGACAAAGTAAGAGGTAGGTGGAGTGTCCTTAAAAATTATTTCAGGGACTTTGGCCACAAGCTTAAGGCAAGGACCTCCAATGTAATATTTTCTGAAATATTACCTGTACCATGAGCCACACCAGAGAGGCAGCGGGAGATTAGGGAGATAAACAAGTGGCTCAGAAGCTGGTGTAGGAAGGAGGGGTTTGGGTTCATGGAGAACTGGTCCGACTTCGCTGTCGGATACCGGCTCTACCGTAGGAACGGGCTGCACCTCAATGTGGAGGGTGCAGCTGTGCTTGGGGAGAAGATGGCTAGAAGGGTGGCGGAGTGTTAAAACTAGGGACTGGAGGGGAGGGAACCTACAACGTAGAGGGGGAAGATAGTGTAGTTAGAGAGGGGGGACTTATTAATGTACTTGGGGGTGGAGCGGAGGGAGGGGTTAGAATAGTTAATAGGGATAGGCTTCATAGGAAGAAAAACATGCACCTTTGTATTTCATGTTGACTAATGTCAGAAGTCTGTCTGTCAATAAAACAGAGGAACTGAAGTGGTTGATGTCTGAGGAAAATTATGACATAGGGGGTATAACAGAGACTTGGTTGGACGATAGCTGTGACTAGACGGTCAATATACAGGGTTATAGTCTATTTAGGAAGAGTTGGGCAAAATGGAAAGGGGGAGGAGTTTGTCTTTATGTGAAATCGAGTCTGAAGACCGCACTGCGGGAGGATATACGGGAGGGAAACGATAATGTGGAGGCATTATGGGTAGAAATATATGGAGATGAAAATAAAATAAAACATTCTGATAGGGGTTTGTTATAAGCCATCAAACATAATGTAAGAGGCAGAAGATCAATTACTGAGGCAAATAAACAAGGCAGCAAATCAGAATGAGGTGATAATAATTAGTGTTGAGCGGCATAGGCCATATTCGAATTCGCGAATATTCGCGAATATATGGACGAATATTCGTCATATATTCGCGAATATTCGCATATTCGTTATATTCTCATTTTATTTTCGCATATGCGAACATTCGCGTATGCGAAAATTAACATATGTGAATATTAGCACATAAAAAATTAGCATACGCGAAAATTCGCATATGCGAATATTCGCATATGCTAATTTTCGCATATGCGAATTTACGCGCGCCAGTCTCACACAGTAGTATTACAGCCTTCTTTACACCACACAAGCTGGAAGCAGAGAGGGGTGATCACTGTGATGTGTACTGTGAAGAAATAAAAAAAAAAAAAACGAATATTCGTAATTACGAATATATAGCGCTATATTCGCGAAATTCGCGAATTCGCGAATATGCGATATTCGCGAATAATATTCGAATTGCGAATATTCGCGAGCAACACTAATAATAATGGGGGATTGTAACTATCCTGATATAAACTGGGAGACTGAGACTTGTGAATTTCATAAAGGTTTCTGACTATAGCTAAAGACAATTATCTGCCCCAAATGGTGCAGGGCCCGACCACAGGGGGGCGCCCTACTGGACTTAATACACTGCTCAAAAAAAATAAAGGGAACACTAATCTAACCCATCCTAGATCTGAAAGAGTTTCGGGTTTTTACTAGTGGGAAAAGTTGTTTCAGACATGCAGGATTCCTCTCTATTCACTATTGGGAAAAGTCGGGAAAATTTTCTGACCAGCTTTTTCTAGGTCGATATTTCCAGCCATTTACCCACAGGATTTTCTGTGAATTCCATAGTAAATCGGTCGGGTTGCGAAACCACGCCCCCTTTTTGACCGGACACGCCCCTTTTGTGGCAGACCACGCCCCCTTTAGGGTTTGTCGGATTTTTCAGGAGCACACTGGCGCAGACATGTCTCAGACAAAATAACCAGACAAAAACTGGTTGGTTTCAGCTTAGTAAATGAGGCCCATCGTGTTGACAACAAAATCACACAAAAATGATCAATGGAAAAATCTAATGTATCAACCCATAGAGGTCTGGATATGGAGTCACACTCAAAATCAAAGTGGAAACCCACACTACAGGCTGATCCAACTTAAACGTAATGTCCTTAAAACAAGTCAAAATGAGGCTCAGTCGTGTGTGGGGCATCCAGGTGCCCGTATGACCTCCCTACAATGCCTAGGCTTCCTGATGAGGTGGCCAACTCCTGGACAGTCTGTGGTGCAACATGGCGTTGTTGGATGGAGCGAGACATGATGTCCCAGATGTGCTCAATCAGATTCAGGTCTGGGAAACGGGAAGGCCAGTCCATAACATCAATGCCTTCCTCTTGCAGGAACTGCTGACACACTCCAGCCACATGAGGTCTAGCATTGTCTTGAATGAGGAGGAACCCAGGGCCAACCGCACCAGCATATGGTCTCACAAAGGGTCTGAGGATCTCATCTCGGTACCTAATGGCAGTCAGGCTACCTCTGGCAAGCACATGGAGGGCTGTGCGGCCCCCCCAAAGAAATGCTACCCCACACCATTACTGACCCACCGCCAAATCGGTCATGCTGGAGGATGATGCATGCAGCAGAACGTTCTCCATGGCTTCTCCAGACTTTGTCATGTCTGTCACATGTGCTCAGTATGAACCTGCTTTCATCTGTAAAGAGCACAGGGTGCCAGTGATGAATTTGCCAATCTTGGTGTTCTCTGGCAAATGCCAAACATCCTGCACGGTGATGGGCTGTAAGCACAACCCCCACCTGTGGACGTCGGGGCCCTCATGGAGTCTGTTTCTGACCATTTGAGTGGACACATTCACATTTGTGCCCTGCTGGAGGTGATTTTTAAGAGCTCTGGCAGTGCTCCTCCTTCTCCTCCTTGCACAAAGGCAGAGGTAGCGGTTCTGCTGCTGGGTTGTTGCCCTCCTATGGCCTCCTCCACGTCTCCTGATGTACTGGCCTGTCTCCTGGTAGCGCCTCCATGCTCTGGACACACTGACAGACAGACACAGCAAACCTTCTTGCCACAGCTCGCACTGATGTGCCATCCTGGATGAGTTGCACTGCCTGAGCCACTTGTGTGGGTTGTAGACTCAGTCTCATGCTACCACTAGAGTGAAAGCACCACCAGCATTCAAAAGTGACCAAAACATCAGCCAGGAAGCATAGGAACTGAGTAGTGGCCTGTGGCCACTTCTTTATTGGGGGTGTCTTGCTAATTGCCTATAATTGCCACCTGTTGTCTGTTCCATTTGCACAACAGCATGTGAAATTGATTGTCAATCAGTGTTGCTTCCTGAGTGGACAGTGTGATTTCACAGAAGTGTGATTGACTTGGAGTTACATTGTGTTGTTTAAGTGTTCCCTTATTTTTTTTGAGCAGTGTATTAACCAACAGACCTGACATAGTAACTAATGTGCAAGTAGAAAGACACCTAGAAAATAGTGATCATAATATAACATTATAACTTGTTCTTCAAAAAGGGAATGTCTCAAGGGGCCCAAAAACAATGAACTTTAGGAAGGCAAAGTTTGATCAACTCAGAGAAGCCCTTAACAATATAAAATGGGATAATGTCCTCAAAAACATGATTACTGACACTAAATGGGAGACTTTTAAAAATACAGTGTCTTAAATTCTCACTGCAAGAGGTATATACCTTATGGGAATAAAAGGGTCAGAAATTTTAAACATACAGTATCTTAAATTCTCACTGCAAGAGGTATATACCTTATGGGAATAAAAGGGTCAGAAATAAAAGAAAACCGATATGGATGAATAAAAATGTTAAGGGGGCAATAAATGACAAAAATAAAGCATTTAAGCTACTTAAACAGGATGGCAGTGAAGAATCATTAAAAAGCTATAGAGAAAAATTTTAAATATGTAATAAAAAAAAAAACAATAAAAGCCACAAAAATAGAGACAGAAAGACTCTTTGCCAAAGAGAGTAAAACTAACTCCAAAATGTTCTTTAACTATATAAATAGCAAAAAAGGTAAAAATGAAAGTGTTGGCCCTTTAAAAAAAAACAATAAAGAAGAAGTTATAAACGGGGATCAGGAAAAAGCAAATATATTAAACAAATTCTTCTCCACTGTATTCCTGAGGAAAATGAAATGCCAGGTGAAATACAGTGTGATAAGGTAAACTCCCCAGTACAGGTCACCTGTCTAATCCAGGAAGAAGTACAGTGCCGCCTACAAAAAATCTAAATAGACAAATTGCCAGGTCCAGATGGCATTCACCCCTGTGTTCTAAAGGAATTAAATAATTTAATAGACAGACCCCTATTTTTAATAGTCAAGTACTCTATAGTAACAGGGACTGTTCCCCAGGACTGGCACATGGCAAATGTGGTACCAAAATTAAAAAAGGGGTCAAAAGGGGACCCCGGGAATCATAGGCCTGTTAGTTTAACCTCCATTGCATGTAAATTGTTTGAGGGTTTTCTAAGGGATGCTATTTAAGAGTATCTTGATAAAATAAATGTATGACCCCATATCAGCATGGCTTTATGAGGGATCGGTCCTCTCAAACTAACCTGATCAAATTTTATGAGAAGGTGAGCTCCAGACTGAATTAGGGGCAATCGCTGGATGTTGTATATCTGGATTTTTCCAAAACATTTGATACAGTGCCACATAAAAAATTGGTGCATGACATGAGAAGGATTGGGCTGGGGGAATATGTGTGCAAGTGGGTAAGTAACTGGCTCAATGATAGGAAACAGAGGGTGGTTATTAATAGTACTTATTCTGATTGGGTGACTAGTGGGGTACCACAGGGGTCAGTCTTGGGTCTATTGATTATATTTATTAATGACCTAGTAGAGGGGTTGAATAGTAAAGAGGCAATCTTTGCAGATGATACTAAACTCTGTAAAGCGGTAAACACTATAGAGGACAGTGCACTTACATAGTTACATAGTTAGTACGGTCGAAAAAAGACATATGTCCATCAAGTTCAACCAGGGAATTAAGGGGTAGGGGTGTTACAAATGGATCTGGATAGGTTGGAGGTTTGGGCTGAGAAGTGGCTGATGAGGTTCAACACTGATAAATGTGAGGTTTTGCACATGGGGAAGACAAATCCGAGCTGGGATTATGTATTAAATGGGAGAACACTTGGGACTACTGACAAGGAAAAAGACTTAGGAGTCTTAGTTAAAGGAGTAGTCCAGTCCTGAAAAACTTAACTCCTATCCTAAGGATAGGGGATAAGTTTCAGATCGCGGGGGGTCCGACCTCTGGGGCCCCCCGCAATCTCCTGTACAGGGCCCCGGCAGCTCGCAGGAAGGGGGCGTGTTGACCACTGCACAAAGCGGCGGCTGACACGCCCCCTCAATACAACTCTATGGCAGAGCCGGAGTGCTGCCTTCAGCAATCTCCGACTCTGCAGAGCGCTGTATTGAGGGGGTGTCAGCCGCCGCTTTGTGCAGTGGTAAAAACGCCCCCTTACCACGTACAGGAGATCATGGGGGGCCCCAGCGGTCGGACCCCCCGCGATCTGAAACTTTCCCCCTATCCTTAGGATAGCGGATACGTTTTTCAGGACTGGACTACTCCTTTAATAGTAAATTTAGCTGTAGTGACCAGTGTGGGGCAGCTTCTGCCAAGGCAAATAAAATCATGGGGTGCATCAATAGGGGCATAGATGCCCACGACAAGGAAATAATTCTACCACTGTACAAATCACTAGTCAGACCACACATAGAATACTGTGTACAGTACTGGGCACCAGTATACAAGAAAGATATAGTGGAGCTGGAGAGGGTTCAAAGACAGGCAACCAGGGTAATACGTGGAATGGTAGGACTACAGTACCCAGAAAGATTATCAGAATTGGGATGATGACCTAATAACTATGTATAAATATATCAGGGGACAGTACAGAGATCTCTCCCATGATCTATTTGTACCCAGGACTGTATCTATAACAAGGGGGCATCCTTTACATTTAGAGGAAAGATGGTTTCTACACCAGCACAGATGGGGGTTCTTTACTGTAAAAGCAGTGAGACTGTGGAATGCTCTGCCTGAGGAGGTGGTCATGGTGAATTCTGTAAAAGAATTAAAAATGCTGGATGCATTTTTGGAGAATAGTAACATTATGGGTTATGGATTCTAGATCTATAGGAAGAGAACATTGATCCAGAGATTTATTCTGAGGCCATATTTGGAGTCGGGAAGGAATTTTTACCTCGAATATGAGGGTTTTTTGCCTTCCTCTGGATCAACTCAGTAGGGACTCATTAGGGTTATAGGTTGAACTTGATGGACTCAGGTCTTTTTTCAACCTTATGAACTATGTTACTATACACTGCACTAATGAGGTTGGATTTTGGATTTTATACAGTCATGGCGGTAAACATTGGCACCCCTGAAGCTTTTCAAGAAAATGAAGTATTTCTCATAGAAAAGGATTGCAGTAACACATGTTTTGCTATACACATGTTTATTCCCTTTGTGTGTATTGGAACTAAACCAAAAAAGGAGGAAAAAAAAGCAAATTGGACATAATGTCACACCAAACTCCAAAAATGGGCTGGACAAAATTATTGGCACCCTTAACTTAATATTTGGTTGCACACCCTTTGGAAAAAATAACTGAAATCAGTTGCTTCCTATAACCATCAATAAGCTTCTTACACCTCTCAGCCGGAATGTTGGACCACTCTTCCTTTGCAAACTGCTCCAGGTCTCTCTTATTGGAAGGCGCCTTTTGCCAACAGAAATTTTAAGATCTCTCCACAGGTGTTCAATGGGATTTAGATCTGGGCTCATTGCTGGTCACTTCAGAACTCTCCAGCGCTTTGTTGCCATCCATTTCTGGGTGCTTTTTGACTTATGTTCGGGGTTATTGTCCTGCTGGAAGACCCAAGATCTCGAATGCAAACCGAGCTTTCTGACACTGGGCTGTACAGTTCGAAGCCAAATCCATTGGTAATCCTCAGATTTCATGATGCCTTGCACACATTCAAGGTTTCCAGTGCCAGAGGCAGCAAAACAACCCCAAAACATCATTGAAACTCTACCATATTTCAGTGTAGGTACTGTTTTCTTTTCTTTGTAGGCCTCATTCCATTTTCGGTAAACAGTAAAATGATGTGCTTTACCAAAAAGCTCTATCTTGGTCTCATCTGCCCACAAGACGTTTTCCCAGAAGGATTTTGGCTTACTCAAGTTCATTTTGGCAAAATGTAGTCTTGCATTTTTTATGTCTCAGTCTTGTGTGTCAGCAGTGGGGTCCTCCTGGGTCTCCTGCCATAGCGATTAATTTCATTTAAATGTCGACGGATAGTTCGCACTGACACTGATGCTCCCTGAGCCTGCAGGACAGCTTTAATATCTTTGGAACTTGTTTGGGGATGCTCTGATGTCATTGGTTTGGACTCCACGCCTAGGCATATTATTCCTCCTGACCGTTTGATTCCTGACGCTCCTGCCGAGATTCAACAAGTTCCTTCGGGAAAATCCTTTGTGCCCACCAGATTGAGACGCAAGGTCCTGAAATGGGGTCATTCTTCCTTGACAGCAGGACATCCTGGAATATGCAAGACCCTACTTCTTATTTCCCAGCACTACTGGTGGCCCCATCTTGAACGTGATGTTTCTGATTTTGTTCGGTCCTGTGTAACATGTGCCAGTGACAAAACTCCTCGGCAAAGACCTGCCGAACTCTTACAGCCTTTACCCATTCCAGAGACTCCCTGGTCCCATATCGCCATGGATTTCATCACCGATTTGCCACCTTCTCATAATAACACTGTCATTTGGGTCATGGTAGATTGGTTTTCCAAGATGGCTCATTTCATTCCTCTACCTGGTCTTCCTTCTGCCCCGCAGCTGGTGAAGTACTTCTTGTTGCATGTCTTTCGTTTACATGGTCTACCACAGCATATTGTTTCGGATCGAGGTGTGCCGTTTGTTTCTAAGTTCTGGCGAGCCCTTTGTAACCGTCTGGACATCAATCTGGGCTTCTCTTCGGCCTACCACCCTCAGTCCAACGGTCAGGTGGAGAGGGTTAATCAAATCCTTGAGACTTATCTTCGGCATTTTGTTTCAGCTCGCCAAGATGATTGGGTCGACCTTCTCCCCTGGGCTGAATCCTCATATAATCTTAAGGATTCCGAGTCCACGAGGTCATCTCCCTTTTTTGTTGTCTACGGACTCCATCTCCGTCCTCATCTTCCTCTCCCAGTCTCCTCCGGTGTCCGTGACTTTTCCACCATTTGGCAACAGACCCGACAGTCATTGTCCCAGGCTTCTTCACGCATGAAGGCGCAAGCGGATAAAGGTAGAAGATCTCCTCCGTCCTTCTCTCCTGGTGACATGGTGTGCCTTTCATCCAAATACATCCGCTTCAAGATCCCCTGTTACAAGCTCGGTCCCCGATACCTTGGTCCCTTCCAGATTCTACAAAAGATCAATCCTGTCTCCTACAAACTCCGTCTACCTGCTACGTTACGTATTCCCAATTCCTTCCACGTCTCTCTCCTCAAGCCTCTTGTCGTAAACCGGTTCTCTCAGAAGAATCCTGTCCCAACACCTGTCTCCGGCTCATCTGACGTCTACAAAGTTAAACAGATTCTTGCTGCAAAAACTTTGAGAGGTAAACAATTTTTTTGGGTCGACTGGGAGGGATACGGTCCTGAGAAGAGATCTTGGGAACCTAAGGAGAATATCCTGGACCGTGACCTTCTCAGGAGTTTTCTCTCTCGTAAAAGGAGGGGGAGACCAAGGGGGGGGGGGGTACTGTTACGCTATGCGCTCCGGTCTCACAGGCTGGCCGTGAGCGCATGGTCCCCTTAACTTCTGCTGCCGACGGGGCTGGACTCACATCGAGGGATGCGCCTGCATGCGAGCCCCAGTCCGTCACTCTCTGGGTGTTTCACTTGCCTCTGCCTCCGCCTCTCTGCTTTGGCACGTGTGTCTCCAACCCTTAGGGCGCGCACGCACCGGAGCTGTAAGATTTAAAGGGCCAGTACGCTCATTAGTGTAAACCACCTGTGGCTTGTTTATAATTTCCTCCACCTTCCTCAGTTCTCTGCCGGATCTTTGTTGCCTTGTGCCCTAGAGAATGCGTTCCATTGTATTGCCTGGCCATGTACCAGATCTCCTGCTCTTGTGACTTGACCTTGCTCCTCTGCCACCTGCCTACTGAACTCCTGCTATGTCCTGACTACGCTACTGTGCCGCCTGCCCTGACCTACTGCTATCCAGACTACGAGTTGCCTCATCCCTCCCTGCCTCGCATCTCCTCAGCCGCCTGTGTGGTCAAGCCGTGCCAGGGGTAGCGACCTGGGTTTCGCCTGCAGCTGCAAGCCCATCACGTTTTGCGGCAGGCTCTGGTGAAAACCAGCGGCAGCTTAGACTCCGCTCCCTGGTACGGTCCGAGTCATCTGCCACACAGGTCCAGCGGATCCACATACAACGGAGTTCCTATCTTCAGAAACGTGAGTGTCACATATTAGAATAAAATTAAGGTACTGTAAAAGGGAGCATAGTAGAAATGCAATTCAACATCCATATGGCATGTAGTTGCATAATGAAAATAAAAGTGAAAATAAAACCAAAGATAATATAGTAAATATTACAAACTGGATTCACAATATACCAGTGAGTTCTGTTCAATTTTTTCATTTGTATGGACAGCTACTCTAGACAAAATCATCACGTATGATATTACATGCTGGATGACCTCTTCTTTTTTCGATACCAAAGCAATACACCAGTGTTTTCCAACCAGAATGCCTCCAGCTGTTGGAAAAATACAACTCCCAGAAATGCTGGGAGTTGTAGTTTTCCAACATCCAGAGACACCCTAGTTGAAAAACACTGCAATACACCTTTAAATCTTTTCTTTCCATTAGATACATTTAGAGGCGTTATTGTGTAGTATGGAAATTTTAGAAAATATCAGAGCTAAATAAATGAAATAATTCCAGCATATTGACTATGAATGTGACTTTTCATCACCAGATGAGGTTTCCTCCGGTTTCTTTCTTTTCGGCGGGTGAGACATGTGTCTGATTTCTCGTGTCAGCCTATTCCCGTAATTGTAAACATCACTCTCTGCAATCAATAAGCCAGCTGTTTATTATTCAGCAGATCAGCATCCAGCATCCTTCATTAGATCAGCGGGGTGTCCTATAGGGAGACGAAGAACAGATCAACACATTTTCAGTGAGAAATTTAAATAAAACTGCAGCATAAGAAAAATATTTTTCTGTATCTGTGGAAAGAGCAGTTTCTCCAAATGTTCTTTTATTTTTTAATTTTTTTTAAAGGGGTACTCTTGAGAAAACTTTTTTCACATCAACTGGTGCCAAAAAGTTATACAGTGCTCTCTGCTGCCACCTCTGTTCATGTCAGGAACTATCCAAAGCAGGAGAGGTTTGCTATGGGAATTTACTCCTGCTCTGGACAGTTCCTAACAAGGACAGATGTGCAGCAAAGAGCACTGTGGTCAGACTGGAAAGAAGACAAAACTTCCTGTGGAGCATACAGCAGCTGATAAGCATTGGGAAGCTTAATATTATTAAATAGAAGTAATTTACAAATCTTTATAAATGTTTGCCACCAGTTGGTTTGAATTTTTTTTTTTATTCGTAGTACCCCTTTAAGTCTTCTGATTAACACAGGCTTTGTGCTTGGTCATCCAATAGAGGAAGCCAAACTAAATAATGCGAGACCATGCATTGTGTTCTATTTCATCTACTTAAAGGGGTACTCCGGTGGAAAACTTTTTTTTTTTTTTTAAAGAACTGGTGCCAGAAAGTTAAACAGATTTGTAAATTACTTATATTAAAAAATCTTAATCCTTTCAGTACTTTTTAGCAGCTGTTTGCTACAGAGGAAAAATCTTTATTTTTTTTATTTATTTTTTGTGTTGTCCACAGTGCTCTCTGCTGACACCTCTGTCCGTGTCAGGAACTGTCCAGAGCAGCATAGGTTTGCTATGGGGATTTTCTCCTGCTCATGACAGTTCCTGATACGGGCATCAGGTGTCAGCAGAGAGCACTGTGGACAACACAAAAAAGAAATTTAAAAAATTAAGATTTTTCCTCTGTAGCAAACAGCTGCTAAAAAGTACTGAAAGGATTAAGATTTTTTAATAGAAGTAATTTACAAATCTGTTTAACTTTCTGACATCAGTTCATTTAAAAAAAAAAGTTTTCCACCAGAGTACTCCTTTAAGTATGCAAAAAAAAAAACTCTCCTCTAGAAAGAAGATCGTATACTAGCCAAACAAAAATCTCCTCAAAAAATTTCTGTGCAGACATTCCATAGACAGCATGTTCTGCCGATGCTAGGACTGCATGAAAATGTGCCGATTCATAGACGGCAGTGCATTTCCTTGCGGAATCCGCAAAAACATAGAACATAAAATGCCGGAAACAAGATTTCCACAGCAGATATTGTAACTTTTGAGGGCTTCTGTTTCTACACAGTACATTTTTCGGTAAAAATAACACCTTGTCTTTATTCTATAGGTCCAAAAGATTAAAATGATACCCTACTTATGTAGGTTTGATTTTGTCGTACTTCTGGAAAAGATCATAACTACATGCAGGAAAATGTATATGTTTAAAATTGTCATCTTCTGAAGTTTTTAGCGGTACCATTTTTGTATTGACAGGACTTATTGATCATGATTTTTTCATGTTATAAAAAAGTGACCAAAAATACACTATTTTGGACTTTGGAATTTTTTTTTGCGCATATGCCATAGACCGTGCGGTTAATTTAACAATATATTTTTATAATTCGGACATTTCCACACGCGGCGATACCACATATGTTTATTTTTATTTTTATTTACACAGTTTTTTTTTAAGTGAGAATAGGGGGGTGATTCAAACTTTTATTTGGGAAATGGTTAGATTATCTTTATTCACTTTTTTCACTTTTTCTTGCAAGGTTATAGCTCCCATAGGGGGCTATAACACTGCACACACATAGGAAACCATTGATCAATGATTCTGCCGCTTGACTGCCTGGATCTTAGGCACTGAGCAGTCATTCGGTGATTGGACACCAGGAGGCAATGTAAGGGACCCTCCTGCTGTCTTACAGCTATTCGGCATGCCGCAATTTTGCTGTGGACATCCCAAACAGCCCCCTGAGCTAACCGCCAACGATTTACTTTCACTTTAGATGCGGCGTTCAACTTTGAACGCAGCGTCTAAACGGTTAATAGCTTGCGGCACCGTGATCAGTGCCGTGCGCTCTTAGCCACGGGTCCCGGTCGTTGTTGTGGCCCCGCGTTATAGAACGGGAGCGGACTCAGGACGTACATTTACATCATGGGTCCTTAAGAGGTTAACGACCAAGGGTGTACCTGTATGCCCTGGTCCCGCTAACGGGGTTTAAACCGTTCTCGCAAGTGAAGAACGGGTTAAACCTGGTGGGTCCCTGTTGCTATGGGCAGCCAGGACCTACGGCTAATGCCGGGCAACGCCGATCGAGCCGATGCCTGGCATTAACTCTTTAGACGCCGCGATAAAAGTGGATCGCAGCATCTAAAATGCGGGGTTAACGGTGCCGGTAACTCAGTGGTGCTGATCAGGACATCCGCAGCGACATCGCGGGTCCCGATCAGCTGAATGAATGATGGGAGGGTCTTCACCTGCCTCCGCGCTGTCCAATCTGTCGTCTGCTGCTCTCAGCCTGCTATGCAGGCTAGAGCAGCAGAGCGCAGAGAACACTGTCCAATGCTATGCTATGGCATAGCATTGATCAGTATATGCAATTCGAAGATTGCATGTTACAGCCCCCTATGGGGGCTAAAAAAAAGAAAAATAAAGTGTAAAAATAAAAGTTAATAAAAGTGAATTAACCCCTTCCCTATTAAAAGTTTAAATCACCCCCCTTTTCCCATGTTTTAAATAAAATAATGTAATAAAAAATAAAAATAATCATATGTGCTACTATCGCGTGCGTATATGTCTGAACTATTAAAATATAAGGTTAGCTAAACCACACAGTCGATGGCGTACACGTAGAAAAATACCAAAGTCCAAAATTGTGCATTTTTGGTCACTTAATATACCATAAAAATATTAATAAAAAGGGATCAAAAAGTCCCATCAAAACAAAAATGGGTTTTGCTGTAGATTTTGTTATTAAATGATTGATGTGTTACAAAGTACAATTGGTGTCGCAAAAAACAAGCCCTGTCTGTAGGTGCAAAATTGAAAGCGGTATGGATTTTAGAAGGAGAGGAGGAAAAAGCGAAAGTGCAAAAACGAAAATTGGCCTGGTCCATAATGTGAAAATGGGCTTGGTCCTAAAGGGGTTAAGGCTATAATCACACAGCGGACTGTCCACCCGGCTGACCCTATAGGGGACCCTACATAGAAACAGTTTGGGTTCAGTCCTTTTCTGTTCCATCATGACTGTGCTCCAGTGTAGAAAGCAAGTTCCATAAAGCAGCATAAAGCATGGTCTGTTAGTACCCAGGGGAAAGTAAGTAGGTTCTTTTTATCAGCAGAGTGTTGACCACATGTATCAGAGTAACTCATGGCTCTGAGTTTGCGTTTGCCTATGGGTGAAGTGAAAAGCATGAAGTGAACACTGTGCGAATTATATTTATTTATTTATATCTATACAGAAATGAGTTGTTTTTGATGTCTATTGTGTAAAATCTATTTTATGCTCATTAGCTTTTATCGGTGCAATGTATAAAAAAAAAAATATATATATATATATATATTATGTGTGTGTATATATATATATATATATATTTATATGCAGATCAAGATCAAGATATAAATTCATTTTATTTTATTTTTTATATTTTAGCAGGCCAGTTTCCCAGATTGACTCTATGTTTTCAGTTGAAAAGAAATCGGGGGATGTACATCATTCAGTCGTATGTTCCATCCATCTTGCTTGTGGCCATGTCATGGGTTTCATTTTGGATCAGTCAGTCTGCCGTTCCTGCAAGAGTATCACTTGGTAACATTCCTAATGGATTCAAAATGAATTGTTTATAAATTGTGTATTGAAACAAACATTTTATACTCTTTATTTTATATTTTATAATATAGATCCTTTGGATCTAACGAGGCTCTTTGGGTGGAATTTATCAAACATTTTACCCAGATTTTCTGGGACACTTTGCAATATATATCTGTCTTTGTGACCTGTGTACTCGTGTATGTCCAGCTGTCAGATCCCTCGCAATCACTTATCCCATATCCTTTGAATAGGGTCTAAATTGTCCTACACGAGACTTCTCCTTTAAAGGGGTATTCCAGGCCAAAACTTTTTTTTATATATCAACTGGCTCCGGAAAGTTAAACAGATTTGTAAATTACTTCGATTAAAAAATCTTAATCCTTTCAATAGTTATTAGCTTCTGAAGTTGAGTTGCTGTTTTCTGTCTAACTGCTCTCTGATGACTCAAGTCCCGGGAGCTGTGCAGTTCCTATGGGGATATTCTCCCATCATGCACAGCTCCCGGGACGTGACATCATCATTGAGCAGTTAGACAGAAAACTTCAGAAGCTAATAACTATTGGAAGGATTAAGATTTTTTAATAGAAGTAATTTACAAATCTGTTTAACTTTCCGGAGCCAGTTGATATATAAAAAAAAGTTTTTGCCTGGAATACCCCTTTAAATATGTTCACTCACTAAGTAGAAAACATATGTTTATGTGGATAATTCAGGTTATATTGGTTTACCTAGCACGCATAGCCTGAATATGGGAACAGGATACCAATCAACATGCACCGCTTTCTAAATTATATTTGATCATACATTTTTGTTATGGTATATTACGTTTTCAATCATGTAGGTTGTGAATTTTTATATATGAAAGTAAATGGCATTGATCAGATTAAAGTCAATATTTAATGCACAATTCATATAGGTGGGATTATATGCCATGATAAATACATATATCAAGGAAATGTAACAAACAATGTAAATAAATGTGGTCTTATGTTTCCTTAGGCATAACTACTGTGCTTACTATGACAACTCTTATGGTCAGTGCACGTTCTTCACTTCCCAGGGCATCTGCTATCAAAGCTCTGGATGTCTACTTCTTGATTTGCTATGTGTTCGTGTTTGCGGCGCTTGTAGAATATGCATTTGCCCACTTCAATGCCGATTATATGAAGAAGGAGAAGAAGATGGTGAAACCCAAGAGGAAAAGCAAGGTCAGGCATTATGATAAAGGATTAAGCTTCTAAAAAAGGATGCACAGGGCTCTGTGCGATAAACGTCTACCTTTACCATAATCTTTTTTTATTTTTTATTGAATTAATGCATAACTTAATCGCAATCAATTCTAAAAATCAGCATAGAAAGATGTGTGACAATAAATAAAGCACAGCTGGTCAACGTAGACCCAGGACTCTCCCTTTTTTAATTTTCACTTCCACAGCTAGAAATGTTCCTTTTTTTATTAAAACCAGCTAAAAAAAGGGTCTGCTGTGGCTAAAACCTAGAAAATACAGGTAGCGTGCTGTAAAAGGCCTAGTCAAATTTCACTCTCACAGTTTGGAATGTTGCTTGTGCTTAAACCCAGCTAGAAATGCCGTGGTTTCCCTACAACCCAGAAAATACAAGTAGCATGGCATAAAAGACCTAGTCAAATTTAATTCTCTCAGCTAGAAATGCTGCTTTTTATCAATCCCAGCTAGAAATGCTATGTTTTCACTAAAAACCCAGGCAACAAAGGTAACATGGTATAAAAGTCAGGGGTCAAGTCTTGGGGAAAAAAAGTGTGGGAACTCACCCAAGATTTCCATTCTAGGGCTGGTCCTGCTAATGAGGAAGGTGTTCGCGCTGTGGAAAAAGTGCAGGAACTCAGTTCCCATGCGTTCCTGCAGGACCTGAGCCCTGATAAAAGTCCTACCCAAGTTTTACTCTCACTTCTAGAAATGTGTTTTTCTTTTGTCTTCTTTTGTTTTTGTGTTTTTTTAAATGTGTTATATTTTTTTAAATCCAGAAAATACAGGCAACATGGCGTAACATGCCCGCTCAGCCAATCAGCTGAGGCAGAATTTAGCTGTGGCTGCTGACTGGATGAGTGGGCATGTGACGTCACCAAACCCAGAACTACCGGACAGCAGGGACAAGTGCTCCACTATACTGGCAGGGGTGCAACAGTGAGGAAGGGAAGAGGCAGTTCTAAAAATATACAATATATATATATATATATATATATATATATATATATATATATATATATAAATATATATATATATTTATTTATTTTTTTATTTTTTATTTTTTTTAAACCCCTTCTCTGACTAGAATTTTTTTTTAAACTACATTTTTCTTCAGACTACCCCTTTAATGAACATGTAATGTAAACAAAATTAAATAGATAACAGATGATGGAAAAGAAGATTGCAGTAAAAAAAAAACCCTGAGCTTCCATACATGAAGTGTAATTTAAAGGTCACTTAGCGTGCAATTTGGAGTAGTGTACGACTAATCTATCTAAAGCCTGAATATTACATGTAATAAGTGGCTTAAGCTCTTTAATGACCCAGCAGATTTTACCAGTGGTGTGTTTTATTTCACAAAACTGTCATTGTGGTTGTATTGTATCATCTACACACTAAAGCTCCTCTTACTGACTGTGAAGTCACTGCAAATGGTTAGATTACTATTTCTGGAATCAATCTTATGTGGTCCTCATTTATTAAAGGGGAGAACCTGATTTCAACAAACACAGCATATTTTGCTGTATAAAACAACAAAGGGTCATTGGGGTTACCTGGCATTGGGAATAATGTAAGTGCTATAACCAGAATTAAAAAAAAGTATTGGGACAGATAAAGTGCATTTGTTATGTTGTTCCTTGTGTTAAAAAAATAAATAAAGTTTTCCCCATCATTCTGCACTTATTATCCCATAGTGAGAAAGTAAAAACAGAATGATAGACGTTTTTACTAATTTATTGAAAATGAAAAACTAAAATATTGCATTCATATAAGTATTCAGACCCTTTACTAAGTATTTAGTTGAAGCATACTTACCCAATTTTCTTGGGGATTTTCTTATATTCTGCATCCCCCCTGACTTTGTCAGGATGTCTCTCCACAAATGTTGGATTGGGTTCAAGTCAGGGCTCTGGCTGGGCCACACAAGGACATTCAGAGTTGTCCTTAAGCTGCTGGGTTGTCTTGGCTATGTGCTTAGGGTAATTGCCTTGTTGGAAGGTGAACCTTTGGTCCAATCTAAGGTTCAGAGTGCTCTGAATCAGTTTTTTATTAAGAATATCGCTGCATTTTGCTCCATTCACCTTTCCCACAACCCTGGCCAGTCTCCCTGTCCATCCCCACTGCATGATGATACAACCAATCTGCTTCGCTGTAGGGGTGGTATTGGGCAGGTGATGACCAGCGTCAGGTTGCCTTCAGACATGACTCTAGAATTGAAGCCAACAATTTCAATCTTAGTTTCATGAAACCAGAGAAACTTGTTTCTCACAGATTGAGAGTCCTTTAGGGGCTTTTTTGCAATCTCCAGACTTCCATGTGTCTTTTACTGAGTAGAGGCTTCTTTCTGATCACTTGGCCATATTGGTGGAGTTCTTCATTTATAATTGACCTTCTGGTAGTTTCTCCCATCTGCACACAGGATCTTTGGAGCTCAGCTAGAATGATCATTGGGTTCTTGGTCACTTTTCCTACCAAGGCCCTTCTACCTTGATTACCTAGTTTTATGGGGTGGTCAGCTCTAGGAAGAGTCCTGGTTGTTCCAAACATCTTCTATTTGAAAATTATGGAGGCCGCTGTGCTTTTGGGAATTTTCAGTGAAGCAGAATTTTAGTATACCCTGCTTCAGATCTGTTTCTCCACACAATTCTGTCTCTTAGCTCTACAGGCAGTTCTTTGCCTTCTCATGGCTTCTTTGGGCTCTGATATGCATTTTCATGATCTCATACAGATAGGGCGCTGTCTTTCCAAATCATGTCTAAATATCTGAATTTACCATGCTGAGTGTTATAGTTTTGCAACATCTGAAGATCCACAGTTTGGAGACCAATGGTCTAGAATATAACCGACCAAATAGAAGAAAAAAAACCATTTGGCCTCAGTTTACTGTATGCCATTATTATGATATGTTATAGTCCTCTAAACTTTTCTTAGTAGTTATAACTACAGTAGTATATTATATATCATATGTTTCAGGTAACCCTCCAGGATGGTAAGGACGCCATTGTTCTATTCTCCGTTTCAATATTGGGAGTCAATTGTAAACACGTACATAAAGAGACAATAATTCCAGGCACAATAAGTGATCCCCCAGAAGGCAGAAGACGACGTGAACTTACACCGGGATACAAAGGAAGGCTGAAAATTCACCTGAAACCCATAGATGCTGATACAATTGATGTATATTCTAGGGCAGTTTTTCCAGCAACCTTTGCCGCTGTGAATATTATTTACTGGGCGGGTTATACACATTAAGGGTAGAATTTCAAATAAAATATATACAGATTTATTCACCAATACATACTACTCATGATTTCTGAATACAGATTATAGAGCCTGGTATTTTATGATTACAGTCTATGCTAGTTATTCATATATATAGATATGTAACCATTATTATAGCATAACTATTAATCTCTACATTTACCTCCTTTAACATTTCAGGCAATAAGGTCATTTATGTATATGGTGTTTACCAGGATATATTTGTATAAAAGTAGCATGCAGAATAAAACTCTAATACAGTGAATTTCCATTTTTTTTTTAATAAATGGCCATGTGGTATTCATTGGTGACTTCTAGACTGACCTCATGATGAATAATTTATATCTATTCCGAGGGTTTATCTGGAGACTACAATCAGTTTTACCTGTGTCTACCTCAAGTATGCAATTTATACTGAGACTATCTGTACTTGTAAGAACTATCAATGAACAGCTATGTTTTCCATCAGTGCCATACATTTAAAGTGTACCTGTTATTAGCAAAAAAAAAAACTTTTATATAATGTAGATAATAACATTATATGTAGTAAAAAGAGAGAGAGAGAACGGAGGCACAGTTCAACCTCGTATAGATAAGTTAGTCCAGCACATACAACGGGAGCTCCCCAGTGAAAACAACAAATAATACAAGAATAAGGATGGTATGGGTGGTGCATGGATAAAGCAAAGTATATTCAGGAACGGCAGTAAATGAAAGTAATGAATCCTGCACTCATTGATTCCATCGCTGCATTAAACGAGGCTCCATGGAGGGGAAGGACAAGCAGGGCTCTGTACACTGAGGACAAGCAGGGCTCTGTACACTGAGGACAAGCAAGGCTTTGTACACTGAGGACAAGCAGGGCTCCGTACACTGAGGACAAACAGGGCTCTGTGCAGTGAGGCTCTGTGACATGCTCCCGGCTCACGCAGCAGAACGATTGACAAGCCAGGAGCCTGCACAGATCCCTGCTTGTCCTGACTGCACTTCCTGCATTTCGACTCCTCACAGAGACACCCAAAACGATACATATTTTTACACAATGTGTATTACAAATATACATATAACGTTATTATCTACATCATATAAAAAGTTTATGCTAATGACAGGTACACTTTAAAGCATGGATATTTAGATGGAGGTACCAGTGACTTATTTTAGGTGTTGGGATGTAAGATTATAAGCTATATGGCAACCATGAGGCAGATGTGTTGCAGAAATTTCTGCAATAAGAATCAGCTAAATTCATTTTAATGTTGGTTTGATGATAAGCACACAAATTTCTGAAAGCCCCAGTCAAGTGAAAGGGACATTAGCAGACATTTCTACAACACTCTGCTAGAAGGTCATAATTTCCATTGTTCTACTTCATCATAAAAATGATCACAGTGTGGGATATGTGATATGATGGACAACATATAATAGGTCCATCCATAGTGTCTATGGGGGAGATTTATCAAAACCTGTGTAGAGAAAGAGTTGCCTATGGCATCCGATCAGATCACTTCTTTCATTTTTCACAGGTCTCTTTAAAAATGAAAGAGGAAATCTGATTGGTTGCCATGGGCAACTGCACCACTCTTCCTATACACAGATTTTGATAAATCTTCCCCTATTACTTTACCATACAAAACATTATTGCATGCTGTGCTATTATTTCAGAGATTTTTGTAATAGTTGGGAATATGGCTTAAAGGGGTACTCCGGCCTTAAGACATCTTATCCCCTATCCAAAGGATAGGGTATAAGATGTCTGACCGCGGGGTTCCCGCCGTTGGGGACCCCCCAATCTTGCATTTGGCACCCACCTCTTTGAGCTGCGGCTGTCACGCCCCCTCCCATAGACTTGCATAGCGTGGGCGGGGCGTGACGTCACACGAGGGCAGAGTCGTGACATCCCCATACTCCGGCCCCGTGGTCGGCACCCGGCAGTTTGTGAGCTGGCAGCGCGGCGTGCAGCTCAAAGAGGTGCATGCCGAATGCAAGATTGTGGGGGTCCCCAGCGGCGGGACCCCCGCGGTCAGACATCATATCCCCTATCCTTTGGATAGGGGATAAGATGTCTTAGGGCCGGAGTACCCCTTCAAGTGTATGAAAAGGTAAAGGAGAGGTATACAGATGAGCACGAATAATTGGGTCATTCTGCATAAAATTGCAAAACAGTGGCACAGTATCAAGAGTCTACAAGATTGGATGAACCAGGGACAGACAACCCGACAGATCCCACAGCGGAATGGTGACGTGTGGTTGATCTGAGCGGCAAATGTCAGGTGACAATGATGAACCAGAGTGGACCAGCAGAATCAGCAGTACAACTGCGGGCAAGTAAGACAAATTTCCACAATAATGCATTTTACCTTGTGTGCACTGGGGTTCAATAGCAAAGACTGACAAGGGTGTCTCTGATGACCCTGCATTACTGCAAACAACACCTTACATGGACCAAAGAAAAAAGTCAATGGACTTTGGTCATCTGGAGGGAGGAGTCTCAATTACTGGAAGGTCAGCATGAAGCCATATCCCATGGATGCACTGTTGTGGGTTCAAGTCGGTGCTGGTTGTGTTATGGTTTAAAGAGAATTTTCATGGCATGCCCTAGGACCAATGGTCATCATAGTACAATCCTTGAATGGTGAACGCTATGGGGACCTCTTAGCTGACCATCTGCACCCATTCTTTAGGAGATCTTTCCCAACTGTAGTGCCATCTTTCAACATGACAGTGCTCTGTCTCATTGGGATCACTAGGGAGTAGTATAAAGGGGTTATCCAGGAAAAAAAACGTTTTTTTTTATATATCAACTGGCTTCAGAAAGTTAAACAGATTTGTAAATGACTTCTATTAATTTTTTTTTAATCCTTTCAGTACTTATGAGCTGCTGAAGTTGAGTTGTTATTTTCTGTCTAAGTGCTCTCTGATGCCACGTGTCTTGGGAGCTGTCCAGAGTAGAAGCAAATTCCCAGAGCAAACCTATTCTGTTCTGTGCAGTTCCTGAGACAAGCAGAGATGTCAGCAGAGAGCACTGATTCCAGACAGATAAGAACAACTCAACTTCAGCAGCTGATAATTATTGGAAGGATTAAGATTTTCTAATAGAAGTAATTTACAAATCTGTTAAACTTTCTGCAGCCAGTTGATCTTAAAAAACTAAAGTTTTTTTCCTGGAATACCCCTTTAAGGAGCATGACAATGAATACTCACTGCCTTAGCCCCCAAAATCACCAGACTGTAACCCCATTGAATTTGTTTGGGGTATGCTAATGCGGGCTTAAAGATCTGCTCCTCCTACAAAAAATTTGTTCTTTGCTTTGCTTTGCTGCATTCAGAGAACTGCAAAAGGCTCTTGTTACAAAGTGACTCCTCATTTCATGACTAAACAGCTATACTTAGAAGTCTCATAGAAAAGAATCAATAAAGGAAGTGAGTATGGAGTGAAACTAAGAAGCTTTCTTATAAGCATAGTATCTGCAGAGTGGCCTCTTAAGTATAAAGCCATGTTGAAAAACAAGCAGTGAATTAATATGGGTAAATACCATGAATGCAAGAAAAGTAATGGAGACATTCACATAGGGAGGCTTATAAAGGTATGTCCAGAGTTTTCTGCAAAGAAATCCATATGCATGTTACAAAAAAAACTATATTCAGACTGAATTTCAGTTGCAGAAATTCCTGCAAAATATTCCTATAAATATACCCTTAGGGGGACTTTATCATTGTCTGTGCTGGGTGCATGCTATGAAAAGTCACAAAATGTGTGCGCAAGCTTAAATTTTTACACCAAAATTTTGTAACTTTTCAACCTTTGCACCTCTCTCAAGTCGAAAAGCTTGTTGTAAAGTACAAGTAAAAAGAGAAGGAGTCCCCTGCAACACTGAACTTTTTTTTTTTTTTACAATTTACACTGCAGAGATATTGTAAATTGTAGCTGAAATCTATGTTAGCTTAGACCTCACGTAGATCAAAGCAGAAACCTGCTCACTTTAATATTAAGACTGGCATGTGAAAAGCCAGTATATATAAATTCTCTCCTTAATCCCCTTAATTTTAATTTCCTTTTGTAGCGCAAATAACCTACAAAAGACTGACCCTGTAACGTCTGGCTTTGGCCGAACACGAAGATTTAATGACTCTAGTTGGGCTGGGGTTTCTTGGAGATCACCTGTGTCATCTGGGTGTGGTTATCTGCTCTGCTACCTATCAGAAAGGTGTATCCCTGATCACCTTCTTATATAAGCTGGGAGCAGTGATCAGTTCAATATCTGTGAAAGGTTATACCTTAACTGAGACCTCCTGCTTACTGGATACCTGTTGTTTATTGATCTTCCCTTGACTCTTCTCTTGCTCTGAGTTAATGTACACCGCTATATCCTGGTACCGACCTTGGCTAGACTGACATTGATTTGACTGTGTGTGTGTCTTAGTGTATCTCAGCTAGTTTGTGTGCCTCCAGCTGTTCCGACTCCTACTGTTTTTGTATTTTATTATTTTGACAACGCTGCCCCTGCAGAGAGGGTTTGTCATCCTGGTTGTCGATCCGTCACTTAGGGCAGATAGGCAATAGGTAGGGACAGTGTCTGTGGGTGAGTTAGAGCTTCACTGTTCCCTGCCCATAAGTGACAGACTAAAAAATTAGTCCAAAACTTCTCGTGTTAGTCTGCTTATTTGTATACAGAAAAAGTGTCACATGCCACATGCACATGAAAACGTTACATATAAAGACCAGACATTATATGTAATATGATTAGTACATTACACAAAGAAATAGGAAGACCTCATAGATATTTATTGTTAACAAGAAAGGACATTTTAGAGGTGAACCTTTAAACTATTCAATGTAAGGAGAAGTCTTGATAAATCAACTAAAAAACATTGACTAACAATACACCAAGAAGTTTCCAAATGTGCCTCGTTCTACTTGTGTATTCTGTAGTGATATCACTTTATTGATTTATTATCTGGTTATTGATTTTTTATGAAACTGTCATTGCTACACTTTCTAAGCCCAGATATACAAGACCAAAGCATGTGAATGATTTGTGACTATTGATCAAAAGGTAGAACAGGCAGAAATATAATCTGACAGGACTAAAGGGATCAACTCGGTCATGTCTAAATCATAGAAATTATTATGCTATGTATTTAGATCCTGACATGGGCTAGTAATCACCTCTGCGGCTTATGTAGCAGCAGTCAGGGGACATGTCCTGATAAGAAGGCTGGTTGTTTTTTTTCAAGACTTCTCAAAATCGTATTTAATCGTAACCTCTTGAAGAAAGGTAATAATGGAGCACTCG